>NC_079341.1:34769929-35111429 GCF_029582105.1 Oenanthe melanoleuca | reverse complement strand
GAAATTGCTTTTTATTGTGAATAAATCACCTTTCCAGCAGCACCAGCAATAAATAGAAGCTGTTTTCACACCTGAGTTCTCACCACTCTTTCAGAAAACAGAAAAGCAAACACAGGAGTGGCTTCATCCATAAAACACACATTGATCCGTGCTGGGTGATCTGCCCCAGCCCAGCAGTGAGAGAGCAGGAATCCCCATCCTGGGAGGGCAGGAATTCCCATCCTGGGAGAGCAGGAATCCCCATCCTGGGAGAGCAGGAATCCCCATCCTGGGAGAGCAGGAATTCCCATCCTGGGAGAGCAGGAATTCCCATCCTGGGAGGGCAGGAATTCCCATCCTGGGAGAGCAGGAATCCCCATCCTGGGAGAGCAGGAATCCCCATCCTGGGAGAGCAGGAATCCCCATCCTGGGAGGGCAGGAATCCCCATCCTGGGAGAGCAGGAATCCCCATCCTGGGAGGGCAGGAATTCCCATCCTGGGAGAGCAGGAATTCCCATCCTGGGAGAGCAGGAATCCCCATCCTGGGAGAGCAGGAATCCCCATCCTGGGAGGGCAGGAATCCCCATCCTGGGAGGGCAGGAATCCCCATCCTGGGAGGGCAGGAATCCCCATCCTGGGAGAGCAGGAATTCCCATCCTGGGAGAGCAGGAATTCCCATCCTGGGAGGGCAGGAATTCCCATCCTGGGAGGGCAGGAATTCCCATCCTGGGAGGGCAGGAATCCCCATCCTGGGAGGGCAGGAATTCCCATCCTGGGAGGGCAGGAATTCCCATTCCAGCAGGAAAGGCAGAGCAGAATCAAACAAACCCCCCCAAAATCAGGCTGTGCCCACAGGACCTGGCAAGAATGACAAGCAGCCCAAGATTTTGTTTTGGAATTTGTTGGGAATTATCCCTGTCTCACAAAACTGGGGCAATTCCAACAGAATCCCAGTTCAGGAGCTGGACTGGCTGCTCCTCATCCCAATGGTTCTGGGATTGGACAAAGTAGGAAGGGAGAAAATTTGGAGAAATCCTTATCAGCACAGATTTTTTTCCACTGATATTATGGCAGAGCAACTTTGCACATTTGCTTCATGGGAGTCTCCTTGTGACAATAAATAAATTTATTTCTTATAATCAGCTCCAGAACAGTTCCCTTCTTCACCAGCACGCTGCAAAAACAGAACCAAACCCCTCCTCAGTCACCCCTGATTGAAATCTTCCACACAAGCTGCTGAAAATGAGCCTGGAGCAGAGGAATTATTTAAATATCAAACTTGGGATCCACAGGGGAAAGGAAAGAGAGAGGAAAGGAAAGAGAAAGGAAAGAGAAAGGAAAGAGAAAGGAAAGGAAAGGAAAGGAAAGGAAAGGAAAGGAAAGGAAAGGAAAGGAAAGGAAAGGAAAGGAAAGGAAAGGAAAGGAAAGGAAAGGAAAGGAAAGGAAAGGAAAGGAAAGGAAAGGAAAGGAAAGGAAAGGAAAGGAAAGGAAAGGAAAGGAAAGGAAAGGAAAGGAAAGGAAAGGAAAGGAAAGGAAAGGAAAGGAAAGGAAAGGAAAGGAAAGGATCTACCCACAAGACATTAAAAAAGTACTTATAGCATAAAATAAAAATAAAAATTAAAAAAAAAAAAAAGAAAACAGAACCTCAACCCTGCTCAGGCAGGAATTTTTTGTTTTCCTTTCTGTCACAGAATACTGTGAGCTGGAAGGGACCCACAAGGATGATGCAGCTGCCAGCCCTGCGCTGGAGTCCCTGCCATGGAATGTGACACTGCAGAGGATCAGCTGATGGCTCTGCCTGCCCCCAGGCACTTCGGTTATTTACGGGCGATTTTTCACGGCTGAGACAGCACAACCTCCCTGGGGTGAGTGAGCCAGTCCTGGATCCTCCCCCTGAGCTCTCCTGGATTTTTCCCTGGGATGGGCACAGAGAGGGGAGCTGGGCTCTGCAGGGCTCAGCAGCTCCTGCTAAGCTGGGCTTTACAAACCTGGGCTTTGCAAATCCCCCCCAGCACCACAAGCAGCTGACAGCCACAATGAAGAGCCTGATATCCCTTCTGGGAGCAGCAGCAGCTTCCCAAGCTGCCTTTGGGATGTTCTGCTTCCTAACACGTTGGAAAATATTAGGATTTGACAGGAAGGTCTCACAAATATGTATAACAAAAAAAAAAAAAAAAAAAAAAAAAAAATTAAATGTAAATTTGAAGAAGGAATAAAAATAATAACAAGAAAAAAAAAGAATTGCTGAGCCAGTTTTGCTGAATAACTAAGAAGGCCAAAAGTGTGTTAGTGTGTGAGTTGAAAGGGGTTTTTATGGCTCAGAGCAAAAACAAAAAAATGTTTTTACCAAGCAAAAAAATTTTTCACAGGCAAACAAAAATGCTGATGTTGCAAGTAGAAAAACAGATGTCAAAATTTTCCACTGGGGAAAAAACTTAGAAACAACTTCTAGCTTAAACTGGCACATATTAATTTTTTGTGATTAAAAATAGTAACATGAATATGGCAATGTTAGTGGTGGTGATAATCTATAGGTAATAATAAAAGTATTGATTGTCATGTTTTAAAATGCTCTGCAATGAAAAGTAAATAATTAATTGGAACCAGAACTGGAGTTGGCTTCAGGTGACACCTGTGGGCTGGGCTCTGCCACCCACAACCTGTGAATTGCTGCATCAATTAAATACTAAAAACAGAATTTCAAATAATAAATAAATAGCTGTATCATTTAAATATGATAAACAGCATTTTCAAATAATAAAGAAATTGCTGTATCATTTAAACACAATAAACAGCATTTAAAATAATTATAAATAAATTGCTGTATCATTTAGATACAATAAACAGCATTTTAAATAGTTAATAAATAAATAGCTGTATCATTTAAATATGATAAACAGCATTTTCAAGTAATAAAGAAATTGCTGTATTATTTAAATACAACAAGCAGCATTTCAAATAATTAATAAATAAATTGCTGCTCATGTAGATACAACAAAGAGCATTTAAAGAGCCATCTGCACCCCTGATTTCAGCTCTCACACTGACAGGAGGTGTTTGCCTGAACACCCCCCTGGACCAGCCCAGCTCAAAGGAAGTGGCTGCTCCACAGCTGGGAGAAAAAGGAGGTGAGGACATGAAACCACCAGGGAATTGTGGAATTGTTCAGGGCTGGCTGGAGGGATAAAGCTGAGCACAAACCCCAAGCAGGGATTACCCTGGAGGAACAGGACACGCCCCAGCTCCCAGAAAAACCATTTTCAGGTGTGGGAGGCACCACATCCATCAGTCACCTGGGCTGCAGAGGGAGAGGATGGAGCTGCAGCTTGGAGAGCCAAGCACAGAAATTCCCTGGATTCATCCCCTGCTCAGAGGATTTTTGTGTTTTAAACCTGTTGGCTGAATTGAAATACAAAAAATTTTGGGGTTTAGCCCACTTTAAGCAAAGGGAAATTCAAGGTATAAAGGTTTACACCACTGGAGATGAACAGCAAATAAACACAAACCCCAAAACCAGGGTCAGATCCCAAATCCCAAGAATCCATCAGGACACTGCCCTGGGGCAGCTCTGACCCCACAGCCCAGCCCAGCCTAAGCAAACTCAGCCTAAGTGTTAAACTTTCCCTCCTTGCTGCTCCTTCCCACAAATATCAAGTCATGATCTGTAATTTTATTTTATTTTTTTTTTTTTTGCCCAAGGCCCCAGGGAAGTGTAACAGGAGATGACAGTGGGAAATTCAGGGAGAAAACCTTCTCCCTGTGTTTATTGGGAAGAAATAAATTTATTCAGACTTACTAGGCTGAAAAAAATAACATAAAGTTCCCCTTAAATAGTCCCTTAAATATTTTATTTTTTTTTTCTTTGAGGGGAATTAGTTTGGTTTTTAAAATTTTAACAGAACTCTTTCCAAAGCAGGGATCAAAAATAAAAGCTGCATTGCAGGGTTTTCAAATGCTATAGTAAAACAAAACAAAAAATTAAAAAGTGATTGGTCCTGGTTTATTTTTGCTTTTGAAGACTTAAATCTTGTTTTTCCTAGAAGGAACTTCTCTGGTGGTGCCTTTCCACAAATCAGGATTCCTTCCCCTAGCCAGGCATTATTTGTTGGAGCAAAGCAGCCACTCCAAAGCAATGAAATAATAAAAATAATAAAAACCCAGCAGCTCTTCCCAGTCCTGCTGCAGTGGGATCCACAGCAGAGCTCAGGGCTGCAAATAGAGGACAAAGAAAAGATTTTTGTGTTCCCTTCCACTCAAACTCCAGCTCTTCCCACACAGCTCCAGCTGATGGCTCCTCCTTGGAAATCAGGAGATGGATTTGGGGACATATTGCATTAGCTGAGCTGATTAAAATCCTAAATAATTACAATTTTTGCCTTAGGAAGGGAAAAGCAAACTCTAAGCTTTAAGATTTTCAAGATAATAAATAACCCACCAACCTGAATATCTATGTAAAATAAATATCAATATAAATAAATACATGCACTTTCCTTGTTTCTATTTTTTTTTTTTTTTTTTTTTTACTTCCATGGTAGTAAATTACCAGTTGCTGTTATTTTTTCCCTTTTTTTACCCTCATGAAAGGAATTATCTCCTGCCTGCAAGACACAAAAACCTTTTCCAAAGCATCACAGTTACTGTTTTTCCCAGACAACAGACACTTTATAGACAAAGCCACATTATGAGGGGGAAAAGAGAATTCCAAACTCCAATTCTCCTCACAACACAGCACTGTAAAGGATTTACAGGAGATGTATTTTAATCTGCTTTTAATATGTCTGGGGGTTTATTTATTTAGGGGGGAGGGGAACTTGCTGACATTTGTTTCTTGAACATCCAGTGGCACAGATACATTTTCCCTCTCGATGTTTGCCGGCCAAATCCAACCCTCTGCTGCCGACCAAGATTGATTAAATCAACCAATTTGATTATTCTATTGTTAACAGGCTGCTGGGGGTGCTACAGCTTTAACCTTCACAGAAACACAATTAATTTGGCAGGACAGAGGGTGTTTCATATTTAAAATAATAATGACAACAAGCTGTTCATGCTCATAATTCACCTATTTTTTTTTTCCTCGCAGTTATTCTGTAACTTTCACCAGCAAAGTTTCTGCTGAGCTCGAGGTTTTGGTGAGAATTTTAACAAATGGTGCAAGGGGTTGTGCTGATAATAAATTTCAGAGTCTCTTCACCACCACGCAGCACAGAACATGTTATTGCTGACCAGAATATGCGCCAGATGTCACGGTACAGTGAAATAAAGCGCTACAACCAGGCTGGCTGGACACTAAACCGAAAATCTGCCCCCGAACCCCGCCCAAAGCGGCACCGGGGGGTTCTGAGCGCTCCGGGGGGTGCTGGGTGGGAAGGAGCCGCATCCCGACCCTTTGTTCCCATTAAACCCCCGGAGCAGCCGAGCCCCAGCGGGCAGCGAGGCCGATTTGCAGGGTTTGGGTTCGTTTGGTTCCTTTTGAAAATAATAAACCCCAAAGTTGGGTCACATCCCGCAGCGCTGCTCAGCGCGGGGCCGCTCTGCTGGGCTGCCGGGGATGGGGATCGGGAATGGGGGATCGGGAATGGGGATCCGGGAATGGGGGATCGGGAATGGGGGATCGGGAATGGGGGATCGGGAATGGGGGACAGGGAATGGGGATCGGGAATGGGGGATCGGGAATGGGGGATCGGGAATGGGGGATCGGGAATGGGGGATCGGGAATGGGGATCAGGGAATGGGGGATCGGGAATGGGGATCCGGGGATGGGGATCAGGGAATGGGGATCGGGGGATGGGGGATCGGGGATGGGGATCAGGGATGTGGATCTGGGAAGGGGGACGTGGGAATGGGGATGTGGGAATGGGGATGTGGGAATGGGGATTCGGGGATGGGGATGTGGGAATGGGGATCCGGGATGGGGGACCAGGGATGTGGATCTGGGAATGGGGATGTGGGAATGGGGATTCGGGGATGGGGATGTGGGAATGGGGATCCGGGAATGAGGATCCAGGGATGGGGGATCGGGAATGGGGACCAGGGATGTGGATATGGGGATGGAAATGTGGGGATGGGGATCGGGGAATGGGGATTCGGGGGTGGGGATGTGGGAATGGGGATCCGGGATGGGGATCCAGAAATAGGGATCCAGGGATGGGGATCTGGGACGGGGATTCGGGGATGGGGATCCTAGAATGTGAATGCGGGGATGGAGATCCCGGGGTGCGGCTCCCGGGGATGGAGACCCCGGGACGCGGATCCGGTGATGGAGATCCCGGGATGCGGATCCGGGGATGCGGATCCGGTGATGGAGATCCCGGGATGCGGATATCCCGGGATAACTCCGTGCCGGCGCTGCCGCAGGGGCGCGGCGGAGGCGCGGGCGGCCGCCCCAGCCGAGCATGCCCAGTCCCCGGCATGACATCAGCGCCCGAGCCCGCGGCTCCCCCGCGCCCCCCGGGTCCCCCCAGACCCCCGGCACCCCCGGCCACCCCCGGGCCCCTCTCCGGGTGGGGTGGGGGCGGCCCGGGCGGGGGGTTCGGGCAGCGCCGCCGCCTCCATCCCGCTC
Source organism: Oenanthe melanoleuca (assembly GCF_029582105.1). NCBI lineage: Eukaryota > Metazoa > Chordata > Aves > Passeriformes > Muscicapidae > Oenanthe > Oenanthe melanoleuca. The sequence continues at coordinate 35,104,888 of NC_079341.1, read as the reverse complement.
CGGGAACAATGGAGGGGACGGGGGGGACAACGGGGAGGGATGGGGGGGGACAGCGAGGAGGGATGGGGGGGACAGCGGGGAGGGATGCTCGCCCCGACAGGAGGGATGCTCGCCCCGACAGGAGGGATGCTCGCCCGGAGAGGAAGGATGCTCGCCCCGAGAAGAAGGATGCTCGCCCCGAGAAGAAGGATGCTCGCCCCACCCGCGCGGGATGCGGGATGCCGCAGACTCACCCCGATGACCACGGTCTCGTCGCCCTTGAATTTGGGGATGAATTTGTCGCCCCGCAGGATCTCGGCCTCGTTGAGGGGCCGGAAGCGGCACATCACCTTGATGCTGCACTCGGCGGGGTCCGCCATGGCGGCGGCGGGCCCGGGGCGAGCGCGGCAGGTGCGGGAGCGGCGGCGGGGCCGGGGCCGCGGGCGGGCGGGGCGCGGAGCCCGAGCAGCCGCTCACAGCCCGCCGGCACGCCCCGCACCGGCCCCGACCAGCCCCGGACCGGCCCCGATCGGGCGCGGCTGCGCGGGGCCTCCCCCCGCAGAATTAACCGGAGATGCGCTGGGAGGGACCCCGAGCATCCCCCGGTGCCTCCCCCCGCAGCATTAACGAGAGATGTGCTGGGAGGGACCCCGAGCATCCCCCGGTGCCTCCCCCCGCAGCATCAGCCAGGGATGCGCTGGGAGGGACCCCGAGCATCCTCCGGTGCCTCCCCCCGCAGCATCAGCCAGGGATGCGCTGGGAGGGACCCCGAGCATCCTCCGGTGCCTCCCCCCGCAGAATTAACGAGAGATGCGCTGGGAGGGACCCCGAGCATCCCCCGGTGCCTCCCCCCGCAGAATTAACGAGAGATGCGCTGGGAGGGACCCCGAGCATCCTCCGGTGCCTCCCCCCGCAGAATTAACGAGAGATGCGCTGGGAGGGACCCCGAGCATCCCCCGGTGCCGCCCGTCCCGCACTTTGTCCAGCCTGCAACATTCGCAGGGACCCAGGGGCAGCCGCAGCTTCCCAGGGCCTCCCCACCCGCACAGGGATGAATTTGTTCCATCTATCTAAACTAAATCTCCCCAGGTCCGTCTCCAGCTTTTTCCATAGCTGGAAGCCCGCTAAGGGCTCTCTGCACGACCTCCCCCAGCATCCCCAGCCTGTCTCCACAGGGAAGCTGCTCTAGTTTCCATATCAGCTTTGTGGTGACTCTCTGGATTAGCCTCTCTCAAATCTCCCCTTGGCACCTTTCTCCCTTTGACACAACTGGATCTATAACCAGGTTAAAGGATTTTTTTTTTTTTTTCCTGGAATATCACTCCATGCCTCGTTCCTGCGAGGAAAATCAGCAGCAATGGTGCCCCTGGGTGGCTCTTTGACCTTGCTCAATTTACAAGAAGTTTTGTCACGATGGTGAATCAGCATCTGGGAAAAGCAGTGTCTGGAGCCTGCTCCTCCTCTCCAGGGGTGCTGTCCTCGTCCTCCTTTCCATACTTGCTAAAATCACCTGCAACTCTCCCTCCTGTCTCATTTATTTCCCTGCATTCACATGATTTGAAACAATCTGAAACACCACAGGAACTCTCCTCCTCCTCCTCCTCCATCAGTTTCTCCTACAAGAATCTCCTTCTTTAAGAAGAATCCAAACATCCATGATGTCTTCTGGATTTCTTCAAGTTGCAGACATGGCCCAGGCTCCTGCAAATCCTGGTCCTGGTTTCCTCCAGAGTTTTATTGCATTGCCCTCAGCTGTACAATGAAGATGAGGGTGGACAATCCTGCAGCACTTTGATGGAAATCTCCCTTTCTTCCAGTCACTACCTGAGGCAACAAAGCCTCTCACACCCTTCTTAAAAGCAATTCCATGGGGAAGAATTAGCAATGTGCAGCATGTGATAAGTCATTATTATATAATGGGATTTATTCCCCTGGATTACCAATTATCCCTTTTATTTCTCTTATGTTTCAAGATTTTACCCTGAATAGCAAATTTGTTAGTCATGACAAGGGGCTTAGTCATAAAAGACAAGACTTTGGATGAATTAATCCTTATTTTCCTCCATTATAGAGAGCTCATTTTGGAGTGAGATAAGCAAAACTCGATTTTTCTATTAAAGCAGGTATAATCTGCCATCAGGAAGAATGCAGAGAGCCATCTTTTCTCAGCAGTGTTGTCACAAACAATGTGACATTGTCTGGAGTGCAGACAATACTGAATTGTCACCAGCTGCTGCTATTTTTTACTACTTATTACTACTAAGCAGCCTGGTAGGAACACGAATTTTCAGGCAGATTTGGGAGTGATCAGCACCTCCAGGCTGGGCTGGGTGCCTGAAGGTGGGATGGACAATTTGGTGGGAACCTGCTTTGTAAAAACATGAAAACACAGAAAAACAGAGCTTAAATACTTTATTATTTTCACCTTCATTCATTTCTTTCACCTCTCAAACCATGTCATTTTTCAGCTGTACACTTACAAGAAATCCACTTAGATATACATTTTTCTGAGTTTACTTATTCCTGAACATTTGGAAATTGCCTTCCTGCCAGCACCACAAAAACAAAACCACTTTCCCACTCTCAGTTTAGCTCACCCTGTCAGATCAGATATGATTTGACAACAAGTCAAGAAATTCCCCAGCTGAACCAACCTCAGTTCATAAACACCTCGAGATACCAGAACAACGAATAGGGATAATAAAGGAATAACAAATCCTCTTCTTGAGAACCGGGATCATAAAGAAATGACAAAATTCCATTTATCTGCAGGAGAGCCACCAGCACAGCCAAGGTGTGGAGCCTGCAGGAAATCAAGGAGGGGACAAAGGTGACAGCAGCATTTCCATGGCTTCCTTTCACAGCTTCTGGGCTGCAGGAAGGGGCTGTGGGGCTGCAGGAAGAGGCAGCAAGGTTGAATTTCTGCTGTGCTGAACAATTCCGTGCAAGGAGCAGAGCAGGCGCTGCCAGGGGCGGGAGGTGACAGCAGTTAATGCTCGTCCCATTGATCCCGCGGCTCAGCAGTGGCCAGAGGCAGGAATTTGATATCTTTGTGTCATCAGCGCTCAGATGTGGCTCAGGGGAAAGGGGTGCTAAAGGATTTCTCCCAGGAGGGACCCAAAGGGTGGGATGCTCACGACAAAAGGCAGTTTTAAATGTCACCCGTAGTTATGTCCCACTGACACCAGCAGACGCTGAGAGCAGAGCATAAAAGGGTTTAGCAGGAATAAAAACAAATAAAGGCAGGCTGGAGAATTGGCAAAAATGAGTTGGGAAGTGCTGAGGAGGCAGCCAGGAGGAACTGAGGGTCAGAAATTATCTGATCTGCATCCCCAGGGATCATCAAAGGCACAGAGACACATCCACAGCCAGAGGGACTGGGCTATGGAAACATTTGGCCAGGTGGAGAAATAATTCCACAGCAAAAAGAACAGGATCTGCACCACTGACACTCCCAGGATGGTTATCCCAGACCCAACATCTCCTTGGAACAGACAGGGGAGGATTTTTTTGGGATCAGGAGCACAGGGGTTCCTTTCTCAGAAGTCTGGATGTGGAAATGGAGCACTGGCACTCCAAAAATACTCCATGAGAAAGTGCTTGGGCTGTGCTGGCAGGAATTGTTTCTCATTTGCAAGACACTTCAATATATGCTTACTTTAAAAAAAATGTAAAGTACACACATAAATCTCAACCTCTATATAAATTATTCACGTTATGCACAGTCATATACTTCGTGCTAACCCACCTAAAAAAAAAAATGGGTTTGCTCAAAATAAATAAATCGATTTTACCACTGTATAAAACAGCAAAATGTTTCAGGTCATTAGTGAGTACACAAAACATTATTTCCGAGCTACCATCTTTACATTTGGGTTAATAAATCACCTAAACAAAAGGGTTGTAACTCGAAAAAAACAAAAAAACAAAACAAAACAAAAAAACGACAGAAAAACATTGTATTTACATTATAGGAAGTGATAAAGCAACCATAAAAACACCGACTGAGCAGGAAAGCACTAAAAATACCCAATAACCTGGAACCAGGAGTGCTCCATGGAGATGCAGGAGCTCAGCAGCATCGCAGGCAGCTGATGCCACCTTCTGGCGTCACTTCCAGCGGGGATTTAAACCCCTGTGCCGGGTCCGGACCAGCAGCAGGGAGCGAACGCTGCTGCTTCCAGCTCCTGCGCCCCAGGGCACGGCTCAGAGGGCTCAGGGCTGAAGGCAGGCTGGGCTAAATGTCCAGTAAAATGGATTTTATTATTCTCAGGCACAGAAAGAATCCTAACTCCAGGAAGTTTGAAAGGCTGTGAATGGGAATCCCTGGAATGATTTCCCAGAGAAGCTGTGGCTGTCCCTGGATCCAAGGCCAGGCAGGACAGGGCTTGGAGCAGCCTGGGACAGTGGAAGGTGTCCCTGTCCGTAGCAAAGATGAGTTTTAAGACCCCTTTCAAAACAAATCCCATTCTGGGATTCAGGGATTCCAAAAGTGATTTGAGCAACATCATTGTTACTCCCTGTTAGTTCTCAGATTTTAGTCCTGTTTCAGCTACATTAATTTCTTTCTTTTTGTTTAAACTGGAGTTACTAAGTTACAATATGGACTGATAACTGAGTTAAATTCATAGCAAAATATAACTTGTATATGTGCTCATTAATTTTTTGAGGTTAAACCATTAAAAAACATCTAAAGGACACAGAGATTGCACTTAGAGAGACAGCAGAGACAAGAAAGTCACAGAGAAAACAGGGAATGTATCCTGCAACTCCCTCTTCATCCTGAAAAGCATTTCAGAAGCAAATGTTCTGTTCAGCTCTCACATCAGGGAAGGACATTTTGGGTCCTGTCACTGCACAACCCAACCAGAGGAGGGGTCTCCACATCCCCCCACTGCTGCTGGGGTCCTGCAAGCAGCACATCCAACATTTCCCACACATTTCCTGCTGGGATCAGCAGTAATTCTCTTCCATGTTCTCTGTTCTGATGGAAACACTTGGATCTTCACAGCTCACACCCAACTCAGGAAAAATTCTCCCTCATCTTCCTTCTTTCCCAAGCAGCACTTTGCAGGCTTTAATTACCAAGGTAATTCCCAGTGTTCCCAATTAAAGTGGGAGTGTTGCAAACCCCTCAAAGTAGCAGAAACGTGGAAGTGAGCTTTGAAACTGTTTCTCTGCAGGCAAATCCAGGGAGCCTGTTGGGATGACAACTAAACACACACCAAAACTCCCCTCAATCCATAAATAAGTACAAATCTTATCAGAGAAAGAACCAGCATTTTCTAGTTCCTGACATTTAAAACTCTGCACATGAAGTAGAGCATAAATTGCTGGATATAAGCCAGAATTCCACAATCTTACCTGAAAGATATTCCTAATTCACACCAGAACAGAAATTCCTGTTCCAGTCCTGCTGTAGATGCACAAAGAAATTCAAACTGAACATCATATCCTCAACATGTTTAAACAGCACAAAACCACCTCAGTGACATTCCCAGCTGGACAAAGGATTTCATAGCACTGGTCCTTCCCCTTTTTCTTGTTTTAATGAAAATTTCCATGGCCTGCAGCATCATCCACCACTCCTCCCCTTTTCCTGCACTTGAGGCACACAGAATTCTGCAATGATTATTCCAGTTCTGCTTCCCAGAAGGTTTCATCAGCACTAATCCTTTAAATGAAAGCCATTCCCCATCTGGCACTTACCATCAGAGCCTTGGGAGTTTATGGAATCCTTCTCTGCACCTCACATTTTCCCAGAATCCATTAAAAGTTCGAAGCTCCAGCTAAAGGTTTTTTAAGTAATTAGATGAGGATTAGACTACACGAAATCAGAGACACACAGCAATCTCTGAGACATCTTCTGGCCAATTTTCCCTGAAAATGATCCACTGAAAATGATCTTTGTAGTGAAAAGAGCCCATGCTAAGTGTACAGCTTTCAATCTGCAGAGGAAATTACTTCCCATTTTCATTAAGCCTCCAAAGGGTTTTGGGGATGGTAGTGAAGCAAGGTTATTCCTAGATATCAAGGACAGTAATTTCTTTTTTCTTTTACAGACAAGGATTTTCAACAATTCTTTCAAAAAACAAATTCATTTAGACTTCAGACTATCAGCCATTCCCTGCAATGAGCCCAGTTCTACAGAAAGCCTGGAAAGATGAGATAAAGAGGAATTTTCAGGGAGCAGCAACCCCAGTGAAGCCACAGGTGCTCCCCAAAGCTGCCACCACCCCTCACCTGACCAAGGCAGTGCTGTGGGTTCCTCTATTCCCAACAGGAATAATCTATCCCCACCTCTCCCTACAGACATCACATGGAATAAAAATAGAGCATGAGTTCAGGAAAAAACAGGTAATTTTAGACATCTGAGTCGGTGATGAGCTCTGAGATTTAAAGCTCTGCAAGTGTTTTTAGCTGCCAGGACTTTTAACTAGCACAATGCAAGACAAAACAGGTTTTAACACAGCTTGGATTAAAAACAGCTCTTTATATAGAAAGCTAAGATGGAAATTACACTGACTGCATGGCATAGGTAAAATTCTCCTGGGAGGTTGGGCTGGACTAAACATCATCTCCATGTTCCTCCCAAACTCAGTGATCCTGGGATTTGTAATACAGAAACATCCAAATGGGGAGAACAAACCAGCAGAAATCCACCCCATCTCTTTGGCAGGACAAGAAACTCTGATTCCCCATTTAACCAGGTGCCAGCCCACCCCTCCCCTGGCACAGAATCACCACCTCATCTGGAAATAAGTGCATATGATCAAAGGAAGGATCAGAGTCCCTGCTTGCACACTGAAATAACCACATATGCACCATGGCCAGGTTTTGATATGTATTTTTATTTCCCTGCAGTTTTCACTTATCAAGAACAAGTAACAGGGAAAGTTGTCTGAACTAGTGCATAAACAAACATTCGGAAACACCACTACACGTATCTAATGTACAAGAACCGTATAAAAAAAGTCACTAAAACACTACACTAGCAAGGTGTCCAACGCTTACAGTCAGACTTTTTCCAACCCGTTACTTGCCTTGGAGCCACAGGAAAACTCTCCAAAACTGAAAAGACAATCTTGCCACAACCCTCCCTCCCCTCCCCCCCCCCACCACCTGGGATGGCTCGATAGCTAGACATCCAATAATGAATTATTGCAATGATATAGAATGCAATACATACCTGGTAAAATATCCTTTAATGTGGTGTTTGTGGTACAGTTGGAAAGCCGGTTAAAATACGCAGTCTTCGGATAAAATGGCATCAAGGTGAAAATTTTCTCAGATCTGCACATTTGGAGATGTGGCAGATGCATAATTTTCCTAGTCAGTTTATTTTTTTTTTTCCTCTCCTGTGTAATTATTTTTTATAAACTGGTATTATAAATAGAAATATACATTCAAAATATATGGAAAAGTGAGTTACTACATTAAATTTGCATGTATCGATCCATCCCTTTCCCCTGCACAGTAATAGAAAATACTATTTTGCCTTGAACTTCATATTTGACAGTGAAATGCCACTAAAGTATTTACCAAAAAGTCCATCTAGTCAAATTGTGAAACAAAATGAACCAAGTGAAAACTTTACATTTCCTTTAGAAAAAAATTACAAGAATTTTGTTTCCTAGCTATGAATCTTTAACTTTTTTTTTAGACACAAAGTTGCATTTATTTGTACAAGATACAAAATGTAAACATGGCAAAATAAATAGTTTAAACAAGTGATGCAGGATCCCATGTCATGCTCATGATCCCATTAAAGAATTATTTTTTAATCCATTCAGTTGCAAATTCAAGTGCAAAAGCATGATGATGAATATCTACTATTCAAGTAACAGAAATAATATTGATGATACAAATAAACTATTTTACAAGGTAGTGATTTTCCCAATTTTACAAAATTTACATTATATATCGACTTAATACACGATATAATCCGAGTCCATTCAGGTCTGTGTGAGTTCTCTGTGAGCCACAGAGTGCTGTGTCTGCATTCAGCTGGAGGGGAGGGAGCAGAGCAGCTCCCCCAGGGGCACACCACAGCTGGGACATGCCTGGAGGTTATGTCACCTCCATGGCCACTGTGGTCTCTGCGATGCCGTTCAAGCCCAGGCGCTCTGGTTCATGGTTCTCTCTGCAAGGGAAGGGAACCACAGTCACAACACTTTTCCTCACACAGCTTCAGTCATTTCTTTCATATTTGCACACAGCTGTTGCCTGGAGCAGGCAGCAACCTTCACACACACTCTGCAAACCTTATTTTTACGTAAATACCGGCATTCAACAACTGCTGTTATTCACCAATGCAGCTCCTTCTGCAAGATTATTGCATTTAACTCTCCATTCCAGCCTAAGTTATGGATTAAATCCCTAAAAGTTTTCTGAACAAAGTCAAGATATGATAACTCAGCATTGAGTTATAGTGCACTAAGTATTGTTGTTAATTCCCTGCCCATTCTGCTTCAGCACTAATTTTTTACTCGTTTACTGACACTCATTTTTTATTTTTCCAATTCACAAACATGACTTTGTTTTTTGAAACACCATATAATCCAGAAGAGATTTCAAACAAAGCTCAAATATTGCCATTTTCAGAAAAAACTGCCAACTGCAAAGCTGCTGCCACATCATCTAAACATTCCTAAATAACAGTACTGCTGTTTAATTAGAATAAATACCTTAATGGTTGGACTTGATGATCTTAAAGATCTTTTCCAACCTAAACAATTATAAATTATGATTTTATATGCAAGGTAAGGGTTGTCACTTTTCTGGTTTATTTCACATAAATATATAGCACATAAAAATACATGTGCCAGCCTGTACCTTACAATACTGGTACACAATGATTTAGGGGGAACATGAGGAGAGTTTGACAGAATCTACCTGAAAATGCTGCATGGAAAGGTACAAATGAAATGGTTAAAATACAAACACAGTAGGAGTTGATGAAAACTACTGGTGCCTATAGGCAGGGTGAGTTATTTGAGGGGTTAATTTGCAAAATCAGCTCTTGTGGTTTGCCATGGCCATGCTGAAGGTGCTGAGAAACCTCTCAGAGGTGGGACAGATTCCCTCCAGTGCAGAGCTGGGCACGACTGTGGAGAGGACACAGTTGGGGAGGGCCAGGTGGGACATGAGGAAGATTTCTCCCTGGAAGGGCTGTCAAGCACTGAACTGCCCAGGGAGGTGAGGAAGGCAGTACTGAGGAGACACTCAGTGCTGGCTCTGCTGAGGTGAGGGCAGGTCCCAGGCTGGACTCTGACTCTGCCAATTCCAACCCCAACAACCCCAGGACACCAAACACAAGTGGGAGCTGCTGCAGCCCTGTCCCCACTCACCTTGCTATACTGCTGATGGCACTGCTGGGAGTTACCTTTGGCACTCTGTCCATGCTGGCAGCAACTGTGGCAAGTTTTAAGGCTGTTGGCGAGGGCGCTGAAGTCCGTGTATTGATATGAACATTGACTGGAGACACAACGCTGACGTTGTTGAGGTGCACGGCGCTGGGCAGGCAGGAATTGTTCATGGGGAGGGGCTGGGGGCTGCTCGTGCACAAGGCTGGGATTAAGTGGTTTGTGGTGCTGTGGCCAACTGTCCTTACAAGCTGTACAGTTGAGATCCCTGGGCTGGATGATAAAGCCATGTTGGTGGAGTACAAAGTTCTGGAGGTTCCTGTTATGCAGAATAAATGGGGGGTGTTAAAAAAATGATGTTTCTTAGATGGAAAGTCAAAGATTAACCTCAAGGGCAATGCTTTGAGTGTGCAAATTATTAAGGTCCATATTTTACAGATTCACAAAATGGAAAAATTCAGAAGTGGCAGCATGGAACAATCCCATTAATGCCTCAGGATTTAGCTTTTATATTTTTCAGACCCTGTACTGCCTTAGTGTATAATCTAAAACTCCACAGCCTGTCAGCTTTTATTCAGACAAAACAACCCCTCTAGGCCTGAAACTCAAGGAGACCTGACTGTCTCAGGCCCCAAAAAGTATAAACAAAAGTGAGCTGGGGGAGAGAAAACTGGTGGTATATGACTTCATAATCTAAAGCTGTAATTGGAGGATTAACCCCTGACATGTAAATGGACCAAACTTTTCATTAACTGAAAAACTCCTGACCATTGTCCATTTTGGGCGCAGCCCCTGGGAGGCCTTGGCTGCCAAGGTGTATTTATTGAAGGTATAAAGAAGTGTACCCACTTTTATTCTCCTAATCTTGTCTAGCCTCTGATCCAGGGAGCCACTCCAAGGCCTCACCATGTACCTGATCCTCCACCCTCAAAGCACTCTCCTCTTGGATATGAGCTCAGAGAATTACATACAGATCTCCCTCTCTTTGCTGGAACTGCTCCAGTTTATTGATTTTATTCAGTCGTGTTTTTTCTCCCTCTATTCATTTCATATTATCATTAACCCAGCCTGGCAGAAGGTCTATAAAACTAATCACACCATTAGCTGCTAAAACAACAAATTACTTTAAAAGCCTCTTCTTTGTCTTGGCAGCCCAAATCCCATTTGCCTCTTGGCATTGTGGAGACAGCACCAGCACAAGCAGCACCACAGGAAGGCTGGGAGGGGGCACTGAGTGCCCATGGCTGCACTTTTTGGGACAAATCCTAAATGCAGTGAAACCTGAGGCTTGAAGTGATGTCAGAAGAATTGCCAGTAAAGGTTGGTTAGTACATTTTTGGCTGAATATTCAAGTGAGGTAACAACCAAATAATGAATCAACTTTTCCATTTCCCTCTCAAAGTACTTAAATGTTTTAAGCAGTTGATTTATTCTTTCATTACACACTCACATTGGTTTTAAAAGGCTGTCACTTAGGTTTTTGATCAGAACAGACTATTAGAAGATAAAGAGTACCAAAGGAAAAGCAAATAATGCTCTTCCAAGGCAAAGAGCACCTGGTGGTTTTATATCCATTTTAACAACATGTATTGGACAAGCTCTCAGGCCCCGGGTGGGATTCTTGGGGCTGTGCTGTGCTGTTTTCCTCCAAGAAAACAACCATGCCTTAAACCCTTTCTGCTGGACTTTGATCATCCTTGTGGGTCCCTTCCAACTCAGGATGTTCCATGATTCAAACTACTGCTCCAAAGTACCACAGAGCAGAATATTTAAAACAATCACAACTAAGAGATTTGATTTTTTTGGTTGCTATTCACTAACATTTTAGAAATCAGCAGTAAGATCAGCTGGTAATTCAGAGCAGCTGATGCTCTCAGCTCATTGCAGAGCAGGGTTTCCAAGGCTCCTCACCTGAAGGCTGGACAACACCGTTGATATTGTTGTGGCTGGTGTTCTGCTCCTTGGCTCCCTCGCTGCGCCCGGGGGCCGGGGCACTGACCACTGCAGAGGCAGCAAAGTGGGCACTGGCTGAATCCAGGGTTTTGGACATGCAGTCAGAGGTGCTGGAGCCCTGCAGCAACAGCAAAAGGTGCTTCTCAGTCATCCAAGTACAAAGTGAAATACACCTTAGCACTGCTACAGTGCACAAGTAAAGCAAATAAATAAATACAGCTTGTGCACGTGACCTAATGCACCACAACATTGATCACTGCCCAAAGCAGCCAGGCCAGTTCTCAGCACAACACTTCACTTTGGTTGTGGTTGTTCAGCCTGGAGAGGGAAAGGTTCTGGGCAGAGCTCAGAGCCCCTTGCAGGGCCTAAAGGGGCTCCAGGAGAGCTGGAGAGGGACAGGGAACAGGGGATGGAGAGACAGGACACAGGGAATGTGTGGCCCAGAGGGCAGGGATGGATGGGATATTGGGAATTCCTGACTGGGATGGAATTCCCAGAGAAGCTGTGGCTGCCCCTGGATCCCTGGCAGTGTCCAAGGCCAGGCTGGACAGGGCTTGGAGCACCCTGGGATGGTGGAAGGTGTCCCTGGAAGAACTGGACAGGCCTTAAGGTCCCTTCCAACCCAAACCACACAGGATTCCCTAAGTTTGGAGACGTTTCCTCCAAGAAAACAACCATGTCTTAGACTCTTTTTATTCTGTCTCCAGGCAGCAAATGCTCTGCAGTGCAAATCTCAGGGATGTCCAGAATTTGGGTACCTCCATTCTGTGACTTGTGCCACAGAATAACTGCCCAGCACATTCTGGAACCCCACTCTGTTAGTGCAGTTTCTACTGGAAAGACTCATCATTCTTACTGGAAAGAACATTAATTCTGCAATTTCAATTTATATTAACTAAGAAAATGACTTTGCACAGAAGCTTGAAGTGTTTTAAAGGTCCAAAATTCATTTGTTTTGTTTAAATATTTTGGCATTGTGACTTTACACTTACAAAAAATGTTATCAGTATCTGCCAACACAGAATCCCTGATTAATTGAAGTAGAAAACACTGAGGAGAAGGGGACAACCAGCACAAGCAATTAGATTTAAAATGCCCAAAGTAATATATACATTTTCCTGTAATAGACAGCAGCAGCAGCTTTTATATTTTATTGGGAAGAAGCTAACAGAAAATTAAGTGCAATGGAAAAACATCTTTCCCTTGCAAGGGATTCCAGAGGAAAAATGGGATTCTTTCAGAAGCCAGAATGTACAAATATACAAAGCTCTCTTTTCCTTCTCAGAGGTACCAATTTTTAGTTCAGAACAGATTACCTCAGAAGGTAATTTTAATAAAATCTCTTCAGAGCACTTAGAGACAGGAGGACAAAACCAGTGAAAACAGAAGAGTTGAGAGCACACACTGATGTTTTTACACTGGTAACTCTGTGGATGCAGGTAACACAATCAGCTGCAAAGTCTCTTACTCAACTTATAAAATGCAGCCAATTTATTAAAAAAACCCTGAGCAAAGTGTTTTAAATTCCTTCTACCATGTCCCACATTTGCTGGGGTGTCACATTTGGTGGAGAGAGATGAGCAGCACTGTGAACAAAAGGAAGTGTCAGGACATGCAGGGTGGGAGCAGTACCTGTGCTTTCAGATGTGGCTGTTGGGAGGAATGCTGAGATTGCTGCTTCTGCTGCAGCTGGGCCAGCTGCTGCCTCTGCATCTGCACTAACTGCTGTTGGTGTGTCTGGAACTGCTCCTCTGTGATCCCCCCTGTGACTATGGAGAGAAAGGAGCCCAGTTACACACAACACACACCTGGAAAAGGCAAGAGTCTGGCTAACAGGTGGCTGAAGAGGACAGAAATCATGTCAGATGCACCCAAAATCTGCACAGATTACGTAAAGGAGAGGTCAAGCTGTGTTTGTTTGTTGTGTTCTTTCATGGAATCAATTTGTAACAAAAGAATTCAGAGCTTTCATTGCTTTTAAGCCTTTTCTGTCTTTGGTGGTTTTATCCCGAGTAGCTTTAGGCAAAAGCTTAAGAGAAGTGATTTTCCTGGCTTTGAGGAAGGAAGCACAGCCTAAAAATCAGAGTGAGGACAAAGTCCCTGGGCTGAGCTGGGTGACTTCTCTCAGTGAACACTGGGAGAGGATTCCTGGATAATTTCCCTTCCTACAGCCCCTTGCTGTCCCTTTCCCAACAGCAGAAAGGACTCTGAGCACACACCTGGCATGGGAGATTTTCTCTGCCAGTTATTGTTTGAAATGCAGGAAGAGTTTAGGGGAGCCACAATAAGTTTATTTTTGAGAACCAGGTGAATGCCACCCCAGTAATTTCACAGGCTCAAGAGTCAGAAAAAGCTGGTTTAATATTCTGCCCCTGAGGATGAAAAGCCTGACAGGGGTTTCATGCTAAAGCCTGAGTTGTGTGCAGTGAACCCAAGAACTGAATTCTCTAGGGAGCAAATAAAGAGAGAATTCACTTTTCAGAGACTCTCATGAACACATTTCAACACTTTATCCTCAACTCTTTTTCCAGGACTGAAGCTGTGCTGCACCTCAGGAATATCCTCCTATCAAGAGACACTGAGCTAACATTAAAACACAGAGTTTTCCATCTTACAGGGTTTGTCTCTTCCATTTACCACTTTCAGTACTCAGGGTTGCCCTGAAATTCCACTGGGAAGACATACCAGAATTAGAAGTGCTTAGAAATTAGAAATGAAATTTCTTTATTGCTACATTATTAAAGCAGGTGCCACCCATGTTAGGAGAGTTGAAAGTCCAGTTACTTAAAAATTACTCCTCTTAAACTCCAGCAATATTATGAATTCCAACCTAAGTTTATTTTGCATTTAGCTTTACTCTGTTCCCCTTGCACATTCTTACCTAGAATTTAATTCCAAGTTAAATCAGCTCAATGTGCTACATTCCCTCACAAAGCACATGGCACTGCTGAAGGCACCAGGGCCAAGAACAGCATTATGGAATATTACAGATATTTCTATTTTTAAGTTCTGAGGTAACAAATCCCAGAAAATGTGGTTTGTTTTATAGAAAGCTGTTGAGGAACAAGGTGAGATCTCATGTTTTCAATCTCCTGTCCTTCCCAGTTTTTCACAGAGCACAAAGTCATGAATATTCTATTGCAGGATACAGGGAAGGTAACTCAGAATTCAATATTCCCTTAGTCTGTATTTCAGGTATTTATCCAATGGCCAGGCTGAGCTCAGCTGTTCATGTTGTTATAAACTAGCAGATGTTCATTAGCACATTAAATGTAATTTCCTTTTGCCAAATCAAACACCTGGAGGGTCCTGGAGAAAAAAAAAAGCAAATTTTGACCATGTCCCAAGGCAGCCTCTGAGGTCAGGGTTAAGAGATCTGCAGCTTCAGGAGGTTTTTATTTTCTCAGAGCCTGACTGGGCTGAAAAACTGCACCACAACAGGGGGAAAAAAAAATTAATTTCAGCTTTTCCTTCCCCTCTCTCCTTGGAAGGTTTTAAGGTGCAGTTGTCCTCTCTCTAGGGACAGGCTCTTCCCATTTGCAGTGCTTAACATGAGCAAGAGAATAATTCAGCTTCAAAAATTGGTTCTTGATTCGTGCATTCATCAAGTATTTTGAAGAAAAGTCTAGTCACAGACTTTTAAAATAAGAAAAAAAAAAAAAAATATCTGTCTGTACAATGCATTTAAGGAAATACCAGAGTTGCTTTATTAATACAGGGAAAAATAAAACACAGAGGCAATTTAAAATATTCTTGTGCACAAAAAAAAAAAAAAAAAAAAAAATTAAAGGAACTCCCAGTTCTCTGTAAAATAAAATAATAATAAAAATAAAAATAATCACTTTAAGTACTGCCACCGTTTCCTCTAGAGGGAATACCAAATCAGCTGTAAAATTAACTGATTTCAACAATTACTTCCCAAAGAGAATGACTTTAATAAATGCAGTGACAGTGCCTGTGCTCATTTAATGCACAAGACTCTGACCAGTCCTTTTAAAATTTATTTGCTAGTGAGAAAATCCAACTGCAGTGCCTCTTGCTAGTTCAGTTACTTGGGGAGGAATTCTGTTATCTGTTGTGTCTGATCCTCTTCCAGAATTGCAGGATCTGGTTTGTAATTTAAATCTGTGACAAAAAAGGTCCTCCCCAGCCATAAATTCCATGCATAATTTACTTCAACTACTGAGGGATTTCCATTTCATTTAAATGTATTCCTCAGATGATTTCTAAAATTATACCACAAGTTTATTACTATTCCTCCAAAAAAGTGGCTTTAATCCATCAGATTTGGCTTTATTCATTTTGCAGCTGTTTCTTTACCAGCTCTTGGTGTTTATCAATAATCCCATCACACTGAACTGCCCCTTTCTGCCCCAGCTGGGATTCCTCAGGCCTTCAGGTTCTTTCAAAAAATAATGATTTTATAAAATATAATGCATTTGATCTGTTTTTTTCATGCAGCAGGAAAAAGCTCCTGTGCCAATCTTTTCAAGGCAGAGAACAATCTAAAGGTTACAGTGACCATACTGAGAAGCTGGGGAAGTATTGGGCTGGGATAAATATTCTGTACCTCTGTCAGAACAATTTCATAGGACTCAGGAATTCTAGAGATACATTATTGAAGAATAAATACCCATTCCTGAAACTCAGAGAGATGGAACATTCCACAACCACAGAAATGATGGAATTCAGAGTCAGTCTGTTCTATTATTTAATTATCCTCCTGTACAGGATGGAGCAGGGATATGCTCAGGTGCTTGCTGTTGTAGGAGATCTCATTTGCTGTATCTCAAATTTTTCAGATTTTTGGAGAATCCCATCATTATCACTCCCTTATGATTATAAAGAAGTGACAGTGTTAAAATTTGAGCCATTACAACTCCAGCTCATGAAGCAAGTGATGCAAACTGCTCAATTTAAGCTTAGAGCAAGTTTTCCATCACTGGATGCTTCCACTATCAACATTTTTACCATTTTCAGACCTTTTCATGCCAGCTCAGGGCTCTTAGCAACTTCCTACATTTGTTTGAGTCAAAAATGAAAACTGCCAACAAAAATGAGCCACACCCACCCTCCCCAAGAAACCACCAGATTTGTTTTGCATTCATAATGAACATCCTTTTACCCTTAAACAAGGTTAGACCAATTAGTGCCATTAAGAGTTAATTAGACTTAAACAGTTCTTCATATGGGCAGAATCCCTGCTTTGAATAATGTTTGAATCCAGCATTTCAAATTCTAATGGAAGCAAAGCAGGAGGAAGAAGTGTTTGTGGGAAGTTTCTGTATGTCTAAGAAATATGAAACAGTCATGTTGTAGCTGTGGTGAAGTGCTGAAGATCTCATCATTCCAGTCACAAAGAAAACCCCCAAAATTCAGCATTTTAAATCCCAGAAGCAGCCAAATCCTTGCCTACCTGATATGCCATTCTTGCTGGTGTTCAATAAAGCTACAGATGCTGCAGAGACTCTTTTATTATTCACAGTCTGCCCTGCTTTCCTTGAGGTACATTCTTCACTATCACTGTCCTGGAGATTGAGTAGCCTGGGCTGGAAACACTGCAGTCGACATGATCTGATATTGCTTAGGATTTCAGGAAGGGAAAGTCTGTTTTCACAATGTTTATTGGAAGCATTGGTCCGTGAAAAATTAGAAGAAAAGTCTAAAGTCTGGGAAGAGCTTGAAAAACTGTTCAGCATTTCAGGGTCAATCTGCCTCAAGACAGGATCGTGCTCTGTGGATATTCGGTCCATGATAACCCTGAGGCAAGAGGAGGAGGAAAATCATTAGGTTCAGCATCTCTTCTTAATTCTTTTATCCTCTGAAGGGGAATGAAGAATTAAAAAAATAACCCAACTGTACCTTCCACCCCTGCCAATCCTCCTCCTTGCAAATCCTATACATCTCCTTGGGATTGTGAGGGTTGTAAGGCAATGCCTGAACCTCAGTTTGTCCAATTCTGCCAATTCTGGGCTTTCGTACGAAGAATTCGTTTGGTCCAAACGAGGCTGGCAAGAAAGAAAAGGCAATTTTGTACTCAAAGGGTGCTGTGGTTATCATGCACAGGCTCCAGGACAGAACAAGTGGTTAATGTTCAGTTAACCAATAATAGCTTCAGTAGTTAAAAAATAAACTCTTAACATTTAGCTGTTAAATACTCTGTTTCTAACAGCAGTGGAAAAGTTAGAGAAAACGAAAACAAAAGTTTCCAGTTGACTCAACATCTTTTGGCAAAGGAATTAACTCACAGGCTTAAGGGAAAATGAAAGCAGGATGAATTCCAAGCAAGCTTGGACCCTTCAGAGCTGAGCAAAAAAGGGGATGTTCCTGCAACTGCCTTTGGACAAAGCATCAAAGCTTTGGTGGTGAGAGTGGGAACAGAACTCCCAACATTAGCACTGTGCCAACCTAAATTTAAAGGAAGCACCACTAAACCCAACAGCACAGCACAATACTGCATATCCTTACAGCATAATACTGGCATCCTGCTCTTCTCCTGAAAGCACAAGGTCCATCAGGATCATTTTCTTCTTCTGCTTCTGACACTGGTGAGGGTACCTAGACCAGAAAACAACATCATTTTCCCAGCTGCCACAACTGTATCACTGTATTTATTATAAAAGTTTGTGTTTATGTAATGTGAACTGCCATGTTTATACAGCAAAGCACAGTTTGGAAGGAAATTCAGTTTATACAAGGAGCTTTTAAATATATTCAGGGTTGGGATGAGGCAGACTGGTGAAATGGCAGCTAAGTGGAATCTCTGCCTCGTGCACACTGAGATTTGGGTGGTTACCTGTGGGAACTCATCCTCATCAGAGCTGTGGAAGTCGTACTGCTTGATGTCACTCTTGCTGAGCACAGGCAGGGGCTCAGCCAGGGGCTGAGGGGTCACCACACACTCCAGCTTGGGCTTCTTCAGGTACTTCTTCTTCTGCCGGACAACATCGGCCACCTCCTCCTTCAGAGAGGAGTGGTGAGGATGCTGCTCAGGAAAAACAAACAGAGAATTCTAAAAACTACAGCAGGAGAGAAAACTTCAGCACTTGAAGACAGGACTGCTTGTCTTCCAAAGGCTCTGTGGATATTTGAGACACATCATTAACTGAACACATTAAAGTCAGAACTTTCCCCCTGATTGTTTTTACAGGTATTTATTAATGATCAGAGAGCTCTCAAGCCATGTGACTGCCTGAGAGGCTCCTCACTCTGCACTACACTCAGTATATTGCCATTGAAATTCCTCTGCCAATTATTTTCTGAGATCTCATTTTTCCCTGGCACTTTCAATTTTCTGAACTGCTCGGACATGTTCAAAAGAAACAATTTAATTTGTTTCCTGTTTCTCACAGAGCTGACACTTTTGAAGAGATGTGATGGCATTTGGGTTGGCTATTTAAGATTTTTCTCACATAAACCCTCTGCAGCGAGCAATTCCATCAATATTGAACTGTCCACTTGAACACAAATGTTATTAAACTTCAAAGGTCCCATTTGAAAAGATTATTTCACTTGCAAAATTCTCCATTTGAAAGAGAAGCATCAGTGCAGTTTTAAGAAGTGTTTAAATTTACCCTGAATTAACACCCATCAATAACAGCATGACTGAAACTAACTCCAGGAGCTCAGCTTGGGAACCAGAGGAGAAACAGGAATGCCAAAATTCCTGGAGAAGCAGGCAAGCAGGGCTCTGGATGGAATTCTGGCACCACTAGGTGTCGCAGGTGCTAAATACAAATTTCCACAGGTCTTCAACTCTCAGCCTCACCCCCAAGCATTTTAACTCTTTAATATTTCAGGTTATTTCTTCAGAGAGAAGTATATTTCTTCAGTATCAAAGTATATCCAAAGATGATGATCCCAAAGGAATGATGACCCCAGGAACAACAGGAAAAAAAAAAAATCTTACCTTAACTTTACATTCTTGAACTTTGTGGTGGTTCCCATTGTGGAGAGATGATGGAGTTGTGCCCATCTCTTTTTCAGGTCTGTTCAGCTTCACTTCATTGAGGATTTCACCTCCATAATCACCCAAATGGTACCTGAAAAAAATAAAAAAAACAGGATTAAAACTATAGGGCTGCATTTCCACTGGGAAACATCTGAAAGACACAAACCAGTGTCTTCCCACTGTCTACACAAACTCCTTCTCTTTTAGTTTCTGAATTTATTATAGCACCATAAACTTATGACAGATGATTTCAAAGTCGCTTAATGAAAATTTAAAACCTTGGGGTTTATAATCTGGAATTTTACCTTTTCTCCACAACTTCCAACGTTAAATGCAACAGTTCCCGTTTTGTTTTCTCTCTCCTCTTAATCATCTCCAAAATTGTTATGGCTCTGCTAAACTCCCTCCTTAATTTCAACATCTTCTCATAAGATGCTTCATCATTCTTTCGGTTCTGTTGAGAGATGAAACAATTTTTTAGACAAAAGCAAAAGCCATGAGGCACAAACTGCAAAAATAAAGTTATATAATGCTGCTGCAAACGAGGCTCATGAGGACACTCCAAAGCAGCTTTTCCTAAAGCAGATCCTACTTGGCAAACAAAGCCACAAAAAGCAAACAAACCCAGTTTTAAGAGTAAGCTGAGAAGAATTTTTTAGCCATTTCCCAGATCAACCCAGTGGAAATTTGTCAGAACAAGGAATTCAAACCCACCTTGATCCCACCCACAGTAAGGCTGTGCATGTGTCCAAAGCAAAATGTTGGTTACAGATTTAAATCATTCCAAATTATTTCCCCTTTTCCCACAGAAAGAAAAGCTTCCAACCCAGTAGATTTTTGTGTGCCAAGCACTGCCCTGAGCTTCAGCTCAAAAACCAGATGCTGGCCACGGATCCAAATGATGCAAATGTAAAAGTCCAAGCAGCAGAGTGTGCCAGGTCACCTTTCTGGTCTGCATCTTCTCCGTTCTCCTGCGGAAGGCCACGTAGGGGTCGTTGTTGGTGGAGCCGTCCCTCTTCTCCTGCTTGATCTGGGGGATGAGCGAGGGCCCCCGGCAGTTCTTGCGCTTCCTCACCCAGTAGTCATAGACAGCCTTGATCAGGTAATCGTCCTCATTCAGCAGCAGCTTGGCTTCCTGCAGGGTCACCAGCTGCAGGGCAACAGGGAAAGCTGCACTTGGCATGGGGGTGCAAAGTCACCACACACTCACACCAGCTGTGCACTTCCTGGATAAACTGTTATTTTCCAGACCGCAGTAAAGGGATGAAAAATATTGATGGAGTTGCCAATTTTTCTGAACCAGCAGCGTGTTTCATCCAGCGGTCTAGAACTCCATCACAGAACTCCATCAATTCCTCATTAAATCTGAATACACTTGGAAACAATTATAAGCACAGGCTTTAAAGAACTTACTACAGTCTGCAGGTCATGATTTGGGAATCACTTTAATCTGACTATTTTTTCCTATAAAAAAAAAAAAATGTTTCTTATTGGTTAACCTTTGTTAATGTGTAATTCTTTGCAGTCGAACATGGATTCCCCTAGAAGTGAATTTATTTCTTAATTATTTCCCTCCCAAATGTTTACTCTGTGATAGAACAGGACAATGCCCATCCCTGTTTATTCCAGCCTTGAGACACAAAGCTTTTCACTTGTTTGCTAAGTTATTTCAGTATGTGATAGTTCTACACAGGTAATTTAAAGACAGAAATTAAATTTAGGGTCAGCTTTTTATATGGAAATCAGACTCTAAATAAATGCAAAAGTATCTCTAAATAGTACATTAGTTTAACAGGCTCATAGGATCCTCAACCCATTCATTAAATAAAAAGAAAACAGTACCTCTAGTACTACTTAAGAAGTCAGGCAGCACATCATCTGCCCCATAATTTGAAAAATATCAACTGAACAACTTAATTTGCACTTTAACAACGTGTCAAACTTAAATCTTGTCTCTACATTAGGAGAAGCAAAAAAAGGAAACAACACATTGTGGAAAATTAAGGAAATCCTAAGTGTAACCATGGCTACTCTGCAAGTGTTAGTTCCAGCAGAGCAGAATAAAACCTTGGCAATCTATGGTAGAGTTAGAAAAGCACTGAACTGTTTTTTCAGAAAAGGAACAAACATTGCTTAAAAGTCATTTTAGTTTTGTCTTTTGCTCCTTTTTTCCCATTAACATGTTTCTTATAAAAAATAAATCAACTCTGCCTGGAGTGCACAGCTGGGAGAGTGAAGCTGAGCCTGTGTGCTTGTGTTTGCTTGCAGATACTTTGTCCTTGTATTCCCTGAGGAAAGGCTGGAACTCCTCCTGGCCAGGGAAGGAATTCCCAACAACATCCTTTAATATTCCAGGGCTAAGGCATGTAAGCTGGGAGCTGGGAGGCAGCACTCAAACCCCAGCAGCCACTTCCCTTCCCAGGCTCCAATAACCTGCAAGAGCTGCTTGTATCTACAGAGAAAAACCTGTATCCTTATAACACTTGATTTTTGAAAAGCACTTTCAAATCTTGACTTCATTGCTGCAGCAAAGAAAGGTGAAACCTGCACCAGAAGGATGAATATTGATCATGAGAAGTGATCAACAGAATGGCCTGAACTGGAAGCCAGAACAGGGGTGTCTTTATCAAGCTCCAACAAATTCAAAAACACATTCAGCAAGTTTCATCCAATGTATTCCCTTTTTCCCTTCATTCCCTTTTCTTAGCATAGTAAGAAATAGATGCCTTCCTGAAGTTGCTCTAAGATGGAGAAAAATACAATATTTTTGCCTTTTAACAGACAGCACTGAACTAAATCAGGTTAAGGAACTGAGGCAGAGCCATGGATCCCACACAGGATTTTCACTGCCACAAAGTCTCATCTCACTGGGAAATAATTCCACCTGTTTCAAACCTGACTTGCACAAACTGATCTCTCAGGTGTAGCTCTGGAGTGAATATTTTGGGCTGTAAGAGCCTTCTGCAGACACTGCCCTCCTAGAACACCTCAGGACCTGATTTTACACTGGTACAAAGTTAATTCACTGTCTGTGCTTCTAACCCTGAAAAACCAGCCAAAGTCCATGTCCAGCAGAAACAAGTGTAACAAAAATTTGGATTCTCTTATGTTTATAGACATTTCTACACCCACTGATCACCACAACCTTATTCCATACCCACAGTGGTAAAACAAGCTGTGTGTCCCTAACACACTGTGATCAGGAATTAAAATTTAAAATCAAACCCTGCAACCCCAAAAGCTCCTTCTCCAGCTGTTTTATCTGAAGTTACCAATACTGACACAGGAGACAGCAAGGTGATTTCTGTGGTTCTGCACACTCACACAAACACACTTCTCCTGTGAGCAGGAAATAAAACCAAGCACCCACCCAGAACCACCCCCCAGGAAATCAAAACCTCTCAGTGATTTCTTCACACATACCTGACTAGAACTGGCTTTTTCGAGTCTGTCAACCATTATTTCAAACTGCAGTGGCTTGATTTCCATCTTCCTGTTCAGCCTGTTCAGTAGGGTCTCATCCTCAGAGTCCATATCATAATCTGGCTGTTCATTGTCCAGATTAAAGGCTGGAACACAAGAAATTGAGATGCTGGGTAAGTGACACACTCTGGATACACATCTGCGATCAGAAATCTAAACTGAGAAAATTCCAGACCAGCATTCTCTGCCAGAAAACTTTTTTTATACTAAAAAGTTTCCCCATGTAACATACAGCAAGTAGAAGTTGCTTGTCTCTAACTTCCAATGTGAAAGGAATCTAAAAAGTTTCATTTTAAGTGACTTAAATTTTAATGTATCTCTGCAAAATAAGAGCAAAGCTGCTTGACAGTACTGATATAACACAGGTCCTCCAGAGTATCATGGTAAGATAATAAGAATCAAAATAATTTTCCATCAAATGCAAGATTTTTTACACTGAAGTTCCAATATAATTTTTGTTGCCCATTTTTAAACAGTACACCAGACCTAAAGTGTTAAAATATTTAATAGACTAAACTTTTTCTTGTTTTATGTAGCTGTAGAAATCCTACACCAATCCTGTGGGAATTGTTACTGCTCCAAAACCACCTCAGCTGTGGATGTAGAGCCTGACAATTCCTGCAGGCTCTCTCAGTTCTCAACTTCTCAGCAAAGCTCATGTCTTTATTACTAATTGTGCTAATTAGTTTCCATACTTGACAAAGTTATTGGCCCCACCAAATGTAGAAGGAAGTTCTCATTCAGGTAACAAAAGAAATAAAATTTAACAACAAATAGGAGTAAATTGCATATGACAGTAAGAACTGTTAATAGAAACATTAACTGCACACCTAATAAAACCCTGAAGGGGTGACACATCAGATACAACACTCCCAGTAATTCAATCAGCACTGGAATAACAGCAGTTAATAGTCCTGATGAAATATTTTCTATTCTTAATAAACAAACAGCACTATCTTATCTCCAATTGTGGCTACACCAAGTGCTAATTTAAAAGCCTCTGTTACTGAGCTGCCCTGTGTGCTCTGAGAACACCTTAAACCAAAAACTTGGAAAACCAGGAGCAAAAGAAAACCACAAAAAAAAAATCTTTAAAACAAATCCCACAGGCAGGTGGTCAGCAGTGTCCTTCCACTTCTCAGCCTTGCCCAAGACCACTCTCTCTGTGACCCAGTGTAATAAATGATCAACAAATAAACCACTACCAGCACTTATTTATGCATTTATTTATTTATTCAGGCACAGAAACTCAGCCAGATGCAGCTGGGAAGGGCTAAAAAGCAGCTCCTCAGCATCTTCAGCTCAAGCTGGTCCCTCTCAGAGGAGACACTGCCCAACTGTGACAACAGCACTGGCCAGAAGAGCTCTCTGACCTGCCACACACTGGAACAATTTATTGGAGGAGAAATTAATACCAGGCTGTAACCATGTGTCAAGAACTGCTGGCAATATTAATTCAGTAATACAAGCTGCATGGCAAGTTTATTTAACACACTGTCACTGGGCATGTGACCAAGAGCTCTCCAACAATTAACTGTGCATGAGACTTCAACTGCAGCTTTCAACATCACATCTGCCTCTCCAGCAGATCACTGCTCACATGTGGACTGAAAACCATTCAAGTCCACAAAAAGCTTGTTTGGCCTCAGGCAGATGTTGGTCTCACATCAGGAAAGATGTCAGCCTATTGTCTGTCAGTAGATAATTCAATAATTCCTCCTGGACAAAGTTTCCAGCCAGTTTTTCCAAGCCAGAATTTCAGTGAGCAGGAGGGTCTGTGACAGGACAGATGTGATGCTGTTGTTCACCTGTAAATTGTGAGCAGTGCCAGTAAGCTTCCCTTCATTTCCACAATGGGAAAAGAAGAGTCACTAAAAGGTCTTGAATCATCCATATTCCAGAATAAAACCATGATCAACTGAGAGGCAACCAGGAGACACCAAGACAAGCAAAAAGAAAAGAAAAAGCTCAACCATTCCACCAAAAAGTATCTTAGAACACCAGTGACCCTCAGGAGCACACTGTGGATATTAGTGCTGGGTCTCCAGGAGGGAAGGCAGGATATTCCCAGCACCCCCAGTGACCCCATGGTGCACCCAGCTGGAAGCAGGGGTCCCTCCCTCTCTCTGCTCACTATTTTGATAAATATTCAAGATAAGATAAAAGGCATCCAACAGGATCACCACACATCAAACAAACCCAGTCTCATTTTCTTACACAACCCCCATCACTCCAGTGAGAACAGCAGCAGTCCTTGTCACACATCCC
This sequence comes from Oenanthe melanoleuca, assembly GCF_029582105.1. Taxonomy (NCBI): domain Eukaryota; kingdom Metazoa; phylum Chordata; class Aves; order Passeriformes; family Muscicapidae; genus Oenanthe; species Oenanthe melanoleuca. The sequence goes on along the minus strand of NC_079341.1, from coordinate 35,079,889 downwards.
CCTTTTCATGCTTTTCTGTCACCAGCAATGCTGTTTGTTGTGACCTGTATTTATCAGTGCAGTTCCCTCTCAGAGAGCAGATCTGCACAGGGGGGTGCAGGTTGATGACACTGAAGGGATGGAAGCAGCACCTGCTCCAGTGCAGGCAGGATGGCCACACTCTCAGCAGCCTGGGGAGGTGTGAGGGCCTCAGGAAAGGCAAGGCTAGCACTTCTCCTCTGGAGTTTGTCAACCCAAAGCTGGCTTGTCCCAGCACTGGGACACCCATGGATGTTCATTTACCACTCCTCAAAACACACTTCAGCAACATCCTTAATTACTTCTTTCTTTCCCCAAGCACTGAGTGAACTGAAACTGTTCCAGAAAAAGCCATTTTTCACCCTGGAGCTGGCCTGCAGTGTGGCAGCTCCCTGGCTCCCAGAGCCATCACAAGACCCAGGTGTTTATGTGCCATGGATGGAACTATCCATCACTCCCTGCTCCTGGCCCTGCAGGAGAACCAGCCCCCTGTTCCAGCCCACATGGACAGCTCCTGCTAAATCCTGGGACATTCTCCTGACTCAGCATGAATCCAGTCTTTCTCCTCCAGAACACTTGCATTTCTACAGGGCACTGTCAGACAGGTTCCAGTGATCCCACTGGGAAGTTTCTCCTGGAATGCTCAGAATTGTCTGGTTTGCAGCTGCAAATACAACATACCAGTGACCCACTGGAAATTTTCTCCAGGAATGCTCAGAACTCACTGGGTTTGCTGTTGGAAACACAACATCCCACTGATCCCACTGGGAAGTTTCTCCAGGAATGCTCAGGACTTGCTCATTGTTGCTGCAAACACAATCCCAGTGAACCCAGTGAGAAGTTTCTTTCTCCAGGAATGCTCAGGACTTGCTCACTGCTGTTGCAAACACAACATCCCAGTAATCCCAGTGGGAAGTTTCTCCAGGAATGCTGAGGACTTGCTCACTGCTGCTGCAAACACAATCCCAGTTCCCACCCCTGCCACTCCACCCACTCCCAGTTGTACCTGCCAGAGGGATTTGCTTTTTTGTTTACTTGAGCTCCCCTAGGAGCTGAGTTTATACCAACTCACACAGATGCAATTTGTTTCTCAGTGAAGTTACACTGAAGTGGGTTTAACTTCCCCAAATTAACTCATTTCATTGAGTTAGCTAAATTAAGGCTGTGGTTCCACACTGACTGAAGCTGCCACAGGCACGAGTTCCCACTGAAGCCAGAGCTCCCAGTGCCTTCCCTCCCCAGGGTTTGCTGGCAGGGTTTGGTGGCAGGGTTTGCCACCCTCTGAGCCAAACAGCAAACTGATAAATACAGAGGCTCACCCAACCAAAAAATGAAGGAGAAACTTTCTGCCAAAAAGTCCCTTTTAAGGATGACTGGAGTTCACTCCCCACTTAAAGAACATTGTTTCATTGTTTCTGTGAGGGGACACTTGTTTTCCACGCCCTTAGCTCTAATTTAGGTCCAAGTTCACCAATTTAAGCTCTTTGTTAATTATCAATAACCTAAAAGGTATCTCCATGTTATTGATGCTACAAATATCCTTGGAAAATTATGAAGAATGCTGGAATAATTAGAATAGTTCAAGGCTTTTTCTTTACATTCAGCTCAGTATCATCTGTGTTGGTATCACTGAGGTCAACTTATACCTGGAACCTTGCTTATTCACAAACTGCAGGCTTTACAAAGAAATTAACTTTTCTCTGCTTGGAACCACTGATCTAAATAAATGAATGTAAAAAATATTAATATTAAAATCTTAGGCTACCAGAATCCCAGAAAAACATAATTTGCCAGAAATACCCACCAGTAAGTATGGATTATACTCTGTGTCCTCCTGGCATTCTCCATCAGTTTATATAACTTCCCTGGCCAAAGTGGGTATTGCTGCAATTTGTGCTTTAAGCATTAAGACAGAATGTCTAAGCAGTTTATGTAGCATAAAGCTGCCTTGTATCACACCTACTCCATCCAGAATATGTGGGAAAAATTATCTTGGAGCAGTATCTGATATTTATCTTCAGCTCAAATACCTTCTGCAATTCTGTCCAGAAAGACTGTGAGTCTCAACAAGACAAAGAAAATTTTGGCATAATATACTTAACATTTCAGACATGTTTATTAATAGTATTCACAGTGTTTCTGGCAGTGTCCAACAAAGAACAGAATAAAATACATTCCTCCATCAGCAGCTCAGTTTTAGTTCACTCAGCCTGCTTTGCTTCCAAGTTTATTTCTTTTATTAAGGAGAGAAATAATTCCTTTAAGTTGATTTTTCCCCATCACCTCTATGGTCTCTATTGCATCACCCTGAGAACATTATTTCCAAAATCTCCTATTTTGTAAATAAATGGAAAAAACTGGACACTTCACCATGCTGGGGGGAAATGGTGCAATAACTGAGTCAAAGGTTTTGCTACAAAGGTAACTCCTGGGAGGAATCCAAGTGACCAAATAACCCCCTGAACCACATCCTGCAAAGGACAAACATGAATTGTGTGCCAAGGAACAACTGAACTGTAAAAGTGTCACTTTTCAACAGAACAGCAACCAAAAGAAGTGGCAAAATTAATCCAGAGCCCACAAGTTTAGATTAATGACATGTTGTAAGACATAAGATAAGCTTATGCAAAATATTTCATTTTATCTACAAAATAAACTCACAGTTCCCTGCTGAAATGGAATTCTTCAGTTTTAGCCAAGCTCAGAGAGAAGTGAGTGTTACCCAGAACAGCCTGAACCCTGCAGCAGCACAGCTGCCCTGCCAGAACTCCATTGTGAGCAGCAGGACAAAGGCTGATTTCACCACAAAAACTCTTCTGGTTTATGGATCTGCACTTCCAGAGAACTTTGGAGTTAAAGGTGAGCAAGACAACCTTTCCCCTGCTCCCTACATCAGTGTAAGCAGCCAGGAGGCAGCCAGGCATCAGTTATTCCTTCTCAGGACTAGGAATTAAAAAACCACAAGCAGTGAGGCTGGATCAAGAATACTGGAAACTCAAGAGCCAGGATGAGGCTCAGCACATGGAAAGAGCATCAGCACAAACCAATCAGTAAAACCTTCACCAGAAACTGTCAAGTCTTCCAGAACTTGAGAAGACACTGGAATTCACATCTACACATGGATTTCCTGACCACTCTGAGCTCAGTGCAAAGGTTACTCAGGTTAAATAAGGAGGGGTTGAACAGACACCACAACTCACAACACTCCCAATGTTGTAACTCACGTTGGATGTGGATGAACTGCTTTGGTTGCTTGAACTCTCCTTTGTACAAACGATTGTAGTAGTTGACATTGCTCTCTGCTTCAGGGACTGGGATAACCATGCTCTCCTTCTTTTCTCTGAAAACTTGCTGTGCTGAGATTGCCCGTTGCAAATGATGTTCCTGCAAGGGGAAAATGGGAGAGGTGATTTAAACATCAGTGTACAAAGTGCATATAAAGACAATCAGCTTTTTCTCCCACTGTTTTCCTACAGGATAACAGAGTGGAGGCTTTGCTGGGTTTTAGAACAAGCAGGATGCTTGTTCCCAGGATGTGTTCTCCATCTTTTAGGGTTCCTAACTGATGGGAATCTTGAAACTACAAACAGATGAAGAGAACCTTTTGTTCAGACACAGCCCACACCTTCCACCAGACTGGGAAAAAGACAAACATTCAAACTTCACTGAACAACCTCAGCAGAAAGTCAGGGCTGGGGAAAGCCAAACCCACCCAAACCTGTCAGAAAGAAAATGTATGCAAGATCAGGCCTTTAAAGTCAAAAGAATAGCAAATTTCATCATTCCTGTCTACCCAGCAATCCTTACTGGCTGCTTTTAGAAGTTCAGCAAGTTAAGAGCAACAGCAAGAAGAGTTCTCACAGAATAATACCTGAAAAGCAAGGACTCCCCAAACAGGTATCACTTCATTTTATTCTTATGGGACAAAAGTCAAAAATTCCACAGAACCACTTCAGGTGAAAGAGAGATCACAATAAATGTAGCACGAAGATTTTTTTTTTCCCCCAAATAATTTTATTAGCTAACTTATTAGTGAACTCAGTGACAACCATCTACTGTTGCAAGTCAGAGCTAAGCTGTAACTTCCCTCTTGAAACACTTTTCATGTTAAAATTTAAACCACTAAAAAATGTCTCAGGCTAAGACACAGACTAGGCTGCCTTCTGTGTGTGCAGGGGAGTGACATTCCTCACCAGGATACATCTCAGACCACACAGCCCCTGGGAAAAGTGAAATACCAAGTTCTCCAAATCCAATATAACCAAGCAAAGTGCAGCCTCCCAGCAGATGAACTTGGTGGAACAGGGATGAAGGTTTCATTCTGCTTTTACTGTTCTTCCACAAAAGTTTCCCAGATTTGAGGGGAGGGAGGATGAGCAGAATATCAACTGGAAATCCAAGCTCAGCTGTGTCACAGATCCATGGGATCTTACTTTGCCTGTTCCAGGGGCTGCAGGTGGCCCCCAGCCACTCCCACACACCCACTGCTGGGAAAAGCACTTGTTTGAGCAGGAAAAAACACACACACCAAAAAAAAAAAAAAAAAAAGGTTTGCTAGTCTATGTTCCTCCCCTTGGCTTTCTAGGTGCCCCTCCCCAGGGCTCACACTCCCAAGAGGCCAGGATCAACAGCAGGAATGGGAAGGTGCCAGCATTCCAGTGCCTGGCTGGCACTGCAGCCTGGCACACACGGCAGTCTGGCACTCACACACGCTGCTACCCACTTGGAAATTCTCTCAGGAACAAGATTTCCTCCTCTTTAATTCTACAGAATGGTATTTTAAAAAAGGAGGAGTGAAAGAAAACTCTTTTAAAATATGTAAATGTTGTTTAATAAACGATCCCCTTTTAATTGTTAAGATTTACAGAAACACAAATAATGCAATTCCTGCAAAATCAGAGCAGCTCTGGGAATCTCCTGCAGCAGATGAAGCAACATTAAATCAATCAGGCTCCCAAGTGAGTGCTATTAGAATTAAGACAAGCATGCAATCCAATAGCTGCTGTGATGTGCCTGAGTTACTCCACGCTGAGTAAATCTGTCATTTCACTATTAAAACGTGGCTTGGAGAGCTTGGCAGTGCTGAGTAATTCAACTACACAGAAATGGTTTCATTACTGGGCTGCTTTCAACTGCTGTCCCCGGAGCTGTGTACCAACAGAGCTGCTCGAAGGAAGGGCTTGATCTGTCCAAAATTCACAGCACCTTTTGGTTCTGCAGCCCATTAAAGGGTAATTCAGATGAGTAATTCAGGTTGTCAGCGCTGGAACGCTGTAGTGAGCACACACAGAGCTCCCGAGGAAGGCTGACAATAGGTGTGAGTACTCACTTCACTATAAAAAGCCTTGGAGCAGAAACAGCTTTCAAACAGAGATTTCAGCTTTCAGCACTGCTGCTGGCACTCCTCAAACAGCACAGCTCCAAAACAGATAGATAAGCTGTGTAAATTTTAAAATTAGGGGGGAAACCTCAAATCTTTCTGCTGAGCATCAAGTACAGGAAAATTTAAACTTCAACTCCTGAAACAATTCTATTTAAACAAGATTCTTATATGAAAGCCAGGCTAATTAAATGGATTTATTAAACCAGAAGAAGTGTTTCAACAGAGAGATTTATTACCAATACAACTTTTAGTCTAGTTTTCACTTCTTTCTTATTGTTTTGAAAGACACTCAGTATTTTAAGCTCACACTTTGTTCTGCAGTAAGGCAGACCCAAAGGTCTAACACAAAATAAGGGAACATTAGAGAACCAGTGATGACAGCAAACAGAACGTGCAGCCATGGGAATAAAAAGGAGCCCCTGACAAAGAGTGATTACCCATTAATTCCTTAAAAAGCACATCCAGACCTTTCTCTCCAGAATGAAGACAAAATTTCAAACAAACACAGCTTAGACTGGGCTATTTTTTCAACCAAGAGCATTAGAGAGATGTAAATGTTTAGTGTGTGTAACACTGCTGCCTGAACACATTTACACATTAAACCAGAGCTGCTCTCTGAGCCCTTTCTGAGACACCACAATCCTTCCTTCCCTTTTTCCTCAGGAGGGAAATACCCCTAAAATTCCTGCAATCCTGGTACCTAAAATATTCAGTTTTGGTTGCAGGCATTCAGAGCCAAGCTCCAAATCCAGCTGAGAGCAAGGAACCTTCACTGCCATTCCCTTCATCCCTGAAACCCCCACAGATTTCAGATTCTCCCTCAACCTTCTGTCTGGGAGTTTCTTCACTACAAAAGAGTCCAACAGTAGGAATAAACTAACAGGTATTGATGCTATTAGCCTGAAGTTATTTTTGTTAAGCTTTAAGGGGAGCAGTGATCAATACTGAATGGTACTTTTTACACATTTTTCACCAATATCAAGGAATCACAGAATGGTTTGGGTTGAAACCCTCATTCCAGCCCCCTGCTATGAGCAGGGATGTCCCCCACTGCTCCTACTTCCTTTTATCCAAAAACCAAAGCACTTGGACCCTACAGGCCAGGCTGGGTTTTCCTTAATCTTTAAATCCCCTGTTGCCACCCTCAAGTAATCTCTGAGAAACAGACTTTATCAAACTTTAAATAACTGCCAGTTTTTTGGTTGAGCATGGCTGGAGATGCCCATGGCTGAACACCATGAAAAGTTCATCTTAAATATCAAACTCCAGTGAGCAATTTCAGATTGGATACAAACCCTTAGACAAATTCAATCCTAAAGCTTTGATATCTTTACCCTTCTTCATTTCTTAAAACTGCAACATACAAGCAAAGCTCCACCTCTTTAGGTTGTTTCACTGCTTTAACCCCACAGCTCTCCACACAAGGAGGATGGAAAAGTGAATTTATCAACAGCTTTTCCTACTCAAAATCAGCTATTTCTAGCCAACCTGGAGTCAGCCTTCCAATCTACCTGCACCAAGAACAGAATTAAAGCAAAGCAAACAAAATGTAAACTCTAAATATTTCACTTGCTTAACATTATACCTGAATTGGGAGATTTTAAAAAAGGCATTTTTATCTTTAATACTGAGACTCAGAAGCTAAAAGTACAGAGTTGTAGCTGGAAATGTGCAGACTCATCTTGCAAAGGCTCGAGCACAGCGAGTAACACCTCTTGACAGCGCTTCCAGAAAAAAGTGTCAGGAAGCTCAAAAGCTAATTTGGTCAGAAGCCTCCCTGCCTTGGAAAGCCTCAGCCCCATCTCCTCCCTCTCTGCACAGACACTTTTTTTAGAGAAGATTCCCAAGAGCAGAAGTGTAAACTCAAGCACCAGCTTTTGTTTTCTTGTGCAGTTAACCCTTTCAATCCCACACAATCCTGCAGACCTGGCTCCCTTTGTTGCCCCTCCCTCTGCTGTGGGATGGAAGGAAGATGAGTGAAATAAGGAGTCACAGAGAGGAAATCAGTGTGTGCACCATCAGAATTCCCACCCTTGAGAGCTGAAACCCATGACTTCATTTCCAATTGATTGTGAAAAGCATTTCACTCATTAGCAAAGTTGATAACATGCATTTTTCTGATTAGATAGAGACTTAATCTAGTCAGGAATCAGAGCTGTTTCCTCTTGCACAGGGTGTCCCCTTAAAATACTGGATTAATTATCAAGTAATGCAAGGCACTGGGAAAACCATAAAAATCCAAATATTGAGTGGAAACCAACACAACCAAACCAAAGCTTTCAAGGACAACTCAGTTTCCCTAAGGAGTTTCCAACACTCAGTGGAAGGAAGCTGGAGAACACCCACAAGAAAGAGAAGATGCACAAGAGGAAAGGGACTGTGGAACCACTTCTCAGTTTCACTTTTGGCCATATCAAGTTTTTCCAACATGATATCCCCCACCCTTTCTTAAAAAAAAAATAATCACAAGAACCATCTGCCCCACACTTGCCTTTCAGACTGCAGGCCAAAAAAAATGTACTAAGGGTTGGCTGCTCTTACTGACTCAGTGAGTAAATATTTCTCTAAATAACTTTAATTCAAAAAAAGGAAACAATGCAATTTCAACCATTCCATGTCAAATTGGACATGAAACAACTGTGAGATATCCCAAATATCACCCTGAGTGGGACAGCAGTGATGTCTGAGAACATGAGCAATCTCTCATCCCTGTAAATAATGATTATTCACTATTTATGAACATATGGACACACAACTGTCACTGTCTATGAAATGTCAAAAATCCCACAGCAACCAAAACTCTGTATTTTAAAGCTACAATTATTTACACAATTCCCACTCTACCAAAACATGAATATAAACTAATTATTAAAAATCAAATTATTGTTATAACAATAAATTGAATTATTAAAAAATCCTTTTGAAAAAGCTGTTTGTGGCACTAGATGAGAAATTCCTGCTTACTAAAGAGTGGGATTGTTTTTTTTTCCAAAAAAAGCTTTATGAGAAAATTGTTACAAATAATGCAACATGTAGTCCAAAAAGCTCCTTGGGATACAGTGGTATCACTCACATGGTAAAAAATCATTCCATTAAGATCTTGATTATCCCAGCCAAAGCAGGATGGCAAAAATAGAAATATTTTAGAAATATTCTCTCATTTTTCATGTCATGAACCCCACGTTGCATTTTTAAAGGCTGAGACTCCCCACTAACAAGCTTTGCCCTTTATTAAACCAAGTATTACCCTGGGAACCCAAATTCTGTAATTGAGTTTGGGGCTGGCTGCACACACCAGCACCTCCATGTGACAGTGAGTCACAGAACTCTCCTGGCAGCAGGGAGGGAGAGCTGGAAACCCTCCAGCAGGAGCTGACAGGAGCTCCCTGCATTTCACCTCAGCCCAGGATTAATAGCCAGAGTTTTTATTTAACTGAATTTGGGCATTTGGGTTTTACAGAGTTTTTGTACAAATGGCGTTTTCATTGCCAAAGTGATGCTACCTGAACCACACAGAAATCCCTCATTTTGTAATTAAAAACAATGCCAAAGACTGCTTCTATAGTCTGGACAACTTAGAGAAATTAAAACACACATAGAAATCAAAATTATTAAAAATTAACTACAAAATTCCATTTTAAACCAAACACCTTTAACTCAAGAAACATAAGTCATTATTTTTTTACTTTCTGCAGCATCAGTGTCTCCCTTAATTATCCAGTCTCTGGATACCACTACAGACAGAGTGGTTTGTTTACATCCAAGTCTGGCACAGGGAATCCAACATCACTGGGATGCTTCAAAGTAAAACAGTTTGTTTTAGACAACACAGACTGGTCTAAGATCCACCAAGTGTGAGCTGCAGCCAGAGAAATGGCACAAAGCTGAGAAAAACAAATTATAAATTCCAATGTAAACAAGCACAGAAAGGGGGGAGGAAGTGTTTCTGCTGGCTGAGAATTGCTCTGTGGATGAAGCACTTCGTGTGTCCCAGGGGACAGGAGCAAAAAACGAGTTTACTGATATAGAAAACTGATGGGAAAACGGCCTTTCACTGACTGGGGAGAGTCTCACAAGTGAAGCTGAGCAAATCTTTAACTGAAGATGAGAACAGATCTGCCAATGGGGAGGTGCTGAGCACCCAAACTTGAGAGACCAGAGGTGTAAATGTGTTAATCACATTTAAAATTGCACCAAGGAAATCAGGGGAATTAAGAACTCAATTTTTTTGCTGCAAATTTCTGCTGCCTTACATTTGCAGCACTTCACCTGCCTTGGACAGGGAGAGTATTTTAATCCAACACCTTCAGCCCTACTACATTGTGATTATTATACATTAACGAATAGGAATTTGCAAAATGGATCAAAAATCAAAGTATATTCTCAAATACTTTATTTCTTTGACTCAGACCTAGTCAACATTACTTTCAAAATTATGACAGTCTATACTGAGCATACTTTTAGTCTCACAAAATTATTTTTCCTACTTCTCACATCCTTTCATATACAGGAATTCAGTTCTAGTTCCATTCCTCTCTACTTGTTATAGAAACTTCAGCTCTACAATTGACCTTCACCACCACTGGCTTTTAGGACACCCAAGGTTTATGTAAATATTAAATTCCTTATTTATCTTTTTGAAAATTGAACTGTTAGAATGATAAACATGCTATGGCATAAACAAGGCATTGTTGTCAAAATAATTAAAAATTGCCTTTTGAACATCTAGCACCAGCCAAAAGGATGTTTCTTATAAAAAAAAACAATTAAGAACACAGGTTACTAGAAGCAGATTTAATGTCTGTTGATCCAAATTGTTCAAGCAGGACATTTCAATCAAAACAGAAATTGTACCAAGCTGCTTCCTGCTCAGTTCTGCCAAGCAGGAGCGCTGTGAAATCTGGCACTCTGTAAATCCAAGGAAGCCCGAGCTACTTCTTTCCAAGGTTTCCCTAAATTGAAGGAAAAGTAAAGACTGCTCGCGGCGTTTGAGCCGTCCCAGAGCGATTCCAAGCCTCTCCCAAGCTTTTGTCATGGAATGACACCTCCCGCCGAGGAGCCTTCCCACCAGGGAAAGTTCCTGCATAATGAGCCGAGGTGTGACTCAATTAACAAGTCCCATTGTGCTGCAGGGCCACGGGCACCCGAAGCGCCCGGGCAGCTCTGCCAGCCCGGCTGCTGACCCCGCGCAGCCTCTGCCTGCAGCACAACGCAGCTTTATCTAAATTACCCGTGTTAAGATAGAGCTGAACCACCTAACCCCGGCATGACACCGCTTCTCCATCCCCATCTCTATCCCACGGGGATGGAAGGGTGATCCGATGTCACCACCTTCTATCAAAACCCCAAAAAGCTGGATGTCCCCTCCACCTGCAGCTCGGGTACCTGGCTCAGCTCTATCTTAAAAGCACGCTCGGAGATCAGCGACATTTGTCCCAAGCACTTGTGACAGGTTTGCTGATAGGTGTTCATGTGATAAGCCCTAATCAGATGCTCGTGAGGTGGAGACCTAATATCTGCACTAAAAAACAAAAGAGGGCTCCAAAATCCAGTGAGATTCCTGGGATTTCAAAGTAAAAGACCGAGGAAATGAGTGGGCAAAATATCCCAAAGATAATGCGACTTGAAATGGTCCAAAAACTCCTAAAATAGCAGTAAAAATAGCTCAAAACCTCCTGTAATCCGTAGTAAAACATCCAAACTCTGCCAAAATCCCAAAGATCGCTGGGAAAAGCATCAGGAAAACTCCAGGAAAAATTCAGCCTAACACACGAGAAAAATAATTTAAAATTCGCACTAAGAGATGCAAAAATCCCCTAAAAATCGATATGAAAACGGCCAGAAATAGTCCTAACATCTGCACTGGAACATCCCAAACCTATCAAAATTCCAGGCATTATTGGGAAAAACATCAGGAAAAATCCAAGATAATTTCATACTAGAAAAAACCCAGAAAATTCCCTCAAAATTTGCACTGATAAAAGCAAAAATCGCCCAGAAAATGCACAAGAAATGGCCAGAAATACTCCTAACATCTGCACTGAAAAACCAAAAATGACCCCAAAATCCAGTGAGATTCCAGGGATTTCTAAGGAAAAACCTGGGAAAATGAATGGGAGAAATATCCAGAGGAAATTTGTCTTGGTCGTGTTTAACTTCAGCCACAACAAATGGAATGTAAAGCTCCTCAGCTGAAGAGCTCAGGGTTAATTCTGATTCACCAGTATCAAACGGGACATTAAACAGGGACCAGAGATTCTGCAGGTGACAGCACAGCAAGGAGAAAGGATCAGAGCTGAGAACTGAAATAATGGTGGGAAATGGAATTGAAATGTGCACTTGGGAGAACATCACTGCACGAGGTGGGACTGCAGGGAGGGACAAAAGTACAGGAGATCAAGGCAGGAATAGAGCTCAGACAATACTGAGGTTCACAATTCTGTGAATAAAAATCACAACCCAGCGTTTCGCTGCTTAATGCCAAACATACTTCAGTAATCTCAGCAGCCTCCAAGTACTCCCCGAGTAAGTAAATAAATGCAGGTGCTTAACTCTAACTGAGGAATACTTACACTGGGAATTCTATTTCCCCAGCAGATAACCCAGTTGATTTTAGCCAAACAATCCCAATTCCTTTCCTAAGTGAAGCAGGCTGTCTTGATTTCACCTGGTTTGGCATGGAAATGCAATCCCTGGAGTCTCTCACTTCGATTCCCATGCAGCCTTTCAGAGGGATTTCTGTTTTACAGAATATTTGCATGGTTGGAGCTGAAGTTATCCTCTGTTGACCTGCTGTTTTACTCACTGCTGTCTGGGCTTCTTTGTTCTACAAAGCCTCTCGTTTGTAAGGAACTTTGAGGGTTCAACCACAGGTTATGAATGCACAGCCCACACACAAACATCCAGTTAAGAGCAGGTTCTGTCCATGTGGGGAGTGATTTATGAGTATTTGTGTTTTTAAACCCAGACCTAAGTGCATCAGACAGCACCAGGTAGGTACTTCAGCAGCTTAAGTAAATCCTCACACATTAGATACTCTCCCAGTTCTCTGTATCAGAGGGAAAATATTCATTATGGATATTTTTGCTGATACAGTTTAACAGGAAAACCAGGATTTGTGCAAAGCTTCCTGCTTTGAAAGGAGAATGAAAAAGTTCCAGGAGCATCACCAGCTCCAGGACACCTCAAATCCCGATGATGAGCACTTCAAGTCCCAGTGTTAAAAAGAAACTGAATGAACTAAGAACTAAAAAAAAAAATCAAGTTAAATACTTCCAGTGGAAATAATCCGAACTGAGCGTTGTATTTAATGATCGGAGCAGGCTCATGCCGAGGCGATCCCTGAAGGGCTGGGACAGAAGGAAAGTCCCTTCCCACGGGTACGGTGTCAGCATTTCTGCAGCGTCAAACCACGTCCTTAAGTTGCCATTCCTGCACTTTTCCTCTCTCCCCTGGGGCTGTGATGCCACGCCAAGCTGAGGTGTAAATGAACGGATGTTCAAACAAGGACTGAGATGGATGCTCAGACTGCTCTGAGCGGGCACTCCCGGCATCACCCATTACCACCGCATTTTCAGCTTGCTCACACCTCAGGTAAATTCACTTCCCGGAGCTTTCCGTGTGAATGTGCCTCATTACCAAGCGGCATTTCACCTCACCATGTGCAACTCTGCAATCTCCAGTAATAGGTATTCAAATAAAAACACAGTAATGTGGTAAGAAACAAAACCAGGGCTTATCTGTTCTGCAACTTTCTCCCTTTCCAGTCAAAACAATTCATTAGCATTAGGAAATACAAGTCTTACTCATCAGAAAAACAAAACAAAACAAAAACCAAGTGTCCCTACTCAGTTTCTGAACTCCCAAAAGAACATCTTCCTGCTTCAGCTTAACAGGATTTCACTCTCTCACGTGAGTTTAAAAACAAACCCACACAATTTTCTTCCTCAGGTTTAATTTAGAGTAAATTATAAACATTTGTAACATAAACATGCTACAGAAGAGAAACCTAATTCTTTCACAGCTGGAATCTCCAAGTGAGAGAAATGAGCTGCTGATTTGTGAAACGCTGCGAGTGGATATAAATCTCTGAGATACTCGTACAGAAACAGTTCCAGAATATTCATCACGAATAAATGGACCAAAATCTGCACTTCTGTGTGTACAAAAGATCAATCACCAACTAATTAAATCACATCAGCGAGGCTGGGTTGTGAAGAACAGGGCAGATACATACTCAAGCATTTCAAATCCTGCAAATCTGGAAATAATGACGATTTCCAGTGGGATATATCCTGGAAGGTGCTGTCTGACCCCACGATACACTGGGCTACAACACCTTCCTGGTGCCACCAAGGCTGTTCCTAGAAGGGTTTTCCTATCTTTTTTTTGTAAAAAAAAAGTATAAATAAGAATTATCTGTGCTACACTGGGAGAAGGACAAGCCATGAATGAAACCATCACCACATGGCAATAATCTGAACAATCTAAGAATAGCAGTTCATAATCTTGCCTGGCTGATGCATCTTGCACTGTTTATATATTGCTTCAGTCATTTCATTTTGAGACTATTACATAATATATCAAACAGAGCCACATGTCAGGGCAGAGAAAACAAACCTCACTCTCACAGAAAAACAACTTTTTAGGACAACACTAAAGTAGTTTTATTGAAGTATAAATCTAATCTTCTCAATCATTTAAGCAGCCCATAAGCAGCTTGTTTGCTTGAACTCTTACAACAATTTTCCATTAACAACTTTATTGTAAACATGATTTATCAAAAGAACAGCATTTAAAAAGAATTAATTTAAATATTAAATGCAAACACAGCACTGCAAGATAGACCTTCGAGGCTGAGAAAAACCAAATTAAGCTCCAATATTGCTTCATTAGTACCCCAGTGTTGTTCCTTTCAACTACAATCCCAGCTTCTAGCAGAGTAACTCTTGGGGAATTCCTGAAGTTTTGATCAAAGTGTATTATACACAGTAAATTAAAAAATAAAAGCCCACCAGGATAAGACAGAGGATTCCTTTTAATACCATCAGTCAGGTGAGAAAAAGCAAGGAGGAAAGCACATAGCCTCTTTTGACAGCTGTAACCTCGGAAAAGCCAATCCACAGGCACAGAGGTTTGGCTGAGGCGGAGACACGGATTCATTGAGGAAATTCTGGAGGGTGCATTTACTATCGGCTCTGCAAGTACAGACACATCAGGCGACAGCCTCTGTCTGCGCTTACACAACTCCCAGGAGCACAAAATAAACCTTACTCTTACAGAAAAGTGTTTGAACATCAGCGAGGCAAAGCAGTACGTTCGGAGCAAACCACAACTGCGGGCAAGCCTTTTCAAAGCTGTCCTGCCGCTCACCAAAAACCCCAGAAACTTATATTTACCTCAGCGGACAAAAGCTTTTCCACCCTTTAACACTACGAGCAGAACACGCACCACACGTGTGATTCGGAAATAACATTAAAGCTCCAACGCGTGCAGCTGCCGCCTCTGCCATGCGATGCGCGGCGAGAAACCATCGCTGTAAAATAACCCCGAGCACCGGGGGGGCTGCAGCAACAGAGCCACTGTCCCACACGGGGAGCCAGAGCTGCCGTGTGTTTTGGGAGCCTCACATGTGCACAATGTGTGTGTGTGTGTGCGAGAGCTGTGCCCGCAGCCCCACATGTGCGCAGGGACTGACAGCAGCGCGAACCGCGACACGGAGCTGCCGCCGGGCAGAGCAGAGGGACGGGGACAAGCTCGCTCCCCGTGGAGTGGCACAGCACAGCACGCTGCACTTTCACGCCGCCACCACCTCCCCAGCTCCAGCCCGAGCGACTTGACAGCCACTCACAACACGCTTGGCAGCAGTAGTATCAGCTTTAGTCCACAACGTGCCGAGCACCCCGAGCCGGCAAACCGAGCCCGCTGCAGCACCTCGGCATCCCCGGCTGCTCCGGCATCCCGTGCACCGGCACAGCCCGAGCTCCGACACTCCGCCCCGGCACACCGAGCCGCCGTGCCGCTCGGACATCCCGAGCTGGCTGCGGCACCCCGAACTGACAACCCGAACTGACATCCCGAGCACGCTCCGCTCCGCCGCGCTGACATCCCGAGCCGCTCCGGCAGCCGGCGCCGCGCTCCGCCGCTCTGACACCGCGCCGCTCCGACAGCCCGCTCCGCTCCGCGCTGCCGCCGGCCCAGCCCGGCCCGGCCCGGCCCGTCCCGCCGCCTCACGCCGAGCCCCCCCCGCTCACCCGCGCCCGGGACGCGCAGCAGAAGATGGCGGACGGCGGCAGGGCCCGCTCGCGGCGCCGGACCGCGGCTTACGCTGCGCCGTTTGCGCAGCGCCCCGCGCGCCCCGCGGCGGAGCGAGCGTAGAGCGCTTGGTGAATACCGGCGGCCGGTTCCCCGTGCGGGGGGTGCCTGTAAACAATGGTGCCCCCCCTGCGCCGCGCTCCCTTACCGATTCTTCCTCCTTCTCCATCCCCGTGGGCATCTGCGGCACGGCCCGGTTGATGGAGACGCAGTCGTTGAGGTCGGGCATGTCCTTGCCGCGGTAGATGGGCAGCGGTTTGGCGGCGTCTAGCGCCCGGGCGCGGAAGGAGAGTTTGCTCATTGTCTCCCCCTCACAATAACACCCCGGGGCCGGGCGGGCGGGGGGGGGGGGGGGGGGGCCTTCAGTGCGGCCTCGCCGCCGCCTCCCAGCCGCTCCCGCGCCGCGCCCGCGCCACCATGGAGGGTCCCGCCGCCCCGGCGCAGCTCCCGGCGGGGCCGCCCGTAGCCCGCAGCGCACGCCCCGCAGCCCTAGATCCGCGCCGGGCTCGCTCGCTCCGCTCCCTGCGCCATGGCAAACATGGCGGACATTAACCACAGCCGCTCGGCCCTCCCGGCAGCCCGCGCGGCGGGAGCGGCGCTGCGCGCGCAGCCGAGGGCGGGAGGCTGAGGGAGCCTCAGGGAGCCTGAGGGGGGCGGCGGCGGCGGGAGCGGAGCGCGGCGGGCGTCCGGAGTGAGCCGGCAGTGTCCCTGCTGTGTCCCCACAGTGTCCCCATAGTGTCCCTACAATGCCCTAACAGTGCCCGCAGTGTCCCCGCTGTGTTCCCACAGTGTCCCTACAATGCCCTAACAGTGTGCCTGCACCGTCCCTGCTGTGTCCCCACAGTGTCCCCGCCGGGTGCCCAGAGTGTCCCCACAGTGGCCCTGCTGTGTCCCCTCCACGAGCACACAGTGTTCCTACAATGTCCCCAGTGTCCCCGCTGTCTCCCTGCCGTGCCCCTACAGTGTCTCCACAGTGTCCCTATATTGTCCCCACAGTGTCCCAATGTCTCCCCGCTATGATCCCCACACTGTCCCGGCTGGGTCCCTACCGTCTCCTGAATGTCCCCACAAAGTCCCCGCCGTTTCCCCCACAGTGTCCCCACTGTGTCCCACATTGTCCCTGCCGTGTCCCCAAACTGTCACCCCTGTATCCCCCACAGTGTCCCCGCTGTTTCCCCTACAGCATCCACACCGTGTCTCCACAATGTCCCCACAGTATCCTCGCAGCATCCCCAGTGTCTCCCTGCAATGTCCCCACAGTGTCCCCACAATATCCTCCCCCAGTGTCCCCACTCTGGACAAACCAGCGGATTTATCTCCTCAGTGTGTTGGTCAATGTGGGCTTAAAGTGTTCCAGCCATGAAAATGTCACAAGGGACACAAACAAACATTTCAGATCCAAACTTGTTCCTGAACGAGTATTTTATTTATTTTTTTTAACAGAATCACGGAATATTTAGGGTTGGAATGACTCTGGAGGCCATCCAGTGCAGCCAGGTCACACATCCAGGTGGGTTTGGAATGACTCTGGAGACTCCACACTCTCCCTGGGAACCTGTTCCCATCCTCTGCCACCCTCATGGAAATTCTTCCCCATGCTGAGGAGGAACTCCTCATGTTTTAGTTTACTAAACTCCTTCATCACTCTTTCCACCAAGAGCAATGTCCTGCAACTTGGAATTTAGTAATCCCAAATTCTCACCTGACAGCTTCAGTCCTCTGCCCATCCAGAGTTTTCTGCATGAGTTGACATTAGTCTGCAAAAATCTTCATCAAAGACTCTTAGTACCTCAAATATCTCCTCACTTCCATTTTATTTTAATGGCCTGAGACCCGATTCTCTTAGAGCTCTCACAGGGGCTGTCAGTATCACCTTCTGAAATAAACTGAAATTCTTACTCAAAACTTCCCTGTTTGGATTACTGTGCCAACTGTACCTAATTCCCATTTTTTTTTTAAATTAGAAAAAAATAGTTCAGTCTCTGAACTGCCTTTTATTTTTAGTTACCTGTTGTGTCTTTTATTTATGTGGTTTTGTATAGCAAATACAACTGCTGTTTGTGACAAACACATGATTAACAAAATGAAGAATAAAGAATTGTGTCAGCTAGAGAGAGAGGGAAGATGAAACAAGCACAGGAATACACAGGAGGGAAAATGAAGCAGCAAGAACATGGTGTTCATCAGCCACAGACCCAAATTAGCTTGGGAAAGAGATCTGGAAATTATATTAACTTCTGCTATGAAAACATCAGGTAAGTGTTCAGTCATATGAGAAAAAAAACAGAGAACAAAACTGATAGTGATGGACTGCACTTATTTATAATTTATTTATAATTAGAGTATTTTTATTTTGCAAGATAGACAATTCTGGGTGCCCCCACCTGGGGAGTGCAGAGGTGACATCCCTGTGGCAGGAACAGGCAGCTCCTCCTCAAGCAGTTAAAAGACACCACGACTTTGCTCTCTCTGCTCCTGCAAGAAACAGGCATTTTACACACTGCTGGAAGACTTTTTCCCCCTTTCAGTCAGCACAGCTGAACAATAGATAATAACAATCTTCTCCTTTTGTGTGCATATTCTGCTCTTTTTCAATAGTTAAATTTTTTAAAAAGTACAAAAATGAAACATATTTACCCTCCAGGTGGCTCTTAGTCCTAAACTCATCCCATTATTTTATTTCTACAAGCAATGCAATTTTTTTAAATGATGCCCTGTAGGGTACAGAAGGGGTTTTTATGTAGTCAAAAAGGCCATTGCACAGAGCTGAACATGGGCAGAACTAAAGTTTCAGCTTGCATTACTTTAGTTTTAAGCCAGAACCATCCATCTTTTAAGCACATAATCTGATCTCTTCCTCTTCTAAAATATTACAGGTTTTCTAAAGAACTGTAGCTGTAAAAAAAATTGTGAGCTGTAACTCACCTGTAGATCAAATAATTTACTTTTCATGCACAAATCAAGGAAGCAATGTCTCAAACAAAATTATTTGTTCAATAGCTGAATTCTGACTCATCTTCATAGAGATAATGGAATTGAATATGCACATTTGAACACTGGATTGACCAAAAATCCTCATATTTTATTTAAACATATATATCAGTGGAAAAATCAGATCTGTATAGGCTCAGGGGCTTTATCACATCCTTGTTTTTCTTCTGCTTCTCCATAGTGCCATTTAACACAAAGAATCCTTGTTCTCACCATAGCTGCCTCAATCCTGGGGTGTTTCTGGAGCTCTTTTTTTGCAGATTTATCCTGTTTATTTGTTGGTTTGGGTTTTGTTTTTTTCCCTAATACTTCATATCTCACTGAATTAATCATCTCCAAGATCACTTATGGATGATTATCTTAGTGTACATTATTGCAACCTGATCCAGCAGGAGCATGCACTACTTTACTCTGTGTGTTGTTACTAAGTACAAAAAGTATTAAAATAAAAAAACTCAAAGAGTGCAGAAACAGAGATTCCAGAAGTGATAATGACCCTGCCAAGGCACGGTGCTGGGTGTCCAAAACCTTCATTCAAGGTGTTAGAAGAGAACTGGAATTTTTAGGGTGCTGATGACTGTAAATACACACAAATAATCAAGTTCTGAAGTGCACAAAGAATCACCCTCTGCCACAGCCAGGTACAGGCTGAGGAGGTGCAAGCAGGAAAGCCATGCTGACATTCCACAGCACCAAATATTCCCAGTGTCACTGCTCCTGCTGCTGTAAACCCCAGATTGCAGCTCTTTACATCTCATGTTTAAGCAAATCCTCACTAGAAGGGAGGCTGAGAGTATCCAGGAGCTGCCTTAGTAACTCCAGCACAAGGGAGAGTGCTGAGCTTTCCAGGAGATCCATGAATGGACGAGGGGAGTCTTTTTAAAGGTTATGAAGTCCTTCTTTCTCCCTGTGTCTGAGAACTCTGATTGAAGTGAAAGGAACCTCTGTCCTATTCATTTCAAAGGGGGTTTTGTCAGGAAAAAAGAGCTCGATCAAAGTAGCCAGCAAGCATGCTTAGTGCCTAATGCTCAGAGTTAATGTATCATTCCCATCCATTTCTATTTCCAGTTATTCCAAGGGTTTAGGGAACTGGCAGCCTGTGCATTTCCCCCTCGAAGGTCACCCAAACCTATCAGCCAAACCCTGAAATCGACTATGAAGTAGCTTCCTGGGAGATTTAAAGCTCTGAATAAAAATTATAAAAGTTGAAAATGGAGTTAAAATCTCAAACCCAGCACCAAATAAAATGAAATAAAAGGTCAGCTATGAAAATAGCAGATTCCCCAAATTACAGCAGGAAGGGACAATGATGAAAAGCAGCAGGAAGCTCCCTATTTGAGAGTTTTATATCAAAACTATTTGTGTCAAGAAATAGGTTTGAAATGAAAGGGAATTGTGCTTTGTGTGTGGAGGTTACCACAGGCATCAGGAGCTCTTTAAAGGAACCTGCTGCAGCTGTTTCCTGTGGTATAAAATCTTGGATTCTGACTCAAAAGATAAATCTACTCTTGACTGGGCTCTTTTACAGCCCAATTCAACAAGTGAGTTAACAAGAATGCAGATATGAAACCAGAGGAGTTTGGCTTGGAATTATCAATAAAACCAATGGGCACCTGCAGGAGTGCAGCTCAACCCACAGAAATCTGGGGTTTTACCACCAGGGAAAAGGTAACTTTACAATGTGAAGAAAATAACGATTGTGACTGGAACTGGAAAAGTATTGTTAAAATCAGTACATAATAAGGATGGTATTTATGCCCTTTAACTTTGGAAAATAAGACTAGAGAGATTTGCTCAAATGTTACTTAAAAAACAGCTGAGAAAAATAATGAAAACCAAGTTTACAAATGTATGCAAATTTATCCCAAAATCTCACACTTCAGAAGGCAAATACAAGACAATTCTTTAATTTTTTTTTTAAATCAGTGTGTTTTGAGGAGCTGGGAGCTCCCCAGCCTGTGTAAAAAAACATCAAAGCAACCCCCATCCTGCAACTTAAATTATCAATAAAGTAAGAGTCATGGAGCATTGAAAACTGTTCTTATTTTTATTCAGATTTTAGGAGCCAGAGTGAAGTACTTGCCATAAAGGGGACTCTGGAAAACTCTGCCCCAGAAATAAGAGATGCTCCCTTTCCTCCTCAGAGCTCTCTAGTTCTACTGGATTTCAGCACAAGGGTAGAAGTGGGTAGAAGTAGAATAGTAGTAGTGGTAGAAGTAGAATAGTTTTTCAGGCAACTGTAAGACCATAAAATCACAGAATCTCAGGATGGTTTGAGTAGGAAGGGACCCTAAGGTTCATCTAATTCCAACCTCATTCCATGGGCTACAACACCTTCCACTAGGTAAAAGCAAGAAATTAGGAAATACACCAAGTATACCTTTTATAAAAATAAAACCCATCTAAAAGCTCCCCCAAAAAACCAATAAACCCCCTCTGACAATTGCTGTCTTCTGGATTAATGGCCTGGATATACCATTTTTTTCTTTCTGATTCATAATGGCAACATTTTCCCTGCCCACCTTGCTCTGAGGTTGATGTCATTGCTTTGTGCTGATCTGGAGTGGGAATGTTTAATGTTCCATGCAGAGAAAACCCCCAAAACCCCAAAAATCTCCCCAGCTGGGCTAGAACCATTGTGAGAGCCATTTCCTGCTGTGCAGAAATAACCCAGGTCTTGCTCCTGGAAGCAATTCCCCTGTCTCAAATTGCTGGTGCCAAGTGGAGTCAGGGGATGTTTCCCTAGAAAGGAAGATTTTACATTTATCTGACTGTGATGCAGATCAGAGGGAAGCTTCTTGTCACTTGTAGGAGCAGTGTCACTTCCCCCATTTTCCTGCAAAGTGGGGCTGAATGCCTTCACAGCAAAACCAGAATCAGCAACATTGCATCAGGGAACACAAATATTTGCTGGGCTGCAAGAGGAGTCAAAAGGAAAATGAAAGTGTTTCCTTGGCAGTGAGGAGTGGGGACAATGTTTGCAGTGCTCTGTGCACACAGTTGTAATAACAAAAGGAAGTTTGGAGCTGTCGTGGGGAGCTATGCAATCAACATGCAGATTTAAAGATGTATTCAAGCTTCACTTTGCTGTACTTCCTTGTCAAAGGATTTTTTAAGAAAATGGTATTAAAAAAGGCACTTTTACAGTGCAGACATCAGTCACAGCAAAGCTGATGCAGTATTCCAAATTGCCATCCATCCCTCTTCATTGAGATGTGCTGCTCCAGGTACAACCAGATCTTCATGGACACACACTTGCTCTGAGGAGCTGCTCCAGGAGACTCACACCTTTCCAGCAGCTCCTGCTCCCTCAGGAGCAGTGGGAGCCCTGCTCAGCTCAGGAATTTCTTCCCAAATAAAGACTGAAGACTCCACAATGCTCCCTGAAAAGGGGAGACAGCTTTGCCCCTTGGCACATCCAGCTACTTCACTCTTGTGCTTTTGGTTAAAAAACTCCGTGCAAGATGGAGCAGTGAGTTTATTGTAGAAGCTGGAGAAGGACTTTGGAGTGACAGGACACAGGGAATGGATTCCCACTTCCAGAGGGCAGGGATTGGGGGAATACTGGGGGGGAATTTTTCCCTGTGAGGGTGGGGAGGCCCTGGCACACACTGATTTCCCAGAGAAGCTGTGGCTGCCCCACCCCTGGAATTGTGTGTTCTTGTGTCCCAGACCAGGCATGGACAGAGCAGGAGCTGCTCATAAAATTCCTCTGAACTTCACTAAGGAAAAAAGGAAGAAAATTTAGTGGGAACTGAAATGTGGCCACGGGGTGGAGCAGACAGGGCAAGAGTCTGGCACTGGTGAAAGTGAGGGAATGGTCATTCCTTCAAATCATTTTCACATGTGAGCCTTGGAAACTTGAAAATGAAAATCATGGATTACTCAAGGAGGACAGGAGGACAAAATTTTAAGCTGTGCCAGGGAGGATTAGATGGACATGAGGAGGAATTTCTTTACAGAAAGGATGACTGGACATTGGAAGGGACTGCCCAGGGAAGTTTGGAGTCCCCATCCCTGGAGGTGTTCAGGAAAGACTGGATGTGATGGTGGTGATCAGTCACAGGTTGGACTCAGTGATCTCAGAGGTCTTTTCCAATCAAATTGATTGCATGATTGTGGAATATTTGTGGAATATTTGTGGTTCTCAGGGACTGCAATCACCCAGCATCTAGAAGGCCAGCTCTTTGGGAAGAGGCAGGATTTATGGAAGAGCCAATGCAGAGAGGAGCAGGAGCAGCTGAAGCTTCAAAGAGAACTTGAGGGGTGCCCAAACCACCTGGGACCATTTCTGTGGAACCTGCACAATAATCCCACAGGAAAATCAGGGAATGTCACAGGTGTGATGGGAATTTCTAACCATGAAATCATAAATAATCCTATGAGATTACCTGAAAGGACTTTGGTGCTTCTGGCTACTCCAGGTATAGGGAAAAAAATCTTCCAAGACAAAAGAATGGCTGGGTTTGGAAATGTTTCTGCAGGTACCTGAGTTGTGTCACTAATTAATCATTCTTGGAAACAAAGGAGAAATAAAGGAGTGGAAAATAATGCCATTATATAATAGGAAAATTGCATCAGAATTTCATTCTTCAATTGAAAAAAAAAAAAGCCAGTTCAATAGGTAGATTTTCAAGGAGCCCAAATGAATCCATCCCCATTTTCCCCCAAGTATTCAGTGGTTGGTTGTTAATGGATTTCTTTGCACAATTCTCTCTATTTTAAGCACACAGATATTTTGTGAGCTTTTCCTGAAGTCACAGGTTAATCCTTTTGAGGAAATGATCCATAAAGCTGGGAGGAGCTGTAATCCCAACCTGTCTGGATTATCCAAACTCCACTTGTAATAAACCAACAGTGACCTCACATCACCTGGGACACATGAAAATATTCCAGCTTGGGCAGTTGTGGTTCCATGGCCAGCTTTCCTTTCCTGCTGGCACCTCTTCAGTAACAGGTTTTGTTCTGTCCATTACCAGCTGGGAAGGGAGCAGGTTCTCCCCATGACAGGACAGCCACAACAAGGAGCTCTGGGCACAGAGTGGAGTGATGAATTTCCTGAGGAGCATCCGCCATGAGATTGATAATCTTTCATTTATTATAACCATCCCCACCTCAGTTCCTGCCCTTCCTTCCAATATTATTTCACAGCTGTTTTGCTCTAACTATTTTTGGAAATGGTTTTGTTTACGTTGCCTATTTTGTGTTTAGCTTTTAAATTCTAATTTCAGGAAATTCCTGTTATCCTCATTCAGGGAAAAATGGCCCTGTTAATGTAAAGAGCCATGTGGTATCACTTTAAAAGATTCAGTGCAAATTTGGTATTGGCATAGGAATCAAGCAATGTAAAAAAATCATTGGGAAAGGTCAAGTTGGTGTCAGCAGTGGCAGAGCAGAGGCTGTGGTGACACTGAGCTGTGGGTGGTGGTGGCATCACTACATCCAGGGGGAGTTTGCTGCTCCAAAGCCTCCCAAAAGCCAACACTTCAAATTAATTTAGAAACAGACTTCAGAAAACAAGTTTAATTTCATGTATGTCCAGCAATCCCTTTAGTTTTGTTGCTGACAACATAAATTCATGTTTTAACTCAGAATTAACAGAATTTTTCATTCTCTAGTTTTGCTTTGACAAGTTTGCAATATAAATCTTATCTATATAAATCTTCTGTGCAAACTTACCCAAATGTATTTTAAAAGTATTTTATTTAAGCAGGTGCTTAATTTGAGCATGACATGTGATTTGCCAAACAAACTTATGACTAAGGCAACACAGAGTGAGTTCAGTAGGACCAAAATTTGCTCCAGTGTGATTCATCAGTGAGTAAGAGTGATTCTATCTGGAGTTTTAATCTAAGCACAGATTTGAATAATGACCTGAATTTTTTGGAAGAGCAGCTAGCTAAGCAAGAAAAGGGGGAAAAAATCTGTAAAGGATTCTGGGCTTGATATCACCACCTATTTTCAGCTGTATGAGTCAGTGAGCCATCACATGGATTTGCACAGAAATATCAAAGCAAATCCCACTTCAAACCCACACCACTTCCCAATATATCCCCTCACTCATCGATCCCAGCAAACCAGGGAGCGCCTGTTTGTCTGAAACCAAAGAGAGCAGGGCTGCAGGAACAATGAACTTTCTAAAAACAAAGCTCCTCATTTGCTGTGAAACTCCTGCCCAGGCTGATTTACTGAGAAGAAATAGGCAGCCCAAAAGTGCCACTTGCTGAGCTCAATCAGCAGAGCCTCTCTGACCTGTGCAGAGACTCAGGGAGGGAAATTGTTTTGTAAAACTGCAAAAAAAAAATGGTCTAAACAGACAGAGATGGCAATGTGTGCAAATATTCTTTAAGAACTATGATTGAGGGAGCTGCAGCTGCCATGCAAGATGTGGAATCTGACACATTTCTTCAATATTAGGAGCTTATTTGGATATAAATGTGAGCTGCCTCTGGATCCAGGGAGGAACTTCATTTGCAGTGGTTCATATTATGAGACATGAAGGCAATTACTTGCTCCAAGAAAACATAACTCAGTCTGTTACAGAAGAGTTCTGCTAAGTCCCATCCTAGCAGAAGATGAAGCTTTGACAGACTTTCATTTTTTTTCAGAATGTTCTATAATGTTTAGCAAGTTGCTGCCAGATGTGAGGTCCTCTGGAAATTAGAAGAGGGATTTAGGCAATATTTTAATGGGATATTCAGAACTGCAACATTTGCATGCTGGAAGATGAAAAAAACAGATAGTTCTTTTTTTTTGTTTGTTTTATTGACCAGAAAATCCTCTGTGGTTTTGTAAATCCTACCACCTTAGGACATCCTATTCTTCTCTAATAGTTTAGAAACCCCTATAAGTGAAGATTATTAGGATCTCCCACTATAAAGAGGATTTAGATGTGAATTAACAAGTAAACAAAGAGGAGAAATGGAAAATTTACACCAGGTTGTCTTGTTAATTGGCAAGGTGGGGATCAGTCACAAGTTGGACTCAGTCTTGGAGATCTCCAGCCTCAGTGATCCTGGGATTCTGATTCTTCCTTGCACAAGCTGAGTGTGATCTTTTGCAAGGGGCACAATCCTGCAGGAGCTGGAAATACAAAAGGCACAGGGAAGTCAGTCCCCATCCAGCCATTCCTCCACAGGCCACAAACCCTGGGGCACAAGACCTGATGTATCTTCTTGTACAGCAGCATTAATTTTAGCTTCTTTTCTTTTATAGCAATATCTTTTACTTTGAAATCCAGTGCCACATACTAATTCTTGTTCTTTAATATAAACATTGTGAAAATAGAATTGAATCTGATTGACTGGAAACAACCAACAAACATCTACACACTTCACTTGATTCCAACAGCAGCACAAGCTCCAAATATGGCTCAGATGATCTAAATTAAAAGTATTTAGGAGAGAAACAGCCACATTTTGCTGAGACTACTGAGAAATGCAACTCCTCCTCCTCAGACACCACGGGTAACAAATCCCCCAATCTGGCAGCCAAGAGCTGCCCAAATGACCAAAGATTGGGGAAACAATCATGGGAGAGAGAGGAGAGGAGAGGAGAGGAGAGGAGAGGAGAGGAGAGGAGAGGAGAGGAGAGGAGAGGAGAGGAGAGGAGAGGAGAGGAGAGGAGAGGAGAGGAGAGGAGAGGAGAGGAGAGGAGAGGAGAGGAGAGGAGAGGAGAGGAGAGGAGAGGAGAGGAGAGGAGAGGAGAGGAGAGGAGAGGGGTGTGCCTGGCCTGCTCTGGTGGAAGGAAGGCTGGAGAGGGATGTGATTGCTGGCTGGAGAGGGAGCACTGATCACACATCCAGGGGGACAGGCTGAACAACTCTCAGAGCAGATGAAAACAGCACTGAGGGTGGAAATCAGGAGACAATTGCTGCTGTGGGGTGATATCCCAATCAGAGCAACAGGAGGAAAAGTCAAATGTGCTCTGATGGAGCTTAAAATCTTCCAAGGATTATTCAATGCTCTGCTTGGTGGCACTGGCTGAGCACAGCACTGGCACAGCCCTTGCATCACTATTTTGGGGCTGGAATTTTTGGGTTTGAGCAAAATATTTTAGCATTTAACATTTTAGCCTCAGTGATGCAGAAAACAAGCAGGGCCTCATCCTGGCACTGGAGAAACTGGGAAAAGCAGAGCAGTGAGATTGAAGGGAGAAATAAATTTCCAAAGTCTTTGGAAGCCTTTGTGGAATGGCAATCCAATTTTCATGGAGCATTTAAGCCCTGACCCAGACGTGTGAGCAGGGAACTGTGGCAAGAGTCCTCGCCAGGGTGGGTGGGAGCAGAGTAAATTTAGCTGGGTTTGTTTGGAGATCAGGCTGTGCTTCTCACACTGTGCTGAGGAGATGCTCCAGAAAAGCTTCCAAACACCCCCGTGTTTCTGAACTCTCCCAGAAGTTGAATAGGTGCAATTGTCTGCAGGGCTGAAGGAAGAGTTCTCTCGGACTTCAAACAAAAAAGAGATCGTGCAACTGGAGCTAAAAGCAGCAATTTCTGAGATGAGAAAACTCTCAATTCATGGTTATTTACCTGATTTCATGGGTCTTGATGCCCTTCTGCAGCACCAGCAGTAGCTGATTGAAAACAACCTTACTTTTTAACTTTCCTTTTGCTGAGAAGAAGAAGCTTTGAACCATTTTACTTTCTTTGGTTCCAGAAACAAGTAGAAGAAAACATGAACTTCTGCCTTACCAGGGCTTGGTTTTATTGCAGAAAGAAGTAGTAGTAAACTTCTTTGAGGATGAAGAGTTGGAAATTAGGAGATCTCTAGCTGAGGGAAATTTTTAAGAAGCCTCATTCCATCTTTTAAGGATCATTACAAAATCCCATGAACCACTGCATGGACCTGATAACTGAAGGCCACCTAGTTATTATGAGCTCTGTAACACGTCATTAATCACATTTGGGAAGACACTGAGTGTTGTCCATTTGGATCAGCTGAATGGTGCCCCAAAAGCTGCACTCAGGGAGCCCCCCTGATGTCTGGGATGAAGGGATAACCCTGCTTTCCCTGGCTATGGGAGCACAAAATCCATCTTTTCTTCTCCCCCTTTCCCAGGGTTTCCTTGACCTCTCACTGAGGAGTCTCCTTGCTCTGACCAGCTCATGGAACAAGAACATTTGCTCTTCTGAAAACACTTGACATCTCTGAGATCTTCATCTCTTGAAAGTTTTAGGATCTAAATCAATAACCTATTCCACTTTCATTCAGTAAATAATTGTGCTCATTTTGCTGCAGGTCCAATGATCCTTGGGATACACTTCACTCACTCTTGCTGTTTAATCCATGATTTTATGAGATACTGAAGTCATCCTTATCAGGTTAATAAGAGGATCCCTGTCAATATCTAATGGCAACATCTTCCTTTGGAAACTAATGAATGGAAGTGCAGCATTCCTGTCCTTTGGAATGTGGCTCAGCTCAGAGCTCTGGCTAACAAAGCACAAGAAATTACAAAATATGCAGAGGTGCTTTGGGGTTTGTTAGGAAATGTCCTTTGGATATTTAGGAATTGCTTAATATTAAATTATCTTTTAACAAATGAAACTCTTTCAGCCTCAGGTCTGGAAGGTGTTTTTAACATCCCACAGTGCTCCACAGAGCCTGACCTGAAATGTACAGAGAGTTTTCACTGGGCTGAGCCCTGCCCAGGTGATGGGGACGTTCCTGCCACGGCAGGGACACTCCCACTGTCCCAGGCTGCCCCAAGCCCCATCCAGGCTGGCCTGGGGCACTGCCAGGGATCCAGGGGCAGCCACAGCTGCTCTGGGCACCTGTGCCAGGGTCTCCCCACCCTCCCAGGCAGGAATTCCTCCCCAGTGTCCCATCTGCTCCTCAGTTTGGAGGATCCCCGTGTCCCCTCCATCCCTTCCTGTGACACACAGGACACAGAGCAGGCACAGCACACAGAGCTCAGCCCTGATAACATCTTGTTGTACACATTCTGTAATTAATTTTAATTTACTTAATTAAGAATCGAGTCTTAGGGGAAGGAAGATGAAAAAGTTCCTTCATAAACTGACAATGGGCAATTGTTCTCAGCTTCTTATCCTGGAGGCACGGGGGATAATGGGAGCTATAGAAATCCTTGGACAGATTGATTATATGGATGTGATAGGAATCCCCCAGCACTCACACTCCTCACTCTTCCCTCACCATTCCCCATCTTCCCAATGAATTCAACTCGGGTTCAAAACACGGGAAAATTAAAATTTCTTCACAAAAGCTGATTTTCATTTGAAGACTCACGGCTTGGGATGTTCCTGAAGTGGGCATGGATTTAAGCCTTGCCAGAAAAACCAACCAAACATTAAATCAGAGGACGACAGAAGTTGGGGAAATGATGTTAATAAAATCTGAACATGGAAATTCCCAATATTTTCCCCGGCATCCATAAAAATAAAATGATAGAAATCTGACAGATGTAGCATCATGTGGAGTTGCTTAATGGCAACGCTCAGCCTTGCAAAAAAAGATTTACAACCACAGTCACTGCTAAAAGTTGACATTTGCATTGAATAATTCATCATTTGCTGCTTGCTGGGCTTTGTTGCCTTTCTTTTATTCCTCAGTGGTATCAGCTCTGCTCTCAGCGAAGCCAATCAGTTCCAGCAGCTGCAGATATTTTGTTGTAACTCCCAAAGCTTGACTCTGTTTTTAGCTAAACCTGGCTTAAATCTGCCCTGGTGAGGACTCCTTGCTGCCACAGATTTGATTTGCACCATTACCAGGCTTCAGCCTAATTCCCCCACAGGCATCCCAAGTATTTTAACAAGGATCACATGTGCCTTGGATGTGTTTCCATGCCTCACGTTAGGACAAACCCCTTCCACCTCACTCTTTGTGTGGATGCAGCTGAGGACACTCCTGATCCCAGGATAAAAGGTGTTGGGAGCCACACCTGGACCCAACATCTGGACAGAAACTTGTCAAAGTGGCTGCTAAAACAAGACTTTATGGGCAATTCTATAAAAGTCATTGTCCCCTTGCTGGTTTTAGAGTGGCAAAACCCACACTTGTACTTCCATTAATCTCCTAAAATTTGTTCAGATTTTTAAAATATATTTTAAAAATTTATACAGTATTTATTTATTTATTGTCTAACACTTGGTTGTCTATTTTGTACCATTATAACCAAGTTGTAAATGCAAAGGTTTATTCCTTCCCAATACCCAATTTGTTATCTCCTGTTTGTTATTTTGGTTCATGAAACTCTTAAGGCCAAGCCTGGGAACTACAGATTCTCCTTTTGGTCCCAATTAAACAAATGAGGGAAAGGAGAAGGAGAAGGAGAAGGAGAAGGAGAAGGAGAAGGAGAAGGAGAAGGAGAAGGAGAAGGAGAAGGAGAAGGAGAAGGAGGAAAGAGTAAGGTTTTATTTTTAAGATGTAAATCTTCCCTTTTTCCTCTGAAGCAGAGAGTTCAATCCCATGACTGAGAACAGATAATGACAACCCCCAAAACTTTGTTATTTTTATGACTTTTTCTCTCTCTAGAGAAAAAAATCATTGAGAGAAGCAAGAACTTATTTTGCTGGAAGTGAAAACGAGCTCTATTTCTGCTGGGAGTTCAGAATTGCTTCTCCTTCAAACAGGCCTCAAATGATTGTGGTTTGATGAGACAGAAACTTCTGAAGTGGGATGAAGAAAATGTCTGTACTAGAATCCTGTTTGGTACCTGGAAAGTTGGTTCCTCCCAGCACAGACACTGCAGCCCCCCCAGTCACCTGCTGTGGGTCCAAGGGAAGCAGAAACCTGGGTAGAAATTCTGTGGTTCTGTGACCCAAAGAATTCATTCCTCAGATATTTCTGGAATTATCAGTGAAGGACTTTGCACTTACCTGCAGCATGGATGTGGATCTGGCTGGAAAAGCCTTTGCTGCCCATCCCATTTGTACCTGGTTCACCATCCCATAGCCCAGCCCAGGATCTCTCACTGGGATCAATTCCTGCCTGGAATTTTGGAACTTCAACCTGTGCTAACGTGTGCTTCCCTGGGATTTCACACAGGAATTTGTGAGGATGCTCCTGCTCTTCCTTCCCTTCATCCAGTGCAAGGGAAAACCCTTCCCACTTCCCAGATCTTTCCCAAAGCGGGATTTTCCAGACAGTGCTGCTCTAAATAGAAGATTTTTCCAGTTCTAAATTCTACCCCTTATCTCCCTTTGGGATGACACTCAATTCCAGACAAATCCTTATCTTGTAGCAGGTAAAAACATGGAAGATGGAGTCTCTCCAGGATCTTCTTTCACAGGGAGGACTCCAAATCAAATTTTTGATTTTTTAATTATTATTTTTTTAAACAGAACAACAAAAAATTGCTTTGAAGCGTTCACAGCCAGGACCTGGCAGAGGGAAATGAGGGGTCTGAGCTCTCAGATGCAAAGCCAATACAAAGTGTCACCATCCCAGGCTGAAGGAGACGTGGTAAGGCAGGATCACACCAGGCTGGGGGGAATTTCTGGGAGTTGAGCACTCAGGCAGCATTTATGGCATCACCACCAACTCAACTGTAAGTCTGAGCAATGTTTAAGGAATACAAGAGCCTGGGATTGCTCTTTATCCTCGGGAGCACGAGGATAACCAGACAGCAGGAGTGGGGCAGGAATGCCTGGTGGGGTGTCTGTGGGCTTGGAAGACCCTACAGCTCCCAGGCTGGATGGAGCAATTCATTTTTTGTAGGATTGTTTTGTTTTTCAAGCCTCCAAGTGCTTTTCCATCCCTGACTGGACCCCGGTGTGAGCGGCGAGTATCGAACTGAAGGATGGGTTTGGTGGTTGGGATTCCTGGAGCACTGGCAGTGCTTTGGGGGCAATCCTGGCCCTGGAGGTGCAGCTGCAGGCTCAGAGGGGTGGGATGGGCTGGATGTGGATGGCTGGGATGAGATCCTGGCTGGTGTGACGAGGTCCCGGCTCCGCAGCCGCCGGCTCCCTGAACTTACCGGTCGGGCGCGGCGCCGCGGCCTCCCCGGAGCACACAGACCACGGACAGGCACTGGCACTTGCAGGCTGAACTGGGAATTCCCTTGGCTCTCATGGATTTAACTCAACCTCACAGCTGTGGGTTGCTAGTTTAATTCGACAGCGGTGCCCGTGGCCCCGTTTAAGAGTGGGCATCCCATAATCCGTCGGAAGACAAAGTCCCTGCCCCGAAGAGAACAGCACAGGAACTGTTTTTTCTGGTGATTTAATCATAATATTGACAACTTTATCAAAAATTACAAAACTGATATTAAAAAAATTCTCTAATTCTTAGTAAGACTAGAATGGGTTTTTTTAAAAAATAGAAAAGCACTTTTATGCTACGGCTCTTCTGGAATTCTCACATTACAACCCTACATAGCAAAATACAAACTGTAGCTAAGAAAGGTAATTCAGTCCTAAGGTAATTCAGTCCACCACGAGCCCTCTAATATCTCTAGACCATCAAACTCAGGGACTCCAAAAGGATATCACATGACTCATAAACCTTCTGCAAAGATGATTTCAGAAAGACCTTGGAATTTGAAGTTCCTCTTAACCCCTAAAACCTTAGACTGTGAGGATAACAGACCTGGGACATCAGAGGTGGGGTGGGTTTATTTTTTTTTTTTCTTTTTCAAAATTATTTTTAAACTATGTGGATATTATTTTTTTTTTTTTTGCAGCTGATACCAGCCAGAAAGTTGAAAATACGAAGAAAATCCATTGCAAGAAATGAAATTATTTTCGTTTCGTTCCGTTGATGGCGTTCACACAACGCACCATAACAGAAAGAGGAATATTTCCTTTAATTTGAATGTCATCTGAATGACTCAACCACATTGTCACCCACTTAAGCAAAAGAAAGCATAATAAATAAATAAATAAATAGACAAGAAAATGCAACACTTTACATCCTCAAGGAATCACGGCGTTCCCTAAATCTACCGAGGTCCTGATCGGCGTCGTGGGCTCGCTGTACTCAGCCACTTTTGGGTGATTGTGCCATGTTAATGACAAATCCAGTGGTGTTCCACTTTCCACAATGGAGTGTATTTTTTTTTTTTGTGTGGTTTTTTTTTTTATTATTTTTTTCTTCACCTTTTAAATATAGGAATTCTCTCTTAAATTAGAAAGTAGGCAAAAAGTATTTTTTTTTAAATTTTCATTTTTAAGTCTTCTATTAGAAAAAATAGAGATTTATTAAACAAAAAATAATAAGGTAAGAAAGAAGGGTTGGGCCTCCATCAAAAAAGTAGATTATGCTTTAATGCAAAGAGAAAGAAATGGCTCTATGGGCAAAATTCAAGTATGAGTGACCAGTTTTTTAATCGTAAAGTCGGTGCAACATTTCTTAAAATGTTACAACACTGCATGACCTGTAATGCTCACAATATTTACATTAACTGCTTACATGAAACCATAAAAACTCTAAAAGAGAGAAAAAAAAAAATTGGTATGGACTGAAACAAACTACTCCTAGCACCCACATCAATGCTATTATTAACCGAGGAAATCAAGTGCACGAGAATACTTTACATAATCTTAGGGATGTAAAGTAAAACAGCGAGGAGGGAGCACAGACCTAAGGGCCAAAGGAGACACAAGCTCAGCTCTGGGACACCAAGCAGAGGGAGGAGGCGAAGGGAATCCCGAGGGACGGGGGCTCCAGCCTCGCCCAGCGCACGGACCGGGACGGGAAGAGCCGAGGGCACCGGGACACGGCCACGCGCGACGGAAAAACGGGAACCGGCAAGGGCTGGGCGGGGAGGACGGAGACAAATGAACCTGCCCGAGGGAGGGGCTGCGCAGGGACCCCGCCCGGCCCGGAGCCCCCGCGGCCCGAGGGAGCTGCAGCCGGGCACCGGGCACCGGGCACCGGGCACCGAGCACCGAGCACCGAGCCCTGCTGGCCACTGAGCCCCACTGACCACTGAGCCCTGCTGGCCATTGAGCCCACTGGCCACTGAGCCCCACTGACCACTGAGCCCGCTGGCCACTGAGCCCTGCTGGCCATTGAGCCCACTGGCCACTGACCACCGAGCACTGAGCCCCGCTGGCCACCGAACCCAGCCGGCCTGGGGCATGTGGAACAGGGCTCGGCAAGAGGAGAGGAGCCACGGTCCTTGGGATCCTTTGGATCCTCGGGATCTTTGGGATCCTTGGTACCCTTGGGACCCTTGCAATCTTCAGGATCCTTGGGACCCTTGGGATCTTTGGGATCCTCAGGATCCTTGCGATCCTTGGGACTCTCAGGATCCTTGGGATCTTCGGGACCCTTGGGATCTTCACAATCCTCGGGATCTCCAGGATCCTCGGGACCCTTGGGATCTTTGGGATCCTCAGGATCCTTGGGATCTCAGGATCTTCAGGATCCTTGGGATCTCAGGATCTTTGGGATCCCCGGGACCCTCTGCTGCCCAGGGTGCTGATCACTGCCAGTCCTTAGCCAGAGAGCGACAGGCGGGACTCGGGAGAAGGAAATCTGAGGTAAGCGCTGGTGCCGGCCCCAGAGCTGGAGTAAAGCTCCACCTGGGACTGGGAATGGTGAGCTGCAGTTACTCTGGGAAGCCTCACAGGCTTCCCTCACCATCAGCACCGGCCGTGTGAAAAAGAAAATGAAATCAAATGGAAAGAATGTTGTGCTACACTTCCGTTCGTTAATTTTATAATGGCTCATAGCTTTAGACTTTTAAATCTGTAGTGTATTAATTTTTTTTTCTACATATGTTTCACATTTCTCACTTAATATAACATAAATAATTTGGTTAATAGATTTAACCTGCGCATTTCAGCCACATTAATATATATAAGAATCTGTTAATGGTATAAATAATTCTTTTTAAATAAAATAAATCTGATATGTTACATAATACTGATAAAAATTACTGTTGCTAATAGTTTTGTAAGCCACCCTTAACTTTTTTTTTTCTGTTTTAATACTGCGAGATGGATCCTGGGATTGCTTTTTTTGCCCTTTCATCCTACAGCCAAACCAAAGGTAATCAACAGCAATCAGTCCTGATCACTCCTGAAAGGGGCCTCTGCCCCTTCCGAGGAAACACCGTGTTAATGACGTTAGATAATTGAGCTAATTGATCTAGGGGTGGTTGGAGGGGCTCAGCGTTACAGGGGTATCGACTCTTTAGTTCCTCAGGTGGCTATGAAACTTCTCCTACAGAAATGGCTGACTCAAATAGTCCCTCTACTCTTTTTTTTTTCTTTTTTTTTTTGTCCTTTTTAATCCAATCTACAGCGTTCTACGTTCAAAGCTAAGTAAATAAAAATGCAACCGAGGGGTTGCAGCCTTTGAATGGTTAATTGGAGCTGTGATCCCACATCCCATCACAGCTGGGAATCTGCGAGGCTGTGCTCTCCTACAGGCCTGAACTGGAGTACAGCACTTCCAGGCAAGGTTCATTCCAAACAGACAGAGCAATGAACACTCAGTGGCGTGAAGTGGATGTCATAATTAAGGTATTACATAATCATGCCTTCTCTCTGCTGTTAAATACAAAAACAGCATCTTTTACATTATCATATAAAAGCATTTAGGCTGTATTTTTATTTATCACTTTACACTGGTAGTCTCTTGTATGTGTACTCAATAGAAACCAAAGAATTTTGTACACTATTTTTTGTACAATAAAAGATAAAGTGTGCATTAGGTACGCTTGTACATGACAATATTGTACAATATTTACAGTTCAGATATCACCATGAAATTCTGTATTATCTATATACACAATGAAAATTTCTCAGAAACATTTGGACTATTTCTTATAATCACAATTTTTAGTATTATAGAAAAAAAAATTTCAGTAATCATCTGACATTGTTACTGCAACCTTTCAAGATTTCTGATTGGCTTATCCAGCAACCTCTATCCCTCCTAAGCATCCCAAATGTGGTACCACTGCTCCTCGTGGTGCCCTGCGATGGCAGCAGCTGTCTCCACAGAAATCCTGACAGAGCCACGTCTGCATCAACACCTACAGATAGATCATGTGCACGTTCACTGTGATAAGGACTGGACCAGTAACAAAGACATTCAATGTTATCTAGAGATCTTCCTCCTCTTGAGTTTTGGAGGCTTCACTTGTCTGTCTCCCTGCGGGATTTGGTGGACCTAAAAATAAGTATATTCACAAGTTAGCAAAGGACAGTGGTCAGAGGGTCAAGGAGCTGCAGGAGGGCTGGAGGGGCTGTCAGGAACCAGCTCTTAGCATTTCACAGCTACACACAATAAAGGGACTTCAACAGCTTTAAAAACTGGGAGGGAAAGGCTGAATCCATGACCTGTGCATCCCAAACCTTGGACAGAGGCAGCAGCTGCTGTGGCTGGGAAACAACCAGATCATCAGGGACTGAGACACCCAAATCAGGGACTGAGACCCCCTAAAATCAGGGACTGAGACCCCCTAAAATCAGGGACTGAGATCCCCTAAAATCAGGGACTGAGACCCCCTAATCAGGGACTGATCCCAAAGTGCAATAATGGCAAATTCAGTGACAAACTTTCATACACTGCAGTGACCAGTGATAAAATGTGGGAAGGTGAGAAAATGCTGCTAACAGGGAAAATTAGGAAGTGCAGCTCAGGGCTGTTATTAAGGAATGAGGGATGCTCAGGAAACTCTTGGTGTTTAAAAGGAAACACTCAATTCTGAGCTAAAGCTGGATGGATCTGAGAGCCAAAGTTTGGCTCTGCTGGCTCTCAGGGAGAGCAGCAGCAGAGAGAGGAGGAGGAAGGCTGAGCTGGTGTGGAATTCCACCACCATCTGTCGGCAGACTGCAGCTCCCAGCACAGCAACCAACCCCTCAGCAGCTCCCTGGGCTCCTCCTGAGCTCTCCAGCCCTGACATTCCCTGCCAGAATTCCCTCTTGGAGCTGACAGTCCTGCTGCACATCTCCCATTTCTCAGCGGCTGGGGCTGAGCAGCAGGAGCTGCAAAAGCTGCAAGTCACTAAAAAGAGCTGCAGATTCCCTGGGAGTGCTTCTAGGAATGACAATCCCTATGGGAACCAGCCCTGATCCCAAATTCTGTGCCCACACAATGGAAGGATCAATTGAGGCACTGCAGGTCCATAGTTTGGGTGACAGAAGAACCAGAGCAGCAAATCCAACCACAGCACTTCCCCTGAAGTGGAAACTTTCTGCTGCTCCCAATGCCCAGAGCAGGCAGCTTTTCATATTCCTTTATTCATTAAAAAAATCAATATTTTTATCAATTAAAATAATGGATTTATGGGTGGGAAAAGGTGGCAGAGGACAGGCCAGCCCCAACACCCATCCCAAATTTATTTGTTACAGACCAACAATCACCCCCTGCTTTCCTTGTCCTTCCAAAGGAGGGAAACACAGCAATGTTGTTTTAAACCAAAGCTCAAATCTCAGTTTGTAAAATTCAGTTTCAACAAAAGATTTGGTTGGGTTGTTACATAAAGTTACTAAGTAATTTTTTAAGTATTTCTTGTTGGGTCTGAAATCAGCTCTAAGCCTCCAGTTCTTCAAATATATAAATAAATATAAATATATTTCCTTTTTTATACTCCAGAAGATCCCCAAAGTGTTACTGTAACTTCCAAATCTGCATCTCTTCAGTCCTGAGCACTGAATATCAGCAAAAAAACTTTTTTTCCTGTGTTCAAACATTTTATAATTAATCATTTGAATAATTAATGACCAAATAAATGATGTGGGAAGGTTACATGTGCTGTGATAGATTTATTTTTTTATTTTTAGGTGGGCTGCAATGAAATTACAGCCAAGTTTCAGAAATAAAAATGAGGATATTTTATAAACCAAACTTGTTATTGGAAAGATGCTGGAGTTACAATAACAGTGTAATTAGTGTGGAAAAATCACCTTGGGTGTGACATTAGAAATATTTTTTTTTTTTTTTCCTTTCAAACTTACCTTTCATGACAATATCTTTCATTTCTCGTGGGGAAAACTGAATTCCAAGAGTTTTGCACTCAAAAGGAAAATGCTTTCAAATGTGGTTTCAATACCTTGCTACTCCAACTGAGAAACAAATGAGCCTGATTTTGTGTCATTAGCAGAGGAACCCCATGGAACATGGGCAGGACTGGAACTCATCCAAGGATTATCAGGCTGGATATTTAAATCTCTTTTGTTAAAATAATAACATTTTCAATGCACCTAAAATCCTAAAACTTCTCCCATTTTTCTGAACCATCAGAGATTTGCAAACAGCTTTTTAATGCAGGAGAAATATTGAAAATTCCTCATGATTTCAGAAAATAAAACCAGAATTTGTTAGAAAGCCACCCCAAACCAAGGCACCCTGCAAGGGACACACATGCAAACATGGAAAAGGAGAATATTCCCAAGGAAAGGAACTTACATTCCCAGACATTTTGTCTAGTTCACTCATGGCCTCGTGTATAGCAGCTTCTAAATGGTTATTTAGCTTTCCACTTCTAGGGAGAAAAGATGAAAGCCATCAGTAATTCTTGAGGACAGAAAGAAAACTTGAAAAAAGTGAATAACAAACAAATGGGAATGTTCTGATCTGGAGCCTCCCAGGCTGGGAGCACGAGGAGGAAGATCAGACCTGTAACAATATTATGGGAAGGAAAGGTTTGTGTTGGGATCATGGAAGAAAAGTTAAATATCCTTCTAACTTCCCATAAACTTATTAATTATCCCAACTATTCCCAGTTTTATGGCAGCAGCCCACAGGTGAGGGAGAGGTGGGGTGAAGGTTTTCTTCTTCCAACCCCAAATTACCCCAGGCCATGGCTGCTCCAAGCATTTCATGGCACAGTGACAATTCTATGGGATGTTTGTTCCTTAAGGACTTTTCCAACTTGGACACAGTGACAGGTCCTGCTTTGGAATGAGGAAATGGGAGGAGGAGGAGGAGGAGAACCATGTCTGCAATGAGGGAAGGGGATGGCACAGACTTGTCACCTGCTGGGACACCTGTCCCTCACAGAGACACCTCCTATAAAAACCCTTTTAAAGATGTCCAGAGAGGTTTTTTCCCCCCCAAAATTTAGTATTTTTCCTCTTTTAGCCTATCCTGATGCTTCATGTCCCAATATTTGCTGTTTCACAGTTCTTCTCTACTGGTATTGGAAGTTGGATAAACCCCAGCAGCTGACACAGGTGTGACCCAGAGCTCACCCACAAATCCTGCAACACCTCTCAGCAGTGGGAACAAAGGGAATTTCTCAGAATAAACCTGTGCTCAGCTGCTATGGAGAGAGGGGAGGAGATCAGGTCTGGTTACAAACTCTGCTTTGGTCAGGACAGTTTTGATGCAATGACTTTTTTGCTGCAGCTCTCACAAGTGGGATATTTACAGAGGAGATGCACTCAAAACACACCAGATTCTAACATGAGGAATCCCAAGGAAAGAACCCCTGGGTTTGGCTGGTGTCTTAGGTTGCAGTACAGGACATGACCAAAAAAATCTGTATTCTATCACCATCTGTTAACCCAGCTGGGGCAGTGCCCCTGATCTCTGTGGGAGATATCTCCTGTTAATGGACCATCTTTAACCCAGCTGGGCAATCATCTTTATCTTCCCACAGCCCATCCTCCCTCCAGGAGATATCTCCTGTTCATGGCCAGTGAGTCCCAGGGCATGACTGATAAAATTCCATCATCCCATGGGAGATGCTCCAGCCAGGGGAGGAGCCAAGCCTTTCCTACCCAGATAAAAACTGAGATTTGGAACAGCAGAGCAGCCTTTGCCACTGGATCCCAGAGGAAAACCAGAGCCTTCCACATCATCCCTGGAGCTTCAGAGGAAACTGCACCTTCTCCAGGAGCACTGCTCCAGCTGAACCACATCTGCCCCTGCAGGAGGATGCAGCCACCATTGAATGGGACTGTGCCAACACCCTGACTGACTGACGGGTGTCAGCTTGGATTCTGACTCTGGCAGGGCTGGGATTGTTCTGTGTAATACTGCATTTCTAGTTTAATTTTCCTAGTAAAGAACTGTTATTCCTAATTCCCACATCTTTGCCTGGGAGCCCCTTAATTTCAAAATGATAATAATTTGGAGGGAAGGAGTTTACATTGCCCATTTCAAAGAGAGGCCTTTCTCAGCAGACACCAGGAGAGCTGAGCTGCCCCAGACTGGCAGCAGAGGAAGGGAAGGCTGGGTTCAGTGGGAAGCAGGGGGGACTCACTTCCTGTTCCTTTTCCTGGCGCGGCTGAACGCCTCCAGCCCCTCCGTTAGTGTCTTCAGCTTCTCCGGCTCCACCTGGGGAAGGGATGACACCAAACCTCGTTACCCACAGCACAGATCCCACCCTTCCTGCTCTGCCAGCCCTGGGATCCCCCTCCAGCAGGGCAGGAACAACACCTGCAGCTCCCCACCCCTCCCACATTTACCCCTTATTGGGATTTCTCACAGAAACACAAATCCGGGACATTTATGGTGACAAAACTGAGGAAAAGAATCTTTTAAAAACCTTTCTTGGTGTGCTGGTGGATTTTACACCTGGAATCCTGAGTGCCTGGCACTGATGATCCCATTTTGACACCAAAGTGCCTGGGTGAGGAATTCCAGGTCTCTGTTCAACTCATGGCACAGCCAAATTAATTCCCATTCCAGAAGGAAATCTTCATTCACCTTCTGAATCCAGGAATCTTCACCAGAGCTTTATCCAGCTTCTTTATTTGTCATAAAATCAGTTATTTTCATTATTTTTGATTTTTCTTCAGCCATCAGAGATTAATTTGGGCACGTGCTCAAGAGACCTGGGAATTCAAACCTTGACTATTTTAAATTTAAGCAATTTCAATCACTGTGTGGGCAACAGTAAGTCCCAGTATAAATAAAAGCAGAAAATTAAAGATAATATCTCTATAATTTCATCATTTGCATCTCAAAACATGAAGCCACTTCACTCTACTATTTTGATCTGGCTCAGTCATTCCTGCTGGTAAAAACAACAAAATCAGATTATTTAGAACACATCTACCTCAAGAAAATAAATGGTTCAGTTCCTGTTTCTTTGCTACATCTTACTTGACATTTTACATAAATACAAATTTATTGAGTGTGTGCCTATACACAACCCAGAAATGAAGTGGGAATGCAAATTCCCTCCAAATTCAGCATTCCAATTCTTAAATAATTTATATTCAGCACAGATCTGACATGTGGACACGACAAGGTGGAGGTAATGAGTGAGCAGTTGCCAAAATTCTCAAAATAAGGCCCAAAATTACACATTTAGATCAAATTTCAATGCCTTGAAGTCACACTTGTGCTAAAGAGATTGGCAATGTGCTGCTCCAGACACTTCCAGGAGTCATTAATAGAGAAATCTGCACCTGGGGAGCTGAGATCTCAATTTTCATGAAATAAATTCAATTATGCCACAAATGGTAGTGTTTTCCCCTTAAAACCTGCTCACTTTTGATACAAATACTTCCAATAACCACTCCCCTCATTGCATTTTGGAAGAACACAAATTCAGAGGAAATGTGGGCAGCTTTTCTAAGGACAAACATGAGAAAAAAGGAATGATCCCTATCCATGACAGAAATGTCAAATAAGGAACAAACTGCCAAGGGCTGTCAGAAGAAAAATTACAAAGTTCAATGAAAATAATGTTCTCAAGAATTAATATCATGTTTGGGAAACAAAGAACCTCTTAAAGTAAAAAAAAAAAAAAAAAAAAAATCATTTTTTTGGCATTTTGTGATGGTTATACATTAAAAAAAAAACCCACTTGGGATTTTTTTTGGGAAGAAATTTCAAATTGCTACAAAATAGGGTATGGAAAGCAACTCCAACAGAAATAACAATTAATAATCATCAATACCAACAGCAGGTCAGTGAACACCAAATCACACAGATGGGAGGAATCCTCCTGTTTTACCTGCAGAACCAGAAAATCCCAGTTTAACCAGCCCAGGATTTCCCTGTTAAAATTCCCCATGAAAAGCTCCCACAAAACCTGTGGGTGATGAATAATAATCAAAGTGGGTAATAATCAAATTAATTCCTTAATGAGATCCAACTCCTCTGGTTTGGGATTAGACTCAGGCTTGCTCCTTTTCTTCCTGTTGCTCTTCCCTGGGCTCCTCTAATTTCCAGTAGCCAAAAACCAAAGAAAGGAAGTGTAATATTCCTCCTTCTCCTGCCTGGATCCTCCAAACAGATCCAGTATTCAATTAAATACCTGAATGCCCAAAGTTTTTTTTTAAATGGAAACAAAAATATCAAATAAGAAATAATCTAAAGACCAGAGAATGTACAAATCCCAACAGCAAATTAATGTAACACAGGAGGGTCACATTTGGTTACACAAAGAATTTACAAGATGTTTTCAGAAAGCTCCAGAGAAAAAGGAATTTTCCCAAGTGCTGCAGGTCACTCCCACCAGGGACTGGTGCAGAACTCCTGAAGAACTCCTGGTTTTCAAGCTTGTTTCTTTGTGGTTTTCAAGGGTGTTTCCTTGTGGTTTTCCAGGTGATTTCTTCTGGTTTGGTGTGGGTTTTTCCCTGTGTATTCCACCTTCCACCCTCCACTCCTGCCCTTTGGAATGGCTGCTCACTTTTCACTTCTTGATGAAGGAATTAAACACATTTCTTTCATATTTAAATTAAAAATGATTGATTAATTAAAGGTGGTCTGATGCCAGAGGTGATCCATGATGTGGGAATTCCTCATGGAGAGTTTGGGCTGTGAGCATTCCAAGGATCTGCTTCCCTGGTTTTTGTGCTTCAGCATCCAATAAAATGGGTGCCACTGGATTGAACACCCCACAATCCCCACACAATGCACAGAAACCCCACCACAGTAAAGGAGGTTTGCACAAAACCAACAGGTTAGGGAGGAAACAGCAAATTGCTCAGGAATGCAGGTAAGAAAATTCCCCTCTTACAGAAATTCTGAAAAATAAACCCTTCAATTCTATTAAACATTCACAGAGATTTGGACACACAGATTCTGAAGATAACCCATAAAAGCACACTGGGAATGGGAATGTTGTTCCTGTGTTCACACAGACAGGGATACTGAACATGGAATTGTTGCAGATTTGTTTCATCCCAGATGTTTGTGATCTCCTCCTGTGCCTCCACTGCCTGACTTGTAACTGAGGGATCTGAGCTTCCTCAGGAATGAGCTCTGAAACTCTCCTGCTTTGGGCTGGGATGGATTAAACCATGGAAAGCTCTGGAATATTCAGCACTCTCACCTGCCAAGGGAGACTGAAGTTCTGCTCTGGGGGTGAAACCACAGTGGCTCAGCAGCATCCAGGGCTTACAGCTCCAGTGGGGAGGGACTGGGATGGAATTCCCAGAGCAGCTGTGGCTGCCCCTGGATCCCTGAAGTGTCCAAGGCCAGGCTGGAGCAGCCTGGGACAGTGGGAGGTGTCCCTGCCCATGGCAGGGGTGGGATGGGATGATTGTCCCCTCTCTCCTCTGGGTATCTGCTAGTGGCTGAATTTTGGGGGAAGGAACACTTTGGTCCAACCCACTCTCCTCAGTTTTAAGTGATTTGATTTCTTTGTGTTACTGACAAACCCCTATTTCCTTAAATCTCCCCTTTCTGCTTATGCATTTTTAAAATTTTTAATATTTATAGGTGGAAGATGTGCAGCATTTTATAAGAACTACAAAGATAAAATGTTAGACAAGCAGTGGAGACCAGATTTGGGAATATTTTCCATGATAAAATAACCAATAACTCCTTGATAACTGCATTTCCTGTATATTCCCCAACAAGCACATGATTTGTTGACACAAAAAAGAATTTTAGTATGAAAGAGCAAACTGGAACACTTCCCTTATTACTAAATGATGATCAAAACCTCCTTTAGAGTTGGAAATGTGTGTGCACTTCCTGTGAGAAGTGTGTGTCAATCAGCAAGACTTCACTCATTAAAGATTCCTCGATCTGATTAGGCCACTTCTCCTTTTCTGCAGTTTCAACACTTTCAGGTATTTCCGTTCCGGACGCGTTGGACACAGCCAGGAATTTGTCAGAACACGCCACGTGAGTGAGAACCACTTTTTGTTAACACCAAAAAATCATTTAGCAAAACACAAATCTAACCTGTCTCATAGACCTGGCAGGAAATTAAGGGGAAAATTCAGCTCTACAAGCTATGAAAAAAAAAGCCTTAAAAGAAGAGACAAAATAAAGAAGACAAAATTTTGCCGGCGAGGGGGGAGAGAGGGAGATGTGGACAGAGATATAAATATACCTTCCCCTCCTCAGCGTTCTGTTGGCAGGAATTGTGAACCTCTTCTTCTCTGCCAAGTTTGCCAGGCCAGGAGGTCAGTCCTTTGATCTGGCCCCAGACCAAGTCGCCCACGTTAAACGTCCTGGGCCTGTAGTGGATGAGCTCGTGGGACGAGGGCGACTCGGGGTTCCGCAGATCCTCCTCGCTGCTGATGCTCTTAGCATCCGAGGGGCTGGGCACGCAGCCATTAATGCTTTTGGCATTAAAATCTCC
Source organism: Oenanthe melanoleuca (assembly GCF_029582105.1). Lineage (NCBI taxonomy): Eukaryota > Metazoa > Chordata > Aves > Passeriformes > Muscicapidae > Oenanthe > Oenanthe melanoleuca. The sequence continues at coordinate 35,035,764 of NC_079341.1, read as the reverse complement.
ATTGTAATGGATGTAGTCTTTCACTAAGGAGCTCTCCAAGCTATTGGAGGAGCTGGGAGATTGCTCTTCCAGGATCAGGTCTTGTTTGGAAGTGTTGAGCAACTCCCCGAAGGCCCTGTTGGGCTGCGGGCGGTTCCCGTTGATGTGTGCACATCGTTCCACAGTGTTCTCCAGTCTTTCCTTGAAGCTCATCATAGTTCTTTTGTAATTGTTATACCTGAAATTCTCCTCCAGCGCTTTCTCGCTCTGACAGTTCCGCTGGGCCAGCAGGGCCTGGTGCTGCTCCCCCTGCAGCAGCGGCAGCGCCGAGACGTTGTTGGGCCTCTCGTGGCACGGGCTGCCGTGGAGATGGGCCGAGTGCTCCAGGAACTCCTCGCATTTCCACCTGCTGATGTCCCCCCCGGGGCTCTGCTCCCCCTCCCACTGCTTCTTGGGCGTGTTACAGGTGGCTGCTTTGTAACACTCGTAGCCGTCGCCCTCGCCCTTGCCGTGCTCGGCGCTCTTGGGGCCCCGCGCGCCGCGGGCGCCGCGGCCGCGCCCCTCGTGGGCGGCGCCGGGCGGGTTCAGGTTCAGGTTCAGGTTCAGGCTCAGGGGGTCCCCGATGGAGGCTGTGAAGGCACTCATGGCACTCAGGGCGGGGAGGGGGCTCGGCTGCGCGCAGCTGGAGCCGGCCGTGCTGATCACCACCGGCACGCCCTTGCTGGCGGCGTCCACCACCGCCTTGTAGATGGCGTCCACCGAGGCGTCGCCGGCGCCGGCGCTGGGGTTGGGGTTGTCCTTGGCCTGCTGGCCCAGGGCTGCCTCAGCTCTCGGCTGCAGCTCGCAGGGGGGCTCCTGGAAGGGGGGCAGCAGAGCGCTGGAGCTCTCGGCGGCCGGCGCCATTCCCATCGGCGTGATCATCCTCTTGCTGAGGGCGGCGGCGTCTTCCTGCATCCTCACCTGGGGAAAGGAGAGCACAAGATGGGAACTGCAGCTCTCACTCAAGCAGAGAAACTCTGTGCTCATTCATTTCTTTTTGTCATACACCTGGTACAAGTTTTCATGCTGAACAAGGTAGAGAGAGAATTAAAAGCCTGATTTAGAGAAAAAACCCGCACTGTCCCAGACTTTGTGTCAGCAGGCTCCTGTTTTCCTGAAGTCCTAAACAACTTCACCAAGGTCAGTATTTCTGGTACAGAGATGGTTTGGATGGGAAGGAAGCTCAAAGTCCACCCAGTGCCAACCCCTGCCATGGGCAGGGGCACCTTCCACTATCCCAGGGTGCTCCAAGGCTTTCCAGCCTGGCCTGGGACACTCCCAGGGATCCAGGGGCACCCTGTGCCAGGGCCTCACCACCCTCACAGGGAACAACTCCTGCCCAATATCCCACCTGAATTTCCTCTCTTTCAGTTTGAAGCCCTCCCTCACCTATCCCTTCTTGTCCTGTCTCCCAAGTCCTTCTCCAGCCTCCTGCAGCCCCTCCAGACTCTGGAAGTTGCCACAAAGGTGCCTTCTCCAGCTGAAATCTAATCCAGCCTCCTACTGGAGCACAAGATCACATCCAGGTGGGGTCTGTGCATCTCCAGAGGAGGAGAGACCTCAACTCTACAACCTCTGAGTTCTGCTCTCAACTATTCCTCTTCTTCCCTTCCCAGACCCCAACATTGCTCCTGTCCTTGTGAGCTCCTCAATAAATTCCTGAATGCCTGTGCTTTTAGAATTGGTCCACATTCCCATTTTCCCCTTTGCTGTGTGCCTTTCCCATGGGATCTCATGGACTCCAATATCCCACATCCCTGTGCTCTAAGCCAGGCCCTGCCACAGCAAACTGACACCTCCAGATTCAACCACCTGAGCTTTTCCTACTCCTTGTCACATCCACAGGCAGGGAACATGATGTCAACAAGAGCACTCCAACAAAAACTGTAAAAACCACAGGGAAAATATTCCAAAAGCCCTTTAACTACTCACTGTGACTATTTATATCACTGGAAATGTGACACAAAGAAATACTGGGCTAAAGCCACCAAAATTCCTACAGGAGAAGGGAACAGGCAGAGAAGTGAGATTTTCCAGGGAAACTCCTCCACAGCTCCTTTTTTCCTCCTGGAAGGGTGAAAGCAGTGCCTGGCCCCTCTGCATTCCCCTCCTCACACCTGCACTGCTGCAGCAATAGTGAGGAACAACAAATCCATAGGTTTGTCAACTGTTTTTGCTCTGTTGATCCCCAACCTGCATTAGGAACATTTGTGTAATGTGGAGAGCAGGGAAACCCCATTTTTGCCCAGTTTGTCACTGTTTATTCACTCCAGTTCCTGTTTTTCCAGGCTGCACAATCCCCATCACAGCTCTTCCATCCCATTTCAGTGGGAATACAAGAGGACTGGTGCACACAGTCACTTACAACAACTTATTAAGTTCCTAATTACTGCAAAGTGCCATCAGTATTTATTTCTCACTGTTGAATTGGGCTAAACAGGAATTTAAGATTATTTCTGTGCAATGGAAAAGAGTTTTGTTAAAATTCTATAGTGATTGTGAACAGATAGAGGAACTTTTTTCAATACACGCAGCATAACTCTTTCCAAAACAACTAAACCCAGTTCCTAGGGAGAAAGGGATAAAATTTCAATAACAAATGTTCCTGATTTGCAAAATCCATCAGCTACTGAAAGAATGCATTATCTATAGCATACATGTCATTATATAAACGATATTGTCCTAATCAGCAAAGAAACCCAAACTCTGGAGGATGGCATTTTACCTCCTGAGAGCTGCACACTTGCTTGAATATTGAATTAATTTTGTTTTCTACCTGGAAGTTCTGGAACAGACACGCCATGGGGTTTGGGTTGTTGGCTGGGCCAGGAATTTGGGGCTGGCCTTGAAAGCCCTGCACGTTCTGGTAGCCCTGGAGAAGGTGCTGCTGCTGCTGCTGCTGCTGCTGCTGCTGCTGCTGTTGCTGCTGCTGCTGTTGCTGCTGCTGCTGCTGCTGATTTGAAGGAAACATCTGATTGTTGTTGAGGAGTGACTGCAGATGGCTGAGCTGATGGTTGTTCAGAGTAGTGTTCAGAGATGACATTTCCCCTGCAAGGCAAGCACAGGCAAACACCACTCAGCAATTCCCTGCACTCCAGTTCCACTGACTGCCAGGAAAACCTCTGGAAAAACAACCCTGCTCTCCTCCATCCTCTAGGAATGGGGCTCTCCTGCTCTCTATTTCTCCACTCTCAGGTCTTTTGTGTCACAGGATTCCTGGAATAGCCAGAGATGGCAGGAGGAGCTTCTGTGGAATTCCAGCCTTGGAATCTCACTGAAACTGGGGTGGTGAGGGGGATGAGGAGGGGGGAGAAAGAGAAAATCATTTAAACCCCAATCAAAATGAGTCTTTCACCAGCTGTGAAGGAGAAAAGGCTTTTTGGCTCAGCCAAAAACAACTCAAAACAACTCTTTTTTTACTTCCTAGGGCAAAAGTTGAATTAATGTTTTCTATTACATGAAAATTTCACTTTACACGAACATTTTAGCTCTAAAAAAATAAATGCACTGTCAAACCTGACTTTATGAAATAATAAAGGTTAAAACACATCCATTTTCTAGTTTGTTTCTCTTTTAAAATCAAAATCTTGTGTTTTACTTAAAATTTCCATATCAGAAGTCACTGTGAGATGTATTTTGAAGGGAAAATGCCAAGTAGGTTGAGTTCATTGCAGCCATTTAGGCTGGGGTGAAGTTTCCCACCAGGAATAGATTACAAACAGAGGAACACCTACTCTGTTATAAGTTTTTGGTAAAAATAACTGGAAAATCATCACCCAGGAGAGAAAAACTTTGTATTTAAGGGTTTTTTCACCACTTGTTTTGGGATTTGGTTTGTTATGTCCAGCACAGCTACCCCACTAACTCTGTGCAGCCAGAGCTGACCCAGGGATGCTCCTGAGGTGCTCCTTCTTGAACAATGAAATAAACCCACTTGCTCACACAACTTTCAGGTGGATTTAGTAGGTCTAGGTGGCAGAATTAATAATCCCCAAGATCAATATTAAACATTGAGGAACGAAAGCAGAACGCGATTCAAACTTCTGACAAGAACAATCAGCGAATGAGCTGCAACAACACAAAGGAAAAAAAAAAAGAAGATAACGATAAAATCAGAAATTGTCCCAAGGTTGGATCCCCCAAGAAGCTGCACTCACCCAGCAGGCCTGTGCCCAGCAGAGGGTTCAGGAGCTGTGGCACCACGGAGCTGTTGCTGAGTTTGGGCGGCCCCGGTGCGGCGCTGGAGATGTTGAGCAGCGTCTCCGCCATGGACACCGAGACCGAGAGCGCGGCCACGGCCGAGGAGGTGGTGGTGGTGGTGGCAGTGGCCTGAGAGGAGGTGGCAATGGCCACCTCAGGGTGGCTGCCCGAGCCCAGCACGCCCCCCAGCAGCTGCGGGTTGAGCGCCATCAGCGCGGGGGCGGCGGGGCCGGCGGGCAGCAGCAGCGGGGCCGAGGAGTCGGAGCCCCCGAAGCCGGGCACGGGGGCGGGCAGCAGGGGCTCGGGGGGCTCGGGGGCAGCGGGGGGGTTCTGCTGCTGCAGCAGCTCCGAGATGGTGAGGTTGAAGGATGGCACGGGGAGCATGGCAGCTGCCTGGGCCTGGTTCTGCAGCAGGGCTGCCAGCAGCTGGAAGTGCACGGGCTGCAGCACCTGCCCGTCCACGTCGCCGGACAGGAATGCCAAAGCAGCGCTGACATTCGGGTTCAGAAAACCTAAAGGGTTGAGGTTCACCTCAGACTTGCCTTCTCCTGCTGAAGGCTGGAGGATGTTTAAGAGATTCTGGTTGAGGAGGTGCTGCTGATTCAGAGAGAGAGGCAGGGAGTTGAGGAGGTTCTGATTCAGAGGATGTGGCAGGTTGTTGTTTGAAGAGCTGTTCTGCGGGAAGTGGAGCGAGTGTTCGTGGCCAGAGAAGGGGAACTCGCCCCCCATGGGCAGCTGGCCCTGCTGCAGAGGGGTCCCAGCTGCAGTGGTGACAATGACACCGTCCTGGAGCACAGATGTGGTCTTGGTAATGGCAGCTTGGCTGGTGCCAGCGATGGCTATTGATGCCGGGCCCAAAGCCCCTGGAATGGGAAAAGCAGGAATGTGATCAGTGACACCCCCAGGGCACACAGCACAGGGAAAGGGGCTGGGAATCCACCCTGGAGTGCCTGAACAACAGGAATGGATCTGCCATGAGATGCTCCAGGCACTCTCTGCCATATCCCACTGGAGATCATGGCACTGTGCACCTGTACTCCCTTAAAGCTCTTGGAGAGGAGTTATAACAGCATTTAATTCACATATAACCACAGATTTTCAACAGCATAAACCCAAAACCAGCCTTGACTTAACAGAGTTAGTGATGGACAGGCTGGAATTAACCACCAGGAATGATGTTGGGTGACAGACTGAGTCCATGATCCACTTCCAGTTTGAACTCATTCACTGGTGGGGTTTTGGATTTTAGATTTTTATTATTTAAGGCATTGTTTTGGAGTTAAAAAAACACACATGGTATGATGAGACTGTTCCAGGTCAGCAGGAATTCACAATTTGTAAAGGAAAAATGTAAATTTTTTTCCATCATTTGGAAGAAAAAGAAAAGGCAATGGGGTAAATTTACCATGAGAAGGCAACAAAGAAAGGGTAAAAATGTTTATTTGGGTATCTTTCTACCCCTTTAGCAAAGCTGAAATAGAAATTATTATTATTTTTTGATTTAAGGTTGTTCTGAAATGACAGTGGTCACTCAAACAGCTCTCAGGATGAGAGACTGAAAGGCATCAATGATCACAAAATACCAATTCCCATTTTTCTGAACAAATACTCCTTAAAAAGGGATTTGCATGCACACTCAACTGAGAAGAACTGAGCCAAACTTTTACATTGTTTTTAACTAAAACTACCATTTTTTAGTGCTGTAATGTTGTGACAACTCCAAAATGAACACAGAACATTTTGCACTGCCCTGAACTCAAGAGAAATCTCACTCCTCTCTCCCAGTGCTATCACCACGTTTCAGAGCAGAAATTAAATAATAAAGTAAGAAAAGGTGAATGAGAGCAAAGTGCAATTGCAGAGCAGAGGAAATCCTACTCTGGGTGAGTGGGTCAAAAACCTTCTTGTTTATAAAAAGCAAATTTTATTTATTTATTTTTAAAAATAAAATCAGTATTTAGAACTAATGCCCTGAGAATTTAAAAACTATGGGAAGCCCCAAAGAACCTTTGATTTAAGAAATTCCCAAGGGAAGAATCAGCTGTACCACTCCCCCTTGGATGTGTCAAGGAGTGCATGGAGAAATTTTTAATTCAGGCACGAGGAAATTATTCTGGAGAGCTCTCCTGAGTATCAAAGCTAGTTTGGGTATTTTCCAATGGACTTCATCTCTGTCTGTAATTTATTCCTGCTCCTGTTTTCCATTCTGCTCAGGTAAATGATCCCATGGAAGAGGATTTGCTGTGCAACAAATCTCAAAGTTGGAAAACTGGGGCCAGGTTTTGGGGAGAAATGGCTCTGTTTTCTCACCCCCAGCTTCTGAGAGCTCCAAAGTGCATTCAACACCTTTCTCCAGATTAATTAAGTAATTAATTAATTGCTCCTGAGGGGGAAAAAAAAAGGCTTGATGGATATTGAGCAGGAGGGAGAAAATGTGTTCTTATTTCAGTCCAGACTGGAGAAGTTGGGGTCAGAGAAGGGATGAGCAGCCAGACTTCAGCAGGAAAATAAAACACAAATATTCCCCCCCAGGCTCTGTCCAACGTGGCACAGCAGGAACTGGGCTGGAAAACTCCTGGACTGATGGATTTACAGAATCTACAGCTGCAGTTGGGGACAAATTTCTCTGTGGTACCAGGGATCAAAATCCCATCCAAGAAATCAATATTCCAGGTGAGGACATCCATGCAAAGTAACTTTCACTGGAATATGGAGCTGTGAGAGCTTCCCAATGTCTGGCCCCAGACCAAAGGACAGAATGATGACAACATCCCAAAAAACCCAAAACCCCAAAACTCAAAAATCTCAAAACTCCCCCACCCAAGGGTTTTCTGTGACCACTCTCATGATGACACTTGGGAGGTTTTGGATGAGAAATACAAACAGGAGTTGAACACCAAAGGGAAATCCCAAGTTTAATTCCCAGTTCCACAAAAATGTGATATTTGGGATCCAGGGAAGCCAAGCATGTGTGAGCTCAGTAATGAACAGTCCTCACTAATCAGGATGAAAAAAGATGAAGAGTCAGACCAAAAGCCATAAAAGCCCAGGCCAACCCAGCTCCTGCAGCCACAGACTCTGCCAAAGGTTCTTCTGCCACTTGCTGAGAAAAAGAATCCTTTGCAATGCAGTGAAAAGGAGAAAAATTCAGAATGCAGAAAAAGCAGAGCTGTTGTTCTCTTAGAGGGTCAAATAAATGTTTTGGGAGTAAATAAATAGCATATAAATTTTTTAAATAATTACTGATTTTATTTATGAGCATTTTTAATTCTGCTTTCTTTTCAGAGCAGGTTCATTTTCCTGTGTGGATTTTAGCTGTGCTTCTTTTTTTAAAGGTGTTCTTAAGCAGAGATAATAAAATAAATGGGTATTATGGAATCAGTTTGTGTTTGAGAAGATTCACTTAAAATAAAGAATCAGAGTGGAAGATATTAATCATTAATATCCCAGAATTGTTCTTCCTAACCATAGATATATTTTCCAAAAGGACTGCACTTGGAGTGTATTAATTAGAAAAAAATATTTCAAGTGCTATTTTACAACTCTTTTCCCTGTGAGAAACTCTCCATTACACATCCCAGTATTTAAATAGTCTCAAAAACACAGTGCTGGAATCTGTGGGGAAAAAAAAAAAAAATCACTAAAATAGGTGTGTGAAACACTGAGAAAAGTGAAAGTGCAGAATTGCTCATTAGCCATTAACACCCAAAACATTTTTAGAACTGAGCACAAATAAATGGTATAAATTCCACTTTCTCAGTTTTTTCAGAGAATCCCAGAATGGCTTGGGAAATTAAATCCCATCCAGTCCCACCTCCTGCCATGGGCAGGGCCACCTTCCACTGTCCCAGGATGCTGCAAGCCCTGGCCTGGGACACTTCCAGGGATGGGGCAGCCATGCAGTAACCTGTGCCAGGAATTCCTTCCCAAAATCCCACCCATCCCTGCCCTGGCAGGCTGAAACCATTCCCTGTGTCCTGTCCCTCCAGCCCTTGTAAATCATCTCTGCATATCCATTAAAACTACAGCTTTGTTGGACTGGGTATTTTCTTGGCTGCTTTTCTAATTTGGAACCTTTCAATTCAAAAATGGAATCTCCCATTTCTCTCCTTGGCCATCCTCACCCACCTCCATCCTGCAGCCCAGTGTGAGTGCAGAGAGCTCACCCTGAGAGCAGGAGGGTGTGAGAGCTCAGATCACTCAGATATTTTAATTACTGCCCCAGCCAGAGGGGCTGTGACACCTCAGCCACCAAGGGGTCACCCAGAGCTGCCACACCAGGGTGAAATGGGAATTAATCAAATTACAGATAAAACCTCTGAGTTTGTGTTAATGGGCAGATTGTTCAATTAGTGATTTGCAGATCCTTCACTTCCCAGGGAAACTGCTGATGGAAAACACAACCTCAGAGTCCCTAAATCCCAGACAATGAGCTCCTGCTGTAACTCCCTATTCCATCCCTTACCTGCACACTTGGAACCAGCAGTTACACATTTTGACAATTACATTCCCCCTTTTCTTCCTGGAATGGAAAACATTTAAGATCTTTATCTGATATCTCCTTTATTACACTGCTTCCAATCCCAAAGAAAGCAGAATTCAGCAGCTGAGCACAAACTTCTGTCACTCCTTATCAAGATCCTGCACTGAGACAGCACAGAAATCACCAAAAATGGGCCAATAAATCAAATATCCCCATTTGAACCAGTTCAAATCCTTGTATGCAGCACTCCATGGCCATGGAATGTGCTCTGCTGGGAAATATTCACCTGCCTGCCCAGAATTCCTGTACACCATACTCCATGATCACAGGGTTTTGTTTTTTTTTACAACAAACCTGAAATCATGGCCCCTAAAATTTCAGGGGAAAGGCAAAAAGCCCAGAACTATTTATAGGACAACAGAAATCCATAAAATTAGGCTTTTAAAATTTCAATAAAATTAGTATTTTTAAAATTTAATAAAATTAGGCTTCTTTGAAAATGGAATTTTTAGAATTTAATACCTGCCTGAATTTCTTGGCACCTCTCCCTGCCCATCTCCTGTGATTTCTGGGTTGAAAATGACTTGGAGGAAACTGTTGTGATGTGCTCAGCTGTCAGCAGAAAGCAGAGCAGTGCTGGAGCAGAAAACTGTCAAGACAACAGCACACGAGTGCAGGAGCAGGAATTGAGGATTTTCTCACTTGCTCTCCTCTCTCCCCACTCACAGCTGTGGCAGATGCATTGCAAATGAAGGAAAACACTCGACTGTGAGTTTGGGAAGCCAAAAATTCAATAAAAAGCATCATTTCCTCCAATAATCCTCCCTCTAGCAAAGGCTGGAGCTGCCCACTGGTTCCACTTGCAGAGCTAAATATGTGTGGGAAATCCCACAGAATTAATTCAGTTTTTTCTCCATAATAATATCTTTAATAAGACTCATAGTTTTACATTAATTTGTTATCATTTTTTACAAACTCCATGACTTTTATCAATATAAAATCACCAACCAGGTAAGGGCCTGGTTAACTGAAAGATGTCAATTCAAATTCAAATTTTAAGAGGTAATACAACACCAGAAAACTCCAAGCTGTGTCCAAGAAAGCACTGAACATTTTCCTTATTCTTCACAGTTCTTACCTGAATAGAAAAAAAAAACCAAAAACTTTCCTCTCCCCAAAATAGGGAAGGGAAACAAGGGAAACAATTATTTTAAATATTAACTTATTAATTAATAATAAGTTGTTATTTAGAAATAAGAATGGGAAAAAACCCCTGGAAATTTAAGCAACACTGATCCCTTATAATCTCTCCCAAGCAGGGAAAAGTCCTTGTGGATGTTTCTATGAACCCCAAATCAATGGGATATTTAAATTTAGTTTATTAGAAGGTACTTGCCATCCTGTCTAGGAGTGATTCTAGTTTAATAAGAAATTTTTTCTCAGACACAGCAAGTCCCAAAAAGTTGTCAGATACTCTTCTGACCCTGGAGTCCAAAAAATTCTTCTGATTTTGTAATTCTAGGATGTATAAAGTAATTTTGGGAAGCAAATCCAGACTTCTTTGGTTTAATTTGTGTTTTCAACAGTTTGCACTGAGGTGATTAAACCAAAGCCTCCTAAACCTCTTTTTTGGGGGGTTTTGTTTTCCAAAGCCATGTTCCATTCCCAGTTTCCCAAACAAATTCCTCTCCTCACCCTCAGTGATTGGTGTTGTGCTCCTCCCTGTTTAATTATATTTTACTATTTCTATTCTGTGCATTTCACCAGGAAAAATTCCCATTCCAGGGAAGGAACTTCAGCCTTTTTTGGCCAAATCTGCCTATTTTTTATCACCTCTTAACTTCTAGACCCAGAATTTCTCCTATAATATAATGTTAGTATTTGACACCACTGATCCTCTTTAATTGCTGTGTTTACTGAGGTTCCCTTAATTTCCCTTATCAGCAGTCCAGAGTTTTTATTCCCAAATATTTTCACTCATTTCCATCCATCCCATTATTTATGGCTGTTGCTTTCTTAGCAGGATTTGGATGTTGGATGTTCAACACTCAAACACAGATTTTATACCCCGTGAACCACAAGTTAACAGCAAGAAAAAGGTAAATAAATAAAATAAAACAAAACAAAATAAATAAAAACCTACAATCAATGCAGTTCCATCCTACAAAAAGAACAAATTCCACCACACACACCTTGAAAATTACCTGGGAATTAAAGATATTATCTGTGGAAGAAGAAAACAAGAGCTGGAATAACAAAACTTGGTCCATGTGGTTAAAATATAATTAAAAGCTTAGGCAATAACCAGCTAATTGTGGGGATTCACAGGATTTTTTCTCTCAGGAGCTATTTCTGAGGAGTAGCTGTTCTGAATTGCTGGCACAGACACAGAAAACAGATTTAGCAATTAAAATACTTCAAAACAAAGGGGAAAAAACAAGCCACAAACTGAAATATGAACATGAGAGGTTCCTTTTACATCTTCCACAGCTGAACTGCTCTGGAAAATTCAGTGTACAGGGGGCTTTCACCAGCTTCATCCCCAAAACTAACAGAGGAGAAATCCCAATATTCCTCTTCCCAGTTTTGTTACAGAGCTGGATGCAGGCTGGCAACTCATTTTTATTTAAAAAAAAATTATATTAATACAAAACACTCAACATTTCACATGAGCTTCATGGGAAGAACATTCCCATTCTGCTGGAAATGCAGAATTCCCATTTCTGGAGCTTCACAACATCTGGATTAAACCTCACCCCTGATCCCTGAGCTGCTGAGGGCTCAGCAAGAGCTCAGTGAAGGTTCAGGCAGAGTTTCAGGGAATAACACAAAGATAACACAACCTGAGACTTCACCTCAGAGAAGAGAACATTCTCCAGACTTTACCATGGATATTCAATAAATAATTAAATGCAGGCTGTGCATCCTGCAAGCACCAAACTAAAGGAACAACTTCAGCAGCAGAGAATGGAACATTTCCCACCTTTCCAGCTTTTGCCTACACAAAATTACCTTTTCTCTTTTACATAAGGAAAAAAGTGTCACTTGAGGCTTTGTAATTCTATAGCTTTGTAATTCTATACCAGAACAGAGTCCCCAGGTGGGGATATCCCCTCTTCCTGTCTCTACAGGGATGAGAACCAAGCTGGATGTTGATGCTGGAACCTTTCTTCAGGGTTTGACTCATTTGTTCTGTTGCATTTGTATTTCTGGGTGGAAATTCAGCTTGGAGCTGAGTGGAATTACAAGCACAGGCTCTGACTAACACAGGAACCTTAGGGAGAGGTGGAAACCCCAGGCCAGGTGGGAACCAAGGGGTTCCTGCCCCAGGGTTGTGTGCTGTGCTCTGTGGGACAGGGAAGTGAATTCCCAAGGCAATGCCAGACCTTTGTTCTGTACAGAGAGTGCAAAGTCTCAGAGGCTGCATCAGGAAATGCCCCTGTGTCAGTATGACAAGGCACAAGAGCCCAGCAAGGGCTGAGAGATCCTGCTTGTGACCACTCCAGGCAAGGAAAAACAAAACTTTTTTATCCCTGGGATGGGGAAAAACCCTTAAGAGTCATCAGGAAGTGACTAGAATAATAGCAGAACAATATCTGACTGTAATTCAGCTTTTCTAGAATTCCATTCCATTTTAAAGGAGGAAGCTGAGAATGCAGAGCAGGTTGGGTTAAGGAGAAGCCACTTGAACTCTTTGGTGAGAGCTGGGTTTCCATCCCACTTCAGAAATTTCTAATACTTTGCCCAACCAGTAATGGTCAATACAATTCACATTTTTGAGTTGATTCCTTTCTCTCTTAAACCTCCCAGAGATGACAACAGCAGCCAACCCATTTCCTCTCAAGATCTTCCCTGATGGACCAGAAAATCTCTCTCTACACTCCGTTTATTCAACCATTTAATCACCACCTTAGAAAAATTACCTCAATAAGAGCAAACACAGGCTTGGCATTCCCTCCTGCTGGCCCTGGAAAGGTTATTTTGTACATTTTGGTACTCCTAGAATCTGCTCCAATCTCTGACACAACCTCTCTAACTCCAGCAGGAAAGAACTCATGGATCTCCTGGAACAGATGAGCCACAACCTTCTGGGCTTGGAGCAGGGCAGGCTGCAAAAAAACTCCAATTTATTTGGAGAAGTGACAGAAGAGGTGTGGAAATGTCCAGAAGTGAATGGATTTTATTCATGGAGAGTGTGTGGAAGTTAGCAGAGGCAAGAGTTGTCACAGCAAGGATGGATTCATCCAGAAAAAGGGAGAAATGTTTTAGTTTACCACTGTTTTTCTTTTTCCTTTCTGTTTTATTTTTGAGTATGTGACTTTCAGGTGCACTTCTCACCAGGACAAACCCAAGTTTAACAAGAAGCATTCAAACCATCCCCCATGGAATTCCAAGGATGCAGAAGCCCCTTGGGAGCCACGTACCTGCTTCAGGGCTGCTCTGGCTGCAGCTGCTGCCGATGCTGTTGGGGATCCCGGGCGTGGGGGGTGCCTGGAGCCTGGCCTGGGCTGGGCTGGGATGGAAGGAGTTCCCTAAGGCCATTCCTGCCTGGGGGAGCATCCCACAGCCCCCACTGGCCTGCATCTGGTTGAGCAGCCCGGCCAGGTGGTTGGAGGGGGCCGGGGCGGCGCCGGGGCCGAAGCTGGGGCCGGGGTTGGGGCAGGGCAGCCCCTCCCCGCGCAGGGGCAGCCCCGGGGGCAGCACGCTGCCAGGGCCCAGGGGGGGCTCTGCCAGCTGCAGCTGGGGGCCGGGGCAGGGCAGGGCGCTGCTGGAGCCCCCGCAGCCCGAGGAACTATTGCTGCTGCCGTGGGAGCTCTGACAGCTCATGGACTGCAGGAGCTGCGACATGGAGCTGATGGGGAAGGAGCTTGGACTTGGCTTTCTTATCAAATCAGAGGCAGCTTTGGGAAGCCCAGAGCTGTCCAACTGGGACTGTCTCAGCAAGCTCAGCACCGTGGTGGTCGGCTGCTTCCTTTTCCTCAGAGGATCCTTTTGCTGAGCCATCAGTTTATCTCTCAGTGCTGCCCGGCCGCTCTGCCCCTCCGTGGTGGGGAGGAGCACGTTGGCAGCAGGAGGGAACATGGGATTTAAAGTGCTGTGTCCTTCGGTGCTGCCGCCGCTGGCAACGGCTCCAGAATTGCTACTGCTGCTATTGTTGTTACCAGCAAGTTTATTTTGATTTGCTAGCTGTGCTTTGGCTGCTGCTGAGAGTAAACTGCTCGCTGGAAAAGAGGCAGCGTTGTGCTGGTTCAAGATCTGATTTAAAGGCATTCCCAGCAAACCAGGCTGACTCTTCAGGGAACCGCTTCCGGCCGATGCAGCGGGGAAAACGGCGTTGTTTGGAGGATTTAACACATTACTCATTCCAGCAATTAACGGGTTAGGGATGTCCTTGTACTGACCGAGTCCCTCGTGCTTGGTGGAAGGGCTGGATGGCATGGACGGCCTCGGTGAGCCGATGGTTGACCGCGGGGACCGGGGAGGGACTTTGATCCCACCGCAGGCCGCCTGCGGCCCCACTGGAGGCAGCAGGAAGTTGCCGTGATCGGAGGAGGTGGAAGAAGAGCGCGATCTTTGGGGAGAAGCCTCGATCCTGGCGATGGCAGGCGCCATCATGTGAACGGGGGACGTCACCGGCGACGGGGACAGGGAGGTGGCAGCCGAGTGCTGAACCCTTTGGAGGTGAGCGCCGTGGTTGAGGTGGGCGGGTTTGACGGTGGGCAGGGGCAGGTTGCTGGGCAGGGGCACCACGGCGGGGGGCATGCTTACATTCATCACGGGTACCTGAGAGTGGGCACTGGAGTGGAAAGTGGTGGGGTTGATGATCACGGGGTTCTGGTTGGCCGGCTTGCTGGGAATGGGGTCCAGGATGCCAAGAGGATCCTTCTCGGATGGTAATGGCTTTTTCTGAAGAGCGCAGGAAGGAGGTGGAGGAGGTGGGGGAGGGCCTTGGGGGGGTTTATGGTGGAACATTGCTCGTGGTATTTCCATACTAGCTGAAAAGTTACACAGGGGTTTTTTCATGACTGGGCTCTTGGTGGTCAGGGTGGGGGACAGAGGTATGTTAGTCCTTCCAGCCATTGCACAGGATGACTGTATGGGAGAGCCGTGGAGCATGACCGACGGCGGGGACAGCGGCGTCCTGCTCACGTGGATGGGACTGGAGTTGGGTGCTCCATGGAAACTGGGATTGCTCCTGGTGAACACATCAGGGCTCCCCAGAGGGTCAGTCCTGGGGGAGATGGAGCCGTCCCCGTAGATCTGTGAGCCCGAGGAGGCCGGGCTGGGCATCCCCCCGTGGCTGCCGCGGTACGGAGACTTCTGGCCCAGCTCACTGCTCCCCAATCTCTGCCTGGGATAGGCAGGGTGGAGCTCTGCTTGCTGGCTTCCAGTCATTTCTTGCACATAAAGCCTACCCATGGCATTAGATGCCCCCATCATCAGCTTGAAAGGAGTCTTACATTCCGGCATCACAGAATTTGTAATTCCTTCATGTGATTTATTCCTCATCGACCTCGGGGTTGCTGCTCGAGTGGGAACTACCGGCGTTGCACCTGGCATGGGAAACACACAAGTTACTGCCTGGAAACCCAGCATCCCATGTTTCAGTAGCTTTGAGGGTGAAAATATCCCCAAAAGCTCATGGAGCCTTTGGCTGAACTTTTGCTTCAGCAGAAAGAAACCCTCAGTCACCACTGAGCGGTGCCTGTCCCCAGCTACACAGCTGTAATTCCATATCCCACAGAAATATGGAACATTTTCAACCTTTCTCCTTCCCTTTTGCCCTTCCCAGCACCCCTCCAGCCTCCTGCATCTCCAGCATCCCCTCTGTGGCAGGAGGAGCAGGATGGCTGTGGCAGGAAAAGGAGCCTCTGGCACCATCTATTGAGGACAGGAGGAACAAAGCCCATCCAGGACTGAGACTCTCTTCCCACAGAAAGGTCCTGTCCCAAATGCTGTCCCTGATGAGGGACCCCAAATGCTTTCTGTTTGTTTTCAGGATAAAAGCCTTGGGGGTATTTGCACATGATGGAAAAATTCCCTGTAAATCCCATTTTTGAGGCTACACCTTCCAACAAACACAAGACCACTTTCCATCTTTATTTAAAAAGATTTTTTTCCAATGTTTTACTTCCAGCCTGGAAGCACGAGCAGCTCCAAGTCTGGGGGACTTTCTGCCAGTTTTGCTGCTCTGGGAATTTGCAATTCAGCTCAGAGTGCTTGGCATGCAGCCTCTGGATGTGCAAAATCCAACTGGAATTGGGAGCTAAAAATTCTGTCTTCAAATGAACTCAGAGGTGCCTTGAAATTCCTCTACTCATCTTTCCTTCAGCCTGCTCAGATGGCACTGACAATCCTGACTTCATCCTATTTGCTCCAATATTGGAGAAACAAACATTTCCCCTGTCCCAAAACACAACCAAAGTCTCCTTTAGGGGATAAAACTAAAGGCTGAACTGCAAAATAAAATAATTATGAGAGGTCTCACCTTGAGTGCTGGAAATAAACAAATGGTCACATATAAATGTGCAAAAATTTTGCTTACAAGGGGATTTATTGGGGAATTTTCATCTTTGCTTATGCAAAAAATTCTGACTGACAGAGAAAGTAAGAGCACATATATATATAAATTACTTCCTTCATGTTGCTGATTTTTTGAAAACAGGAATGTAATTTAAGTACATCTCATTGAAAAAATTAGGCAGGGAAATGCAAAGAAACTTGGAAAATTGCACTATTAGTTAAAAAACAAAATTACACTGAAAAAAATTACACTGAAAAAAGGGCACATCAGTACTATGAACAGCATGGGTTCATCTTAGCATTGGCACTTATCTAAAATTTATTATTTCTTGGTTTTCTTATAATATTTCTACTTTGAAGTGGGCAGAGCAATTGGCCAGGTGCTCTCACAGCAACGAGGAGTGCAGAGAGCTCTCAGGCCTTTTCCCAGGAGATGCAGAAATACAAACTCAGCCCCCTTCCCTCCTTTGTCCTGCCCACTGGGGTTTGTAATTCTCTTCAGAGAATTTGTTCCTCACAAACTCCCTAATTTTGGATGAATTTCTAGGTCTGGAGCTGTTTCAGTGCTAACTTTGCTTTCACTCCAGGTCTCAGGGAGCTCCCCTGGTTTTACAATGTTTTCATCTTTTGTTTGGAGAATACCTGCCAACTTCAGCTACCAACAAATTTCCTCTTTTTTTTTTTTTTTTTTTATTGATGGGGATAATTAAAATGCTAATCCAGGTTGGTGGCCAAAAATAATCCTTGAGAAATGACAGTGGAGATCTCCTCTTGCTGTCTATTCTCCTTTACAATACAATTTCCCATTTAGCCAAGTCCTTAGCCACATCCTAATCCCTTCATAATCACTTGATTCTGCTCCTCTAATTTCCCATGTGACAGAATATCAGACATATTACTACAGTTCCAAAAGATGAGAGCTAATGTATTTTCTTTGTCTAGAACAATCTGATATCTTTTCCAAGAAAATCATGCTCTTAGTCTGGGCTGACCTGCTTTTAGACTCATTTTCTATCTACCTCCATCTCTGATTACTGCCTTTATTTATTCCTTCAATCTGCTTATTTTTGCACTCCTAGCCAGACTTTCGGGGTGGGTTTTGCATAGTAATTACGTGTAGGAAAATCAGATTATGACATGATTCTGCATGATTTCATTTTACTCACTTGTTCCACCACCAGGACTAGTTAGAACCAGTGAAGGATGTGGTGCTTCCATGCTTTTATGAAGTGTAGCCACAGCAATAATTTTCCTTTTGTGAATGCATAGTTTGGTGACATCTTCGTCCGCTTTAACATCTTCAGCAGTTCTCTGCTTCACAGCAGCTCCAGGATCAAAATTAAAGACCTGGCAGTGAAAATGGTTTAAAATAATGATTACAGGCAGCAAAGTCACCAAATTCACATAAATTAGGAATTTTATAGAGGAATTTTCCTCTGTTCCTCACTGCTCCTATACTGCCCAAGAGATTCCTTGACAGGATGCTTGGAAACAACAAATAAAAAATGAATGTATTTCTAATAACTGAGTCAGATCCTCTCCAAGAGGGGCTAAGGCAGAGGGGAGATGAATTTTGTATTTCAAGGCCAAACTTTGGGTGGACACCACTTGTTTTAAAGATGATCTGAACAGAGTTTGAATCATAAATATTCTCACACCTAGATCCAAATGATGCTGTGCTTTACCTTGGGAAGAACAAGAGGACATTCTAGGCCACACTTGCACGTTCCATCAGTCAGCAAGTAAGTCTTCACCTGCTCCAAACAGGATAATAAAGACCCACTGGGACTGCAAAGGAACAGAAATGATGAATAGGAGCTCTTGGATAGCTCAGGACAGTGTGTAAAATCACATTTAAATTTTTTTCTCATAGCACTTCTTGGTTTTACTCAAGAATTGAGATCATTACAAAAATACTTACAAAAAAAACAAAAAAACAAAAAAACCCAAACATATTTTAAAGGAAACAAAACTCTTGCAGCTGGGTCTCTTTGTTGCACAATGTTTGGCTTCATTCAGCTAAAATTTCGACCTTCTCACTGAAAGTAAGAAATATTACACCAAGGAGCCAGGCCAGAGAGCTCCTGATAAACTGCACTCAGATTTCTCCAACTCCCACCAGAAAATCATTATCTCCACATCCCAAAATAGGGCACTGGGAACTCTGTTACGACAAAATCACTAATTCATAAGATGAAAAAAAAAAAAAAAAAAAAAAAAAGTTCTCGTGTCCCCAGCCTGTAACTTGCAGATTGCTCTTTATTGCTGGGCCAGCTGAACTGTTTATCTGGAATAAAACACTGGTTATTAATGGCAGCTGTAAATAGCCCTAATTCAAACAAAAACAGCTCAAGTGGAAGAGCTTGGATCACGAAAACACTCCTGACTCAAAATTCCAAGTGATGACGAGCTCTGGTCCTTGGAATCCAACACATAAACACCTCATCCTGCACGAGAGCTGAGCCCCATCTAAAGCAACATCTGCAAGTGACATTTAAAGTTCTGCTGACAGTTTCAATAAGGAATTTCTTTGCCAGCCATGCCCTGAAATAGTTATTTTTGGGAGAAGTGCTCAGGTTGAATCTGTGTAGCTGTGACAGTTTGGAGGGTGAGGAAGATGAAAGAGCAATCTAAAAATAAAGGTACAGGTCTGGTGACTGGTCAGGAGTCAAACCTTCCCTGCCTGAAATCCTTGGGGAGCAGGGGGAAACTGCTCTTTACTTTTATTTATTTTAATTAAAGCAGGATCCTGGCTGATCCCTTTGGATGTTCCCACCTGTCCTGGTCACAGACTCCACACTGGAGGATGTAAGAGCTTCCCATGGGAGAATCCCAGACTGACATTTGCTCTGGACCATCCCATCTACCCCCAAAATCTCTCCAGACACTTTCTGTGATCCTTAAAATCTCCTGTTAAAAGGCATTTCTGGGAATCTGCTCTGGAGTGAGGATGCTGTTTTATTTGCATTGGCTAAAAAAGACTACTTTTCCTGGGATATTTTTAGAAAAAAGTGATTTTAAATAACCTGGGTGTGCTGTTTGCCTGGGCACACATAACCAGTGCAGGCTCCAGGAGATCCTGGAATAAAAAGGAGTGAGTGGAAAGGAAGGTCAATCCACTCAATCTGTGGGATGTGGGACCCAGCATTCCTACTGCACACACATGCAGGGTTATTTATCCACAAAACCCAGCTACATTTTAAAAAGGGCCATTTTTTCCCTGTTTCTGCCTTGATCCTGGGCAGAGCTCTAAGTGCTGAGTCTCTTTTATGTGCACAAAGTTATTGACTTAATTCTGTAACAGAAAGGATAATCCACAGCTTCCTTGGTAAGAAACTGCCACAAAATCATGGAATTCCAGCCTGCTTTGGGGTGGGAGGGACCTGAAGTTCAGCTGATTCCAGCCCTGCCATGGGCAGGACACCTTCCTCCATCCCAGCCTGGCCCTGGACACTTCCAGGCATGATTTAGGCCCCACTTAGCAGCTCTGTTTTGCTAAGAAAAGCCCTGAGAGTCAACTCAATGCTTCCACCAGGTAATGAAAACCAGTTAATGAATGGATTTAATCTTGATTTAATCCAAAGCAACTGCTGACAGCTGACAGGAAAGTGTCCGTGCTTCCCAAGGAGGCACAAACACAGAGTCTTTATTCAGCTGGGATCATCTATTCCACTTGAATCATGTCAGATCTTAATATATCCACTCATTTTCCCTGGGATAGCTGTGGAGTCAATATTGTCTGACCTTTCCTTGCCTCCATGAGCACTGTGCATGCTGGCAGGGCAGTGAGGAGGTTGTGGAAACTCAATCCTGGAGGGTTCAGCTGCCCTCAGAGCCCTGGGGATGCTCCATGTCAGGCAGCAGATTGGATTATTGGACTTCCAACCTTCCAACCAACCCTCCTGCTCTGTGCCTTGCACCACACTGGAGGGTAAAACACTTTGCTTCATCAGAACATCTCAGAGAAGGCAAGCAGAAAATTCCCCAAAGAATAAAAAAATACATTGGGAAACTTGGGAAGAGGGCAGGAATGACATGAGCTTCCCCAAAGCTGTTGTCTGCTGGGGAAAATGAAGTTTAAAAGTTGGGTGGGATCATCAGGTACAGAAAAATACCAGAAAATTCACCAAAGAATAAAAAAATACATTGGGAAACTTGGGAAGAGGGTAGGAATGAGCTTCACCAAAGTTGTGTAAAACTCGTCAGGGCTGGGGGAAATGAAGTTTAAAAGCTGGTGGGATCATCAGGTACACAAAAATATCAAAGCATTATATTCCTGATATCTGGATTTAGAGATTATTGGGAAAAAAACCCCTAATCCACAACTTTTCCTTTCCCACTGATCTGTAAGATCTAACCTGAATTACATCTAACCAGTGAGTTACAGCTCTAATGAGAAATACAAGGGCAGGGTGGGTTCTCTTTGCCATGGGTATCACTGACATGGATTCTGCTAATGGAGAACACAAACAAGAAATCCTGGAATGCATCTGATCCCTTATGGCAGTTTAGTGTAAAATTGGAGTGTGCTCTGGCTCATTAAAGACTTTTGTATTGGTAATACACAAAATGTGAGAAGTGGTTATTTTAATCATAGAACAGTGGAAGAAATTTAAGCAAATAACTGCCTGATAATCACACAGATGCAAACCCAATGTCCCCACATTTTATAAAGCTAACTTTGATCTTTTTTTCCAATAACATTTAATTTAGGCTCTCTTTGTCTGAACACATTTATTTCATAGCAATTTCAATGCATTTCTTTGTGTCCATTCCAGGGTGAAGCAAAGAAAAAATCCAATAAGCTAAGAAAACAAACAAACAAAGTAGCTAAAACTTTGGATTTAGCTTTTAGGTCTTGGGTTTTTTCCCAAGTGAGAAATGTGAGGGATCCATAAAAGTTGGAGAACATCAGTGATAGTGAACATGGCATAAAACAATGGGTTGGGAGCTAGTCACAGGACTTAAATTTACTTTGAAAAGAGTCACAAAATCATAGAATGGTTTGGGTTGGAAGGGATTTAAAGCTCATCCAGTTCCAATCCCTGCTCAGGGGGACTTCCCAATATCCCAGGCTGCTCCAAACTTCAGTTGGAACCTTCCAAAGATCCAAGTGCAGCCACAGCTTCTCTGAGAATCCCACCTCAGCCCCTCCCCACCCTCCCAGCCAGGAATTCTTCTCAATCCCACCTAAATCCACCCTCCTTCAGCTCCCGAGACAATCTCACTTGAGGAACAATTCCTTGAAGTTTCTGAGCACCAGACCTGAGCTGAGGCAGCAATTTCCTGCCCAAACTCCAGCAAAGCCCAGCCCAGCCCCTGAGTGACCTTACCTGATGTAGAGAACTCCACTTTGGTCCACCCTCCGCTGCCAACCAACGGGAACTTGCACTGCTGGTGGCCCTCCATCCGTGTCCCCTCCGTCACACTCCTTCCCACCATTCATTTTCCTGTTTCTGCTTAGGAGTCTTCAGAGATATCAACAGTAAGGTGATATCCTTTTACTACATGTCATCCTGGCCTCCCAGAGCAGGCCCTGCAGCACAGCTTTCCCCAAATCCTACAAAGTGCATCGGGAGGCTCCAGCTCAGTTTGAAACCAAGTCCTTAAAAGTGGCCATTTTGGTTAATGAGTCACTTTCCCATTATAATCCACATTAAATATGCAATGTTTAACTCCTTATATATTCATAAGGATGAACTATATAGATAAAAATTAGTGCTTCCAACTTGGGAAAATCATAATTCACCAATCCTTTGTTACCTGTCAGAAAGGAGAATGGGGAAAAGGAGAATTTCTAGTTCAACAGCATGATGGCTCCAAGCTTGATGACTGTCTAAGATAACTTGTGTTTTGTGAAAGCTCCTCTCATTTTTATAAACATGAGTCAGATCCAATACCTCCAGGTATTACACCCTTTATATGCCACATTCTTTTTGTTTTCTTTTTATCTTCTGGTCATGATCCAAGTTGTCTTCTTGAGTTTCTTTGCTGACTCCTTGGCTCCAAACAACCAGCCTGGAAGACACAGATGTGGGAAACATGTGAGCCCCTCTCTGCAGCCTTTCAGCCCAGTAACTCAGGGAGATTTTTACAGCTGCAGCCATTTCCAGAGCTTCAAATCAAAATTTCAAATGTCAATGGAACCATCAAAATAAGGCTCAGAGCAAACAGAATCCTGCCAGCATTTTCTATTTATACGTGGATGCCATCGAGCTATATCTTAAAAGCTACAGGAGAGCAACTGCTGTTAAATAGTTGATGTGGAGTTTGGGTGAATTCAGGGATGCATCTTTTACTGAAATTTTCACATATGTTCAGAACTATCAGCAGATGACTAAATTAATGCCCTTTAAAAATTGTTTAGAAAACTGAATGAATTTCATGTGAAGGAAGCTGCTTCCAGGCTTTGATAATATCCATAAAAATGCAAACCTCCTGCATTCTGATTGAATTAAAATAATCATCTCACCAAAAAATTGGGTAATAAAAAGAGAAAAGCCAGCAGCAGTGACTGATCTCTGAATACCTTTGAAACAATCTGAATATCCTCAGGAATAATTCCCCTCAGAGATTTTCTCTCATGACAGAAGTTGTGTCATTCCCCCCAAAATAGTTTTTTCAAGATGACCAGGTGAGACTTAACATTTGAGACTGGACATTTTATTAAGGTGAGACAAATGTGGAATATGGGATCTAAATAGTAAATATACCAGAAAAAAACCTAAATTCAAATACATTATGGTACAGATGACTGCTGTAGTAACATCATTAGGAGATTTTATTTTTTATTTGGAATCAGATGTCAATCCTGCCTTATCCCCAACACTAACATTATGCCAACATGTTAAAACATAATAAATGTTACAGACCTGACTGATTTTAATAAGAAAAGGGGTTTTTCTTGTAAAGCCAGAAATGGAACATAAAGACATTTCTGCAATAACACCACATTACATCTATATTTAACAGTAATAACAGCTCCTTCCTTCAAGACCACTAAAGGAAGACTACAGAGGCATAAATATAGTCCTGGAAAATGTTCCCTTAAGTACCCTCATGCAGAACATTCCCTTTAGAAGTGCTGCTTAGAAATGTAAAGTTTCAAATGCTCCAAAAAGAAAAAAACAAAAACCTCAGCAGGGTATTTCCAAGAAGGCTGTGGATAAAAGGAGCTGCTTGGACAGACCCCCTTGAGAGAGGGGCTGCAATCTCAAGAACTGGGGATTGGCCAAAGGTTGGAATCTCTGATCCTGGAGGCTTTTCCCAACCTTCATGAGTGTGTGATTTCAGATTTTCTGCAGGATGAAGGTTTCTGGAATGGGCTGGTTCCACTTTCCCCAGAATTCCAAGGGGATGCAATCCTTGGCCAGCCCAAAGTGGGGAAGGGATGAGGGATCTGCAGAGCTCCTGCCCCACAAAGGTCACAGAGGATGTCCCACAGACACCCTGTCATGCCTCCTATCAAACAATCCACCCTTTAATCTCCCAGGCTGCAACACAGAAATAGGATTTGGAGAGCTCTTGGCAGCAGTTCAGGGCTCACTCAGGTTTTCAGTTCAGAAATTTGGGGGTTTGAGTGGTTTTATCCTGATTAAGGAGGGAGCAGATGAGGTTTCATCAAAAGCAGGCCAGAATTTACCTTACAGCTGGAAGCTGCAGTGGCATTTTCACTGTAGGTCCCATGCAAGGGTAAAACAGGTAAAAAAAAAAAAAATTCCCTGTTGTTCTGAATTAATTGAGAATTAACCTTCTGTAATGCAATAAAATCAGAGGATTTATCAAATACTGGGAGCACTTGGTGCAGGGGAAGTTGCTCATGTCTCAGCCCAGCCCTGCTGTGGCTCATGTTGCTATTTAGGGCCACTATGAGCAAATAATATCCAGCAATTGCTTATTTTTGCAGGAGATACCTCACAGTAACTTTTTTTCCATGCTGGAATTCCATGGTTCTAAATTCTGTTCTCCTCTAGGTACAAAATTAGCTATTCCCAGTCCCCAAATGCGACTTTTCTGTGCTGGGAGGACACCCTGAGGTGCCTGGGTGTGCTGAGATCCTGGAAAGGGAGATTCCAGTGCACACAGAATCCCTGTTTTATAGGAAATGCTCGTGGCAGTGAGATGTTTTTCCCCAAAATCCAGCCCAGTTCCATCTGGATTTACACAAAGTGAAACCCCAGTAACCTCTGCATGTCTCTACAGGCAGAAATGGAACAGGTAAGAGGTGCCCCCATCCACATTTCCATGAAATGCCATTGTGAGCCACACATGAAAAGTTCCTGGGTGTTATTTGATTTAATTAATTTAATAACAACACACAGGTCAAAGCTCCAGAGATTCATATAAGAGGGAATGGCCTCAAGCTGTGCCAGGGGAGGGCAGGGTGGAGACCAGCAGGAATTTCCCCATAGAAAGGGGGGTCAGGGATTGGAAATAATATCCAGGGAGGTTTGGATCCCAGTCCCTGGAGTGTCCCAGGAATTCCTGGAGGTGGCACTGAGAGCTCTGGGATGGGGACAGGGTGGGGATGGGGCACCCTGGAGGGTTTTTCCAGCTCAGGGATTTGGGGATTCCATGAGTGCAGAGCCCCCATCCCCTGATGCACCATTTGTCCCTTTCCCATCCAAGCACTCTCTGAAGTATTTTGGACTGGGATGCAAAGAAGTTGGATTTTGGAGCAAACCCAAAGTGTTCTGGACACTGGAAGGAATCCAAGGCCTGATTTCCATCAGCCATGGAATAAATCCCTCCCCTCAGCAATCTCCTGGCAGCTCCACACCAGTCCTGTTATCTCACCACTTCCCACATCCAAACCAGCGACTGCTTTTTGCCCTGTGCCAGCACATGATGTTTAGATTTGTTTTGCAGTCCAGTTTCATTATGATATCCTTCAAAATATTTCACTGGAGAACTATGCAGAGCTACACAGAATTCCCTCCCCCCTCGACCCCTTCCCTGCAAGGAAAATTTCTCCTTCATTTTCATCTGCTGGAAGTGTGGTTTCAATTTTTAATGGGACTCTCTCCCTTTTTTTTTTAATACTGGATTTCAGGCAGCCTCTTTGCACACTCAGCTGTTAATATTTACTTTCACAATTTTTGAGTCAAGTGGGAAAAATAGAGAACTTGATAGGATGT
This sequence comes from Oenanthe melanoleuca, assembly GCF_029582105.1. Taxonomy (NCBI): domain Eukaryota; kingdom Metazoa; phylum Chordata; class Aves; order Passeriformes; family Muscicapidae; genus Oenanthe; species Oenanthe melanoleuca. The sequence goes on along the minus strand of NC_079341.1, from coordinate 35,010,402 downwards.
AAAAAGAAATTTAAATTAGATATTAATTGTCTGGATTACATATGATATAAATAATATTTATTTTATTAGCAAGTGACTGTTGAGCCAATTAAGACAAATTTTGACAGGCTGATATTGCAAATGGTTTGGGTTGGAAAGACCTTAAAGCTCATTTTGTTCCACCCCCAGGGACACCTTCCCAGGTTGCTCCAACCTCTGAGTAATGAATTTTTTCCTATTCAAATATAACCTAAATCTCTCCCTTGTCCTCCAAATACTTTTGATGCTCCATTACTTTTTTTTTCCTTACATGAACTTTGAAGTGCCTAACAATTCCATGGATTCCACAATCCCTGCCTGGCTCTCTGAGGCACAAATCCCAGCTCCCACCTAAGGAATGGCCACATTTTGGATATAAAACCAAACACTGCTTAGAGTCACAAATTACAATCTCATTTTTGAGGCTTTCTTTTCTAGCAGTGAAAAACCTCCAAAATGAGAAATGCTCTCAAATCACAGTCCTGGGGTTTCAGAACTAATAAAAAAAATTTAGCTTCTTAAAAAGCATCACTTCCAAAGCACTCACTGAAAAGGAGTTTTTATTCAGTTACCACTTGCACATTATTAATCTGTTTAAGTCTATCAAAGCAATTAGCCAGGATTCTCCTGTATCATCTAATTAGATCCAAATGTTGCATCATTTTTTTGGGAATGCTTTCCCAGTTTGAAAAGCAGCATTCTCCTGACTAATTAGATCAGTGGTGAATACTTTATGAGAGCCTATTTTTAGGCCAGTGATTCAACAAACAAAAGTGCCTGAAGTAGGAAGGAAACCTTGAATCCTTCAGGATTCTTTTCCTTGGGGTGGAGTCCAGGCCATGGCTCAGCTCTACACAATTTACTCATGATTTACTCATGATTTACTCATGATAGACACAATATAATCCTGATATACTCCAGCCTTTGGGTTGAAAACAGATCTCACTTGTAAAAACAGAGTATTAAGAATATTTTGCCACAATCAGAAAATTGCTCTGAATAACTTAATTAAAATGAACATTTTAAATTGCCCCAGTGCCAGCTCACTCCACACCACCCAAGCAGCTCTGATATTGAGTTGTTTCAAACTTTTAAAGCAGTTTTATATCTGTAACAAGGTTTATATTCTCTTACTTTACACCACTATTGATGCTGTGAAATTTTTTAGGATTGGAATTTAACCACTCCATCAAAGAATTCCCTGGAGGTGTCCAAGGAACACCTGGATGCAGCACTCAGTGCTCTGGGCTGGTGACAAAGATGATTTCTGGATGATTCCCTGACAGTCATTTGGATGAATTCAGCCATAAATAACAAAAATCCAGGAGGATTCCAGGCCCCTGTCCCTGCTCTCCAAGCTCTGGATGTTCCCAGTCTGCTTTCCCAGCAGGAATTTATTTTCCCAAGCCACTTCTATGCAGGAACTTTCACTAATAAAACAACATGAAAATGATTTTCATGGAGAAAAACTGATTGATGCCCATGGAACCCAGCTGATCATTTAGGAGCATGGCACATAAATCCCTTTCCCTGGAGCACTTTGGATCAGGGTGCTGTTAATTAACCAGATATAAATCTGATATCCTTCCCACCAGGGAAAAATCAGAGTATTCTCAGTTTTGGAGATTTAATTGTGCAATGAAGTCATCCATGGTAATGAGCTGGGAAGGAGCAGGATTTTTTTTTTAGCAGTGCTTCTGGATAACACCAATCCCTAAAATCTTCTCACTTTTACCCCATCTTTCTGTGCAATTCCCAAAGTTGGGATCAGCTGAGGCTGTCACCTCCAATGAAAGAATGGATAAAGTCCCTCCCAAAACACAGAGATCTCTGAAAGGCTTTGCACAAAAAAAAAAAAAAAAAAAAAAATCAAAAAGAAAAAAAGGCAGGAAAGAAAAGGATTTTGTTTTTAATGCTCACCCCTGACTGTTCACTATGGATTGATTAATATTTATTTATAATTTAACAATATATTTATTATTTTCACTCCATGATGGACACCCAGGATGCTCTTCCAGGCTTTCCACCACGTGGATTTTTTCCTTTCCAAGGGGAACAGCTCAGAACTGTGCATGTGACACAGATCTATTTTGTGTCAGCATGATGGCAGCACTCAGATTTTTGTCAAAATTAAGGTTAATATTTGGTGTACACCAGAAATCAGCTAGGAATGATGTCACTGTTATCCAAACCTTTCCTAGGGAATATTATTAAATGGAATATTACTGAGCAAACTGTTAATGAGAAGTGGAGAAACTTCACATCCACTTTATTTCAGGGGAATTTGGATAAAGAAATGAGGAATTTTCTTTCAATTCTCATGTTTCAGGCTTCCAAAAAGCTGATATTATTCAGCACAGTTTTGCAATGCTTTTATCATGATGATATGAATTTCAGGATAAACAGATGCAGAAATTGAGGAAGAAATAACTATTTGTAAATGTTCACTTCTGCTGTACATTACTGATTTAGAGGCTACCAGGGAAATGGTAATTTGGGAAAATAAAGATTTAATTTAAAAGGAAAAAAAAAATTTGAATGGAACTCTTTACAAAAACTGACCATGCCAAATCAATTAGATTTTAACCAAACAATTAAAAAACAAGAAAAAAATTAAGATTCCTGAAAATCTGGGGAAAGACTCTGAGTGCTGGAATAACCATTTTTGAATAGCCCCAGATCTCCATTAATTTTGAGACCAAAAATGAAGCAATAAATGGCAAAAATGAAAAACCCATATTTCCCATAAACAATATCAACCTCCTTTGTACCACACACCTGAAGCTGAGGACGGAGCAATATTTCAATAATTTGAATTATTCAGCCTGATCTCCTGTGCAGGAGAATGTCAGAACTGTAGCAAGATTGCAAATTAAACCCATAAATTATGCTTTTGTGCCAAAGTAGTAATCACGTGGCTGAGCTATTTTTAAACCCTTGGAATTTTTTCTCCAAGTGCCCCTTTCCCAACTGTTTATTGAATTACGTAGCTCTGCTCAGCAATTTCCCTGATGAAAACACACTTAAGGTATTAAAAAATAGATGAGAACAATAAAAATCAGCTCTTCAGACACCTCAATACAAACCCTCCTGCCTTATCTGGCATAAATGGAATAATATTGGAGAGTCTGGACTGCCTCTGGACCCTGGGATGTTACAAATCTGATTAATCTCTCCATTAGCAGATAATTACCTACTAATTGAATGTGGAAGTATTTGGAGAATACACTGTTTTATTTGAGAGAGTTTTCTCTGTTTTCCAAAAAAAAGAAAAAAAAAAAAAAAGATGCAAAAGTTCAAGGATATTTTAAAAAAAAGTTACTTTAATCCTTTTAAATGCCAAATGTTTCCTTCTTGCTGTAGCAGAGATTTATTAGTTAAGAGTTTAATCATTTTTAAATCAATCTTGATGAAGATTTGTATACATGACCTTTCCTTCTCCAGTCCCTTTTTCTACTCACACTGCTCTGAGTCAGCTCTTTCCTGAATTCACCACTGGATTTAAAAATATTCTTGCTCACCCTGCCATTAAAACATCACCTTTGTTTTGTTATTTAACAGCTTTGAAACCAGAAAGGCCCATATAAAGCAATTGTTAATGTATTAATTAAGTGGGGCAGGGGATTGAAATGAAAATGAAAAAATCCTGACCTTTTTCCTCATTAAGCATTAGATTGAAGGTGGGTCTGTTCATCTTGCTCACTCCAAGCTGGAAAATAATCAGTTAAAACAGAAAATAAGCAATAGTGAGCAACACACTCCACTTAGGAGCTTCAGATTCCAATATTAAATGACTCTTAATTATTTCTTCATATTTATAAACACTTAGAAACGTTTCTTAGGATAAATGATGAAATAACTATTCCCACTTCTTGTTTTTTACACATTTCATTTCTATCAAACAGCACAGCATGGAAAAAAGAATCTAATATTTAATAAACTGCCAATGTATGATTTCTTTTTACAAAATCAGCCTTACTCTATTTAACCTGAATTCTGGCAACACAGATGATCAAAATTCTTACCTTTATATCCCTTCCCCACTTTTAAATAAAATTTTGTGTTTCAGGAATATCTGGCTGCCCCAATCCCTTCACTTTTCAGCAAGCCAAGGTATTTTTAGCCCACTAAAAGGAGCAAAGTGCCTCCAAGTTGGTGCCTGTTCTGGGGATGAATTCTTACATAACAATGATCAGATGTGTTCACACCATCACCTTAATAAGGATAAATTATAAATTTCCTTGGCCAATGAAGTGTGAGGAGTGGAGCCTGGCTTCTGGAAAATGAAACAGCTGATTTTAGCATAAAACATTCCTTGGAAGGGATTTGCCATCCAAACACAACAAATTCATTTTTAAATTAATTTTTGATGCACAAAGGTGGTACCTGGTGGTGATGCTCAGCTCTGCCAGGTATCTCTGGCTTTGCTCTGAAAAATCTGATTTTCCTGTTTGAGAAATACCCCCAAAGCAGACAGAAAAAGTTTGATTCTCTTGAGAAGGAGCTCAACAAAAGGGAGAATCACACACAAGCTTGACAAGCATAAGAGAATTCCACCAGCTCATCAAAGAAGGGAAAAGAAAAATGAGAGTAAAGAATTAAAACCATGTGGCCCTTTAAGGATGCAGCACATCCAAGAGTTGAGGAACAAAGCTCCAAAAAAGATAAGAGCCTGGAAAATGCACTGCTCCCATCCCAGCTGAAGGACAATATATATCTTAACTTCTAATTCCAACAGCTCTTTATTCTCTGAAAGTGCCCCAAAAATGGCTCTGGAATTGCCTAATGCAGATATTGAGGATGTTCTGCTCCAAAAAAAGTGAATTATTGGGGAAAATGTGGGCAAAGAAGCACTCAGGCAATTCTTGCAATTCTTCAGCACCACATATTTAACATTTGTGCTGCAGGTATTTATTTCTCATGTTCCTCTGCACCAGCTCCTGGACTCAGCCAAATTCCAAAGGCTGCTGAACCCCAATTTCACTTTGTCTGAAAGAAGAGCTTTTCAAAGCATTTTATTTCAGAAAATAAAGGTCCTTTGGGTCATTTTTACTGCACACCTTCAACTGAAAGGTGCTGTTGGGAATGGAAAAGGTTTGCAGGGAAATGAGAGAAATTTAATCCCAAAATTAAGGTGACAGAATGAAACTGAGGATGGGAACAAAGAGGGATCTCAGGAGAGCAAAATGCTCAGCCCATGGTCAGTGGGGAAGGTGAAAATTACTGACATTTTCTCTGGAAGCTCCTTCTTTGTGTGTTTTTAAAAGTTTCCTGATAGTAATAAGTAAAATATCCCACTTTTCCATCCACATTTGCAGTCAGATATGAGGTAAAACAAAAACCCCTGGCCTGTTTTCTCATTCCACCTCTCCTAAATTACACTTGGTGCAAGCTAAACTTGCTTTTTAGTTTGTTTTTTTTAATCTACAGAGCAACCCCCACCACTGCTTTGATAAAACCCCCTTATCTCTTTTTTCTGCCCATCCTACAGTGTTCCCTTTTTTCCTACAATAAACAAACCCAACCCTTTCAGCTGTTCTTTGAGAGCTCTGATTTCTAAATCTGGCATGGGCTGGTTGCTCTGCTTTGCATTCCTCTGGCTAACACCAATTTAAATGACATTTATTTATTAAAAATTAATCAATAGACATGAAATTTATTCTAAAATAGAGAATAAATATTTTAATATTATTTTTATAATATTATTTTGTAAATTATAAGGGTAGGTCCAGTATTGTAAAACTCCTTCTGCCTTTGATCTCAGCATGAACAAACACACACTAAGGAAATCTGGGATATTTTTAAGGAATGAAGAGATTCCAATGGAAGGAGAATCCCAAAATGGTTGGAGGGATCTTAAAGCTCATCCCAGCCACCTCCTGCCATGGGCAGGGACACCTTCCACTCTCCCAGGTTACTCCAGCCTGGCCTTGGACACTTCCAGGGATGAGGAATCCCCAACTTCTTTGGGAATCTTGTGCCAAGGAAGAAGAGATTGACATAAAATTCCACCAGGGAATTTTGGGAGCTCTTGTGTCAGCTCTCCCTAATCAGGGACAGCTCTCAAAAAAAGGATTCCAATTGAGTTGTGACCATCAGTGATTCTGGGGGAGTGCTGCACACATCAGTTCTGAGGGGATCAGACAGAATTCCACATTTCCTCTGAAGAAGAAAGCTCTGATAAGAATGAAAATGTGTTTAAAATCCTTATTTTGATCCAACAAATATTGCACAGCCACTCCAGTGACTCACTGAGATGCCCAACACTACTGTAGATGTCACTCCATTTAAAAATAAAAACACACACATTCCTTCAACTGGGCCACTTCAGATTAGGGATCTCTTCAGCCTTTTCTGGAGGGATTTAAAAAAGCTTTGGAGAAATCTTAAAGCTATGGAATTAGCCTGGTATTTATAGCTCTGTTTCCAAGTGTGTTCTTTGAGCTTCCTAGGATGTTCCTTTTCCCCATCTGCTGGCTGTTGACATGCTGTAACCTTGTATTTTCATTAGGAAATCTAGAAGAATAAGAGCATTTGATTTGATATTGTGCTGGAGAGGTCTGGCTCCATCTCAGGCAGCTCCACTTTGCTACTCCAACATCATCCAGGGCAGGAATGGTGCTGCAGATTTTCCAACAGAGAACTGGAGTTCTATTGTTTGATTATGTCAAAATATATTACTCCCAATTGTGACTAATGCTCCATCTGAATCACAGCAGCACAAAATGGTGGCTTTTTTCCCCATTAAAATGCTGTGCTTCACATGCTGGCTGGATACAATCTCTTCAGTTGAGGTCAGGAAAGTTTCATTCTTTGTTCTCTTATCAAAAATCCATGTTTGGGTGCACTGCCCACCTTCCACCAAACTGAACTGTTTACTTTCCTACTTCAGCACCATCAAAAGTTGAAGATGCCTGATCTTCTGTTTGTCTTTTTAAAATGTTGTCTCAAATATTTTGTCTTAAAACTTTTTTTGCTGCAGTGTAAAACTACTAAAATTAAAAAAAAAAAAAAAAAAATCAAGAGTTTCCCAGCTCAATAAATGCACTAATTCAGAATACTCACCTACATTGCTTCTCATGGTCTTGCTTCAAGTTATCTTGGGGATCTTTTAGGGTTTTTTAGGATTGCTGCTGCACTTTGAGCTTTGCTTTAGACAGTGTCCTGTGGTGCTCTGGATGATGGGCTATGTCCATTGGGGCTGGCTCCTTGCCCTCATCTGAGGAGCTCTGCACCCCACTCACATCTGCTGAGACAACCACAGGATCTCAATTAAAACAAATGCTTTCATTCCACTTCTCTTGATTGCTTTGTCAGTCCCTGCACAATTACTTGGTACATACACCAAGTGAGATTTGTTTCTGAGGAATGGCTTTGATGGAACTGAAGAGTTGTACTGATCCACACCAAAACCCTCCAGCTGAAGACAAAACAAGCTGAATTTTGGAGCTGTGATGCTGCAAAAAAAGCTTTGCTGAGGTAGAAGGTTCCACCAGTGATGAGCTGTAAATGATGAGCTACAAATGAGTCTCAGGTACAGGACACTGGTGAATCCCCAGATGAAACAGAAGCTGCTGGATCATGGAATCAAGAATGGTTTGGGATGGAAGGACCCTGAAATCAGCTGATTCCACTTGGCCAGGTTGCTCCAAGCCCCACCCAGCCTGGCCTTGGCTCATTATTCCCTAACACTGCCTGCTCCTGAGCCATTTCTGTCCTTTTTCCCCCAAATAAATCTTCCATTAAAACCAAGTGCAACATCAATGATTTTTGAATCCTTTGGAAAATGGAAAGAATTAGTTCTGATTTTTCAAATCACCACTTTGGAATCTCTTTTAAAGCCATTTATCAAGGTCTGGGCTGTTGTTAAAACCTTCTCCTGGCACAGAAAACCCCAACAGAAAATGAAAAATTTCAGGTAAGACAAACAAACAGGGTATAACAATAAAAGTCACAAAGTGCACTGGCTGTGAAATCAAATACAGCATGTCCTGTGATTATTGAAACATCTTTGTGGAGTTTAGAAGCAAAACCTGCAGTTTGGCTTCACTGATTTCATCAGTATCCCAAATTTGACTGAATTTTCAACTGATCTTCCCAATTTAAGTGCAAAATCAGGGCCCAGCATCTTGTAAAAATGGGCATTAATGGCTCTTGGCTGTCTCCAACTGCATTTACCAACCTGGCAGAGCCTTTCAGGAATGTTTTTTTTTCACATGCAAACTACTTAAAATAAAAATGATTAACTCTGTAAAGTCCTTCCCCGATCAATATGACTTCATAATATGACACCCTATAAATTATGAATATATATTTAGATTTTCTTAAGCACTGGGGCACTAGAAAACTTCATTGTTTAGTCTCTATAGAGGATTTACCTGGTTTCAATACCAAGCATTAACAAGGAACATTCAGTCCACAGATATTATTGAATATCCAGATATTACTGAATGGAAGTATTTAAAATATGATCATTTTATGCAAGTTATTAATATAATTATAATTTATCCTCACAGTAACAAAAACAGATAGAAAGATGGTATAACCTACCACTAAAGAATTTGCATAACAATGTATTTTAGATCATAATTCCACTATGGATGTAAATTCTTCATATCAAATTATATATTAATGTTTAAACACATTGAAAGGTATTGATCAGAGACATTCTTATGAAGAATTCCCCATGAGAATAGAATGCTAATCACAGCAACCACTGTAAAACTCCAATTTACTGGAAACAATTCCAATACTTGGATGCAAGAGCCCAAGAATAAAACCTAAAGTCATAGCAGGGCTTAAAAAATCTGGGTCACATGGCCAGTGCTAAGGACTGGAGGAGCAGCAGGGAAAGGAGATTCCTCTAAAAGCCTCAAGAAATCAACAGCACAGCATCAAAAGAGTTCATTTAAATGAATAATCTGATTTTGAATTTATCAAAATTAAATAGCAACAATAAATGAATGATAAAATTCTCTCTACTGAGTGTATGGTAATGGATTTACACAGGGACTACAGAATTTGGAGGGTTTTTTTTTATTCCATGCACATCCCTAACAAGAAACTTCCCAAAAAGTTGCAGGAATGCAGTGGTGACTTGATCTCTGGGGGAGGCACATCTGGTTTTTCAGAGCCTTTTGCTGCCTCCTTCCTTTGTGAGCCTCCTATTTACATAACAAGTCTGGGCTAACAGATTAAAAAAATCCTGTCCCCATCTAATCTCTCCAGATACAAACAATATTCTTACAACTACAGTATTTGGGGGATCTAAAATTAAAGCTACTTTTTATGAACAAACATGAAAAGTACCAAAAACTGTTCCTGTAAGAGCAACAAACTGAACTTTTTAATTGTGTGCTGTCACAAATGAGTAAAAAAAGAGGGTGGCAGTCAGCCAGTTCTCTTTTTACTTCAGCTGGGTTTTAAATGCATTTCTTCTAAATCAAACAACTTGATTATTGGCTGTTTCTCAGGTTATTTTTCTTATTTACTCTGTGGCATAACTGAAAACCTCTCCTCCAAACCAGTTAATTCCAAATTAAAGCCATGAGCTCCATGCTGGAAAATAACAGCAGCAGCTTTTGTTTGGGAGCATCCAGTTCTGTCTGATTTTCTTTACAGTAATTGTTATTTTTATTCTGTTAAGGGAAAAAAAAAAATCACACAAAATTATATTTATTAATTGCACTGTCTTTCATTTCAGAGAAATCAGAGAAGCTCAGACTGGTTTGGGTGGGAAGGGACCTTAAATCCCAGCCCAGGCTGCTCCAAGCCCTGTCCAACCTGGCTTTGGGTTTTTAAAGAGATAATAGCAATAGTTGGTTCTAGTAAAGCTGTTTATTGTATGAATGTATCAGTCTTGAAGGCAAAGAGTTCAGAATATTAAAATCTATGCTGAATTTTTTGGCATAGAGTCCTGAGCAGAAGTAACAGCAGCATTTGTAGCTTCCTTTTTTTTTTTTCCTTCTTTCTTATTTTAAAATTTTTTTTCCCATTTTTTCTTGTGTGTATTTTCTTAATACAGGGGATTTTCATTTATAAATAATTCAATCAAATTTAAAATATTTTTTCTACACCCATCAGAATTTAATTTTTAAAGTATGAAAGTAGTGTCAGTTTTCACATATAACTTACATATACAGTTTTATCTATTTATGTAAATGGTTTTATTTGTTTCATTTAGAAATATAAGCAATGTTTTGCTATGTTTTCATTATGTTTAGGGCTAAGTTGCTGCATTTTAAACCAGGCTTTAGAGCTTTTTACTTTTTTATGGCACTTAAAGTATATTTTTATTTACTTAAAACTAAGACTTGCACTTTCATTTCATATTTATGTGGTTAAATATATTTTAATTTCTTGAAATACTTTTTATATACTCCAACACCTTGGACACTTCCAGGGAATGGGAATACTCAGAAAGAGAGGAAAAAGAGAGAATTCACCTACCTACCTGAAATCAGGAAGACTGGTGGGTGGAATCCTTTAGGATTTGGTGGTTCTCAGAACTTTTGGGAAGAATTAGAGAAGTGCTGTTTCTTCAAGTCTTTGTGGTTTTTGCCCGTTTTGCTGTGATAAAGCCTCTTCTTCCTGCAACAAAAGACATGTTGTACTAAAGGGAGATTTGCAGAAAGGCAAATTATTCCTGAATTCCCTCTGCAAGGATCTTTGTCTCCATGCACAGAGAGCCAGAATTCCCTCCAGTCCAGGTGGGGTCCAGGTCTGGCTGCATCCTCCCCTGCTTTACACCTGGAGAGAATTTAAAGCTGTAAAAACAGAGCCCACACAGCTGGAGAATGGAGAAAAGGACTTGAAAGTGAGATATTCTTGAGAGCATCCACCACAAAACTTCAGAGAACTGAAATAGCAAAAGGACGCCCAGTTTTGCTTATTTATACACACATCTCTTTTTATAGACACTCACACACATGGACATTTCTATAAATTAATATAAACCCCCCAAAGTCGTTTAGAACCATTGAAAGTAGGTTATAGACTTGCAAACTTCTATTTTTTTCCCTAAATGCCTTGTAGATTCTCCCCCTAAACCAAGCAGAATTCTGTGACTTGAACATGTGATGGCAAATCGTGATCTTGGTCTAAGCATGGCCTTTTATTTAATTTTATTCCTATAACCAGGATAAAAAGTGGGTGAAAATACACATTATTATGCTTGGTGTAAGCACAGGGCTCACAGGATTTTCAGAATTCAGCCTCAATCCAGAAGGCCTGGCTTAAATCAGGGCTCTGCTGTCTCCTCAGCTGAAAGCCTGAAAATTCTGGTGACATCACATTTTTAACTTATTGCTCCATTTTCCTGAGTTTGAGGGAATTCCTGTCAGAGGGCACAACTCATCCCTCTGCTCCAAGGCTGTGTCCTCCTGGATCAGCCCAGATTTGTGCATTTCTGCTGGATTAGTCTTAACCCAGATCTTCCCTAATCCCTGTGGCTGCAGGAATGCTTGGGCTGGAGCAGCAAGGAGTGGCACAGGCACAGCAATGAGAAACTCCAAGTGGAAAGAGCAACAGCCACTTGGAGAAATCCAGGATTTTTGCTCATTTTATTTCTAAAGCCAGCAGCACTGAAAATCTCTTCTCTGCTCATGGGAGCATCTCAGTGTATTTGCTGTTTAAATAAAAGGAATGTTTATCTATTTACAGCTTCCTCATTCTAAATTTTAACTGTTAGAACACCAAAGAGCAAGGGAAGTGTGTAAATAATCTATTGTTGGAAACAATAATCTTGCTTCCATAGTGATCAGAATTCCCATCTATTATCTGAGTATTTGCTAGACACGGGATCTGGAGAAAATGAAGTTAAAGCAGAACAGATGGCAGAAGCAAAAAGCAGCAGCAGCTACCCCACCTTCCAAGGCCACCTTTGCAGAACATATGGCCTTTTCCTGGGTTTGGTACCACAAGTTGGCCAGATGAACACAACTTCCAGAATGAGCTGGAACTGCCTAACAACACCATGGGCCACGTGAAAAACGTGAAACACCAAAAACCAGGCAGGTCTTGCTGCAAGTTCATTCAGAAATCAGCTGGGAGGTCAACAAACTATCACATTTCCTTAAATTATGTGATACATCCTTATAAATGCAACACACTGATATATTTATATATATGGATGTGATATATATAAAGCTGACTTACCAACATATTTATTTTAATTGTGATATATGGATAGAAGGAACATTTTTCAGAGGTTTGCCAATGCTGTCATTTAGGTATAAGAAGGGATATTATCTATTTTTTTGTGTACAATTACAGGAAATAAAAAAAATAAAATTAATTTGCAAGAGTTAAAGATCAGCCATCAGTTTAGTCAGCATTTCAATCCCATAAATCCTGAGCAGCTGATACCTCTGCCTGCAGTTTGGACATTCTCCACACTCAAGATTTAAACCTGTAAAGTCTGGAGAATAAAAGTCTCTCCAACAATCACATGTCCCAATTTATTTTGGTTTTCTCAAAACATCTTAGAATTAAATTTGATGAATAATTTACAAATTATTTTCATTCATCTGTAACACAGCACACTTTGAAAACTTGATTTGTTTCCCTCAGCCCCTCTGCATACCTGGTGTACAAGCATTGCTGTTTTCTGGCTCACAATGGAAATGTAATCAACTTTTCTCCTTCACTGATCTTTAATTTAATATAGAGATAACTGAGAAACTGATGAGAGCTGAGAAAATAAACCAAGAATTTCAGGTCTGTATAATGCCAATTTGTCTTTTCTCCCACTTCTAAACAAATGTTGCTAAAGCTACAAAAGAATGAGCTAGTAAAAAAATTTAGTTGTTACTACTCCATACTTAAAAATAATTGATTTTTAAAATCACAGGATCCCAGAATGTTTGGGTTGGAAGGGACTTTAAATCCCACCCAGTCCCATGGCCAGGATGCTCAGGTTCTCTCTTTAGGTGTCTCTATCTCAGCCTTATCACATGAAATATAAATAACCCCCCAAAAAGTGAAGCCATTTGGTAAAACAAATACATAAAATTAATCCATAAAATTAATCCATAAACTTAACACATAAAATAAACTAAAGTGAAATAAACTAAACTAAACTAAACTAAAATAAGATAAACAGGAGAGAAACAACTGTCACATTTGTTCCTGCAACTTCCTCCATAGGCAAAGTTAACTCAACCCACCAGAAAATCTCAATTTCTATCTCCTGACTCAGATTATTTCATGTAAATATATTTGTGCTGACCCCAAGACCAGATTTTTTTCCATTTCTCCACAACTCTACCAACACCTGGATAAGCAAACCCACAGCACCAGAAGAAAAGGAAACCTGGATTTCCAGAGGAATCTCTTATCCCAAAACCCCAAACTCATTAGGAGAGAAGAAATCTCATGCAGCTAGCACACCAACAGTTTATATTTGTGCCTCATGACACTTTATCATCACATAATAAAGTGTCTTCTTTTAGACATGACATTATGCCATTGTTTAAAATTAAATCCTCCCCAAAGAAAATAACATCAACTTAGCTAAACTGTGTTACTTCTTATTTAAAAATTCTTGGCACTAATCTCCATAACTGGCAAATCTTGATTATTTTAAACTCTCTTGCAGGGCAGATGCTGCCATGGGAGCAGAGAGGAGGTTCCAGCAGACTCTGCTCTGGATTCAGGCTCAAACCTGAAATTATCCTGGAAAGGCTGAGAAAACTCAAAATGAATTTGTACAGAGAAGGAATTTCATCCCAGTTCCATCCCTGCCTGCTCTGGGCTGCCTCTGCCATTGTCACTCCACTTCCTCCAAGTAGTTCTTTCCAAGTGATGCTGCTAATTACTACAACTAATTGTCCAATTCATTGATAAAAGCATCAGGAAGGTATTTGAATAATCCCCAGGCACAGGGCTCCTAAAGCAGAATCCAGTTTCTGGAATTCTGATTCTATTCTCACTCAGGTTAATGGATAATTTCCCACTGAGTTTAATATAATTCACACTGGATCACTCCTGAGTCTATATTTATATAAAAATGCCCTACTATTTCAATCTGTTTGATCATTTTAAAAATATCCATCTTATTTATTCAGGAATAGGGCTCAAAATTCGATAAAAATTTAGCCTAGGATTGAATGAGTTTTCAGAAAGCTTAGAGAGATTTTGTAAAGTTTGGTTTTAAGGTATTTCTAAGTAAATTGGACTAAATAATCAAATATTCCTCTGACTTTTAGAAATATGTGTCACAACAGCACTATGGCCAAAGAGAAATATTAAATATTATTAGTGATAAATGCACCAAATGTCACTGGGGAAAAGCACAGTAAAAACAAGGATTTAAAGGTGTCAAAGTGTTGGACAGCAAATCAACAACAGGAATGACTAAATTCCAGATTTTTAAAATTAAAGACACAAGTATAAACTGAAGGATTTTCATGTCAGCAGAGCACACAGAGAAAAAGGATCTGAGAACAAGAGTTTCAGTAGCACTGAACAGACAACTTAGTTAAACCTGAATTTGCTTTTTTATTTCATGATTTTATATGAAGTTTTCTCTGTGACCAAAAAAAAAAAAAAACCCTTTCAAGCTAAAGAAATTTCTAATACACAAGAAACTGGACAATTTCAATTGCTTTAAGTTAGCTTAAGAATTAAGCTATATTAATTCTAATATAATAAATAATAGAATAAATAATATTAATTCAATAATGAAAATATAAGTGTAATAACTGTAATTACAGCCTTACAGTTTTGTATGGCTCTAAGAACAGTGAATGGAAAAATGTCAATTTAATGACTGAATTCTTCTTCTTTCACAGAAACCACAATTAAAGTGTCCCAGTTCCTTCACTCTCAGCCTGTTTTTTACACTTTCTGGCTTCAGGCATAATAAAAGATGAAGTTTCTGACCCCTGAAGCTTTTGTTTCCTCTCCTGTACTTGCAAACTTCCCTAATTCAAAGGTCTGGCAGGAAGGAGTTAATGGGATGAGAGGCTCCATCTCCCAAGGAGGGAGAAAAACCTGAAATTCCTCCAGAATTGCATCAGACTGGAATTGATGGCCAATGAGAAGATGGGAGATGAGAAGATTGCAAATCCATCCAAGTGCTCCAGCACCCACAGTGAGCTGAGAGAGGATCCTTCAGCTTCCTGCAAAGCTGAGCTCAGCTGGCACCTCTGGGAGAAATCCTCCCAAATCCTGGGCAGCAGAATTTGTCCCTTGAGGGACAGGAATTTGCCCCTTGAGGGACAGGGATATGGCACTGGGAATGTCATCCAGGCATTGGGATTTGTACTGGGATCTGTATTGGGATCAGTATTGGGATTTGTGTTGGGATCTGTGGTGGAATGTGTCAGCAGGATCTGTGCTGGCATCTCTACTGGAATCTGTGTTGGGATCTGTGCTGGGATCTGTGTTGGGATCTGTGCTGGAATCTGTATTGGGAGCTCTACTGGGATCTGTAATGGGATCTGTACTGGGATCTGTACTGAGATTAGTACTGGGATCTGTACTGGGATCTATGTTGGGATCTGTACTGGGATCTATATTGGGATCTGCACTGGGATCTGTGTTGGGATCTGTACTGGGATCTATATTGGGATCTATATTGGGATCTGCACTGGGATCTGTGTTGGGATCTGTACTGGGATCTATGTTGGGATCTGCACTGGGATCTATATTGGGATTTGCACTGGGATCTGTGTTGGGATCTGTACTGGGATCTATGTTGGGATCAGTACTGGGATCTGTACTGAGATCAGTACTGGGATCTGTGTTGGGATCTGTGTTTTACACAGAAAAAACAGAAATGTCCTATCTGGACATGGCTCCACGCAGAAACTTCCTCCCTACCTTAAACCCTGTCAGCTGCTGCTTTTTCAATCAGCCTCTCCTGTATTTCAGTATTTTTGGGCTCTGTTTTTTTGAGCAGATCCAAACCAAACCAAATTTAAAGGATCTGAATGGTCCCATCCCCTTCAAAGAGCTCAAGGCTGAAAGTAATTCCACACACAAAGAACTTGCTTGGATTTTAAAAGCACCTTTCAAGGGATGCCAGGGGAGAAAACTTCCACCTGCTTTGTGGAAATGTGTGAATGTGCAAAAGTGGCAACAAAACCTAAACAAAACTTAAAATAATCTCAACCTGGAATTCTGCTTTTGCCCTCTCTTTGGATGAAGGTGATCAACAAGTGTGAGGAACAGGACCTTCATTTGAGCAGCCAAAGTTCTTACAGAATGCCAACAAAACAGGGTTTTGAACATAAAGATAAAATGAAGCCAGTCTGTAAATGGCACCAGAGCACAGAAAATGCCTATTTTAGTCTTGCTCAGTTGCAGAGAACAGATGGAAACATTTAGTGTGGACAACAAGAATTATTCCTTGATTATTCAATATTTCTCCCAAAAATCAAGATAGCCTGAAAATCAGTAAGAGCATCTTTAATTTTCCATGAACTGAGATCTGGGGCTCTAACATCATTAGTGAACAGTTGAGTTTCCTGCACTGTGACACCATCCAAAGCTTTCAGCAGCCTCAAAAGAGAAATTTTATATATTAATGATTATTAAAAATAATAATAATAAAATATAACAATAATAACAGTAATAACAGTAATAACAGTAATAACAGTATTATTATTATTATTATTATTATTATTATTATTATTATTAATAATAATAATAATAATAATAATAATAATAATAATAATAATAATAACAACAACTATTATTATTTTCTTGATATTCTGCATTAGCAGCTTCAAATAACAGTGCCCAGGTCTTTCCTCAACTCAGGTCTTTGCAGGTAACAGTTAACTAGTACTAAGTGGAAGGACTCAATTAATAAATCTCAAGTAGGGTTACAAAGAGTCAACACAAGGCAGATACAGGCTCCTGAATTATTAATTTTCTGAACTATAAACATGTCCTCTGCTAAACCACCAGAATTAAGAATGTACTCCTTCAGGTAAATGCTCATTTTGCATACTAGGGCTTCACTACAAAGTGGAGTAAATTTACTCAAGAATTAAGAATTTCTCCTAAAACACAGATGAAAACGTTTTAAATGGACACACCAAGTAATTTAGTGCTGTAGGTCAGCCCAACTGAGCACATGATGGTGAACACAGGAGGGTGCAACACAAAAAAGTTTGTTCAGCACCTTCAAATATTTGAGGCAGCAGATAAAAATCAGCAGCTTAAACCAAGAATTTTCCCTAACAGACTTTGGGTTTATTTGTCCAAAGAAACATTAAATACAGAAAATATGAATTCGCCTGAAATAACCTGTACTCTCATATTCTTCAAATTATCATCAAGGGCTATCATTGCACCTATTTACCAAAATGTTTTATTTCAGTGTTTCTCCCCACTTGATGCAACCACGTCATTTTGTGGCAGAATTAATGTGACAGCACAAACATCCCTTCTGCTTTATTAATTGAATTAATTGTCTTGGTCCAAACCCCAAACCCACAACAAGCTCTACATTTGTTGCAACCACACCCTGAATGGCAGCCTGGGATTTGCAAAAAAAAAAAAAGTCTCAAAGCTGCAAATATAAAAATGTAGGAAGGAATTCCTGGCTGGGAGGGTGGGCAGAGCAGCTGTGGCTGCCCCTGGATCCCTGCAAGTGCCCAAGGCCAGGTTGGACAGGGCTTGGAGCAGCCTGGGATAGTGGGAGGGGTGGACTGAGATGAGCTTTAAGGTTCTCCCAACCCAAACCATCCTGTGATTCCATAAATTTCTGTGTAATTTTGTACAATTTCTGTACCTCTGGATAAATTCTGCCAGTAAATTTGATAAAAATCCATTTCTGTAGCACATTTTCCAGCTGCTCTTTCTGAATAGTGAAGACATAAAACCAATAAAGAGGAACAGAATCTTGTTTTAACATTTACTTTCAAATTTTCTGTGTGATCAGCAACAGGAGATGATTTGGGAAGGGCCATGGATGTAACCAGGGGTGGGGAGTCATCCTGAAGAACAGACCCAACACTCCTCCAGAGCAATGATTTCCTCTGCCCAAAATGATTTGCAGACACAGGCAGGGACTTGAGAGATGAATTCGGAGAAGCTGAGCCAAACTGAAAAGTCTCTTCACACAGAATTGAAAATTGTTTTAAAAAATTTCCCACTCTTCAAGAGTAACACCCTAAAAAACTTAATCCATGAAGCTTTTTGGAACTCCAGCAAGATAATTTAACACGCTGTGCTGCTCTGAAGTTAAGGTCACACATTCTGCCATCATGTTGTGCATGAATTTTGATTTCCCTCAGCATTCTGGTATTTGACATTCATGGAATCATCTCAGGTTAAGGCAAATGCTGAAATGTTGCATCAGGTTGTATTTTAATCACTGGAATGGAGGATTTCAGGTATTTTGTACATTGCAAAGGCAACATGTGTGCATTTACATGCAGTGACTGTTGCATCCAAGGAAAAGCCACTCAGTGATTTACAGCCACAGCACTCAAGCACAATTATCAGCTTTGAAACCCATCAATTTGATTTTTTTCCCCCTTTCTTTCTTGCTTTTAGCTGGCACTAGCACAAGGAGTTCTGGCATAGACTGTTTTCAGTTTGTACACATTTCAAACCAGTGTTGATTTCCTGGGACAGATGATTTAGAATTGCCACTTTCCCTTTAACTGAGCAGGATTTGCAGTAGTACAAGATTTCTTGAATTTTTAACTGTTGGGCTTCCAGCACTCAAAGTAAGACTCATTTTCTCTTTCCATTAAAAAGTGACTTTTTCTTTCTCAAACCACTGAAAAGTCTAACAGGGCCAATGTGTCTTCTCTCTTCTCTTTAAATTTAATAAAGTGCCAGGAAATCTAAGCTTAGTCTTTGTTCTTTGGGAGGGAAAAAAAGGAACAGGCATCTCATTTATTTTTGGTAGCTCTTTTTTTGTATAACAACAATACAATTTAACACATTCTTCTATTTTTTAGGCAAAAAGTGATAATGCTGCCCAGGTGCATTCCAAGAGATGCCAGGGAGCTTTCTGGAATGCTAACTGTGAAGTTCTCAGCTACTAAACTTCTTTCTGGAAGTGTTCTCTGGAATACTACAAATCCTGGTGGTTTTAACCACCTAAGGAGTATGAATTTTGCCAGATTGATTCCCTCAGGGATGAATCCTCCTGGATAAACACCTGTTAGGAGCCTTGGCATCTTCCTGGGAGTGTGGGGAGGGGCTGGGCTGGAATTCCCAGAGCAGCTGTGGCTGCCCCTGGATCCCTGGGAGTGCCCAAGGCCAGGCTGGATGGGTTTGGAGCAGCCTGGGACAGTGGGAGGTGTCCTTGCCCATGGAATGGGATGAGCTTTATTGTCCTTTCCAACCCAACTGATTCCATGACTCCATGATAATCTGGGATGTGCAGCTTTGGGAATCACTGCCCACACCCTGCCAGTGTCCATGCTGAAAGCACAAGTTGGTGTCCTGCTCCCAAAAATCCAAACAGAACTTCCCACTGAAGGCAGGGAAACCCCCTGGGGAGCCACCAGGAAGCAGCACAGCTCAGGGGGACTCCAAGGGAATTAAGGGACATGAGGAAAGCTCTGCTCCCACCTCCCAAACCCCTAAAGCTGTTTTTGGGCTGGTTCTGGTGAAGAGACAGGTTCCTGCACAGGACTGGCCAAAGGCTTTCAGTCTTGTACTCCTGTCAGAATCCATCCAGAGGTACCAGATGTGACACCTTCTGAAAGCTGTTATAAAATTAAATCACCCCCATTAGGCAGCCAGCAGGCCCTCCCAGGCTTCATTAGGTGCTTAGGAAATGTCCAAAGGAAAAAGCAGCCAGGCCCTGGAGATCACCAACCTCTGCTGCTAAAACCACACCAAGACCACTCCTTTGAGTGAAAAGGAGATAAAATGCAGGTTTTTCTAATGTTCAAAGGGTGCCTTGAAGGTGATGCAGGTTTTCAGCTTTTTTAATGCATTTTTTTTAGAAGCACAGATCAGGTTTTTGGTTTATTGTACTATTTTGCCTTCTAGACTTGAAAGCATTAACTCAGTGTTCTGAGCTTTCAGAAATATTCTGTTTTCTTTTACTGTCAGGCCTTGAGCTGCTGTGGACAAGGATAAACTCAAGATCCATTTGGACAAATCCAGATGTGCCACAGGTTGTCCCACCACTCACTTGAGTTAGCCAAACCCTGAATTTAGTTATTTATTAAACTTAAATCATCAAGTTGCAGATGTTATAGCAAGATCTACTGATGAAAGAATTCATGCTTATTTTCTCTAGACCTTCACAGGAAAACCTCATTAGAAACATCTTCAATACTTCTCCAAAATCTTTATTTGTTACCTTTTATTGGAGCTATAGGATCATGGAAATGATGGCATCAGCACTGACAGTGCTTCTACATGAGTTCAAGGACAGGTCAGAAGAAATTTAGCTGGTTTGGAATCTCTGTCCTAGAGCTCATCTTGCAAAACCTGATGCAGAGTTACCTAAATGTTTGAAAAGCAGAAGAAGGGTCAGGTATTTGGAATGAGAGGTCTTTCCAGAATACAGGAATGGAACACTGAAATTCAGGAACAGAACACTGAAATACAGGAATAGAACACTGAAATCCAGGAATGGAACACTGAAATTCAGGAATAGAACACTGAAATTCAGGAATGGAACACTGAAATTCAGGAAAGGAACACTGAAAGTCAGGAACAGAACAACGAAATTCAGGAATGGAACACTGAAATTCAGGAAAGGAACACTGAAAGTCAGGAACAGAACACTGAAATCCAGGAATGGAACACTGAAATTCAGGAATAGAACACTGAAATTCAGGAATGGAACACTGAAATTCAGGAACAGAATACTGAAATGCAGGAATGGAACATTGAAATTCAGGAAAGGAACACTGAAATTCAGGAATGGAACACTGAAATTCAGTCATTACAGAGCTGTGTTCGTGATTCTCTGATTTGGGCATGTAACTGAAATGCTTTTTCAGCTCTGCCATCAGGAGTCAGGACTCCAAGATTCAGCAATTCCAGGTGGACAACCTTCAATCTGTCTGCTTTAAAATCACCTTTTCATCATCACTAAATCACATTTAGTTCACTGCTAGAACACACAGTTCAATCCTAGATTCATATTTTATAAATTTCTATTTCCACCTAAACAAATAATTCACCGGTGTGTCAGTCCAGCAGATCTTTTGTATATTGTGGTTTGGGCTTTTTTCCCTCCCTTTTCAGTGAATACTTCCCATTATTGTAAATATTCCATGAGCTTGAATCTAAGCTGAAATTTACTCTAAGGAGCACAGCCCTGCTACTCCAACAAGGAAGGGTGAGTCTGTAATCCCTGAACCTCTCCTTGCCCCCCTTCCCTTCATCCACTTCTCAAGTTCACTTCCCAGGCTGAGGGAATAAACTGCTTTCAGCTTCTTACATCCTTCTGGATTTAGGGATTGATCACACAGGAGGAAGCCAGACCCTTCTTTGCTTCCAGCCAGAAGTGTAATCCCCCTGACCTGAACCCAAAAATCACTTATGGTTTTAGCTCTTCCTCCAGAATCTCTCCACCAAGGGAGAGGACAGAGCATGCTGGAATTCTGTCACTCTGTACCTGGAGTGCAGGCTCTGAACACACAGCAATGCCACTTTATTCCCTCAGAATTTGGTGTTTAACTATTTATTTGGGACAGCACAAGCCCTTACTTTAACAAATATTTCAGCCTCTGAAAAAATCTCTGTTTAAAATCTACCACATTGTGTCTATCAGTAATTTAGGGGATAAAAAACCAAGGCACATCAGGAGTGCAGCTACAAATGCAGCACCTGACAGATCAGAGCAGGAGGACACTGGGCTGTGCTCCTCAGCTCCTGCCTGGCACATCATTTCCACACAATTGCCTTGCACAAACTTTCCCCAGCTGGCATCGTTTTTCCTTTTAGCAGGAAATGCAAGGAAAGGCTGAAGCACCAGCACAGCTGAGGGAGGTGCACAAGGAATAATGGACTGCAGCAACAACAAAATAAAAATAGTTATTTAATATATATAAAACACTGAGAGATTTTCTATATCTCAGTCCAGATCACAGAATGGTTAAAGATGGAAAAGATTTCTAAGATCATCCAGATGAGAGGTAGAGGAGTAATTTTATATAAAATGCAATTTGTTACTATTTTGGGTAATTAATATGGAAACAGTTTTCTAGGTGCTGTGGTGAGCTCAGTGTCAGTGCCAGGCTCTGAAACATGAGCAGGAGCTGTGACCAGGGGGTGGGAAAGGTGATAGCCTGGGAGCTGCAGGAAGGCTGGGAACAGTCCCTGGGCTCTCTCCTGGCCTCTGGCTCCTTAAATTCATAAAATCCCAGCAGGGATGGGCTTGGAAACTCATCCATTCCCATCCCTGCCATGGCAGGGACACTTTCCACCACCCCAGGCTGCTCAAACCCTGTTTAATCTGGCCTGGGACACTGACAGGGATCCAGGGTCAGCCACAGCATCTCTGGGAATTCCATCTGAGCCCCTTCCCACCCTCCCAGCCAGGAATTCCCAGGATCCCATCTGACAGTGGGAAACCATTCCCTGTGTCCTGTCCCTCCAAGTCTTTACCCAAATCCCCTCTCCAGAAATCCTCCCCAGGACAGCAGACACAAAATGTCCCTGTGCTTCCAGCAGGTGTCCAGCAGTAATAATCATCTTCCAAAATGTCAAGTTGTGACCAAAATAAACCCTGTGTTTTCCCTGGAATGAGGGCTGGGACCATTTGGGCTGTGGGAGCTCAACCATGGGGGGATGCTGCTGGTTTGGATCCTGGTCCTGATTTGGATCCTTATTTGGATCCTGGTCTGTTGGATCCTGGTCCTGGTTTGGATCCTGCCCCTGGTTTGGGTCCTGGTCCTGGTTTGGATCCTGATTTGGATCCTGGTCTGTTGGATCCTGGTCCTGGTTTGGATCCTGCCCCTGGTTTGGGTCCTGGTCCTGGTTTGGATCCTGCCATCTTCACAAAAGTACCCAAATGGAACTTTGGGCATCAAACAGGAGCTCTCAGGGTCTGTTTTTCCAGGTGTGTGATTCCCACCTCCTGCTCCAGGCTCATCAGTGTGTCCTTATCCCTGTCCCTGCAGCTGCAGCCAGGCTGCTCCTTCAGAATGACAAACCATCTTGAACTGGAATTTCAGCTCCACATTCCTGCAGCCCAAATCAAAACTATTCATGGAGAATGTGTAATTTTGTATTTTAAATATGTTTAGATGGGACCATCATGATAATCTGAGGGCATTTGCCCTCCTGCAGAAACATCTGTGTCAAAGCAGGGACTTGTCCCTTTCTGTGGGTCTATTTTTAAAAGCTTGAAATGTATTTTAGATTTTAGATCATCAAGGAAATGCAATTTAAGACAAATCAGAAAAATTAGTTTTATGTGTGGACTAGCTCACAATCAAAATTTCCACTGAAAAAGAATTAGAAAAAAGCCTTTTAAATACTAAGAAAGAGAAAAACCAATGGAATTATGGAAAAACATTTGGTAGGAACCTCAGATTTTATATCCTGGTGCTCAGTGGCTCACTTTTAAACCCTCACAATCCTTTCCAAGAGGAGACATTTTAAAAGAGCTGGATTTTACACAACAGGGCTACCCACAGCCTTAATAATACTCCTGAGAGATGCAAAAACCAGCCAAATAATGATAATATGGCTTCATTTTTAAGTAGCATCACCTGAATCAGGGATTTGCTAACTTGCTTCACTGGAAGACAGAAGTTTTGTAGTTTCCAGTGAGTTTTGAAGTGCCCTTTGCAGGAACAAAGCTCTTCCCCTCCCATCACCAGCTCCCAATAACTGTTTTCTAAGGATCACAACCAAGTGAATAAATATTAACCTGCTCAAGGAACATGCAAATCACTTTGATCCAACACTCAGAGGCAGTTTGCTCAGCTCTTTGCACTTCAGGTGGCATTAAAAGGCAGGATGATAGCAGGAATGGTGTAAAGGAGCCCAGCTGAAGGCTGTGTGTGATGGGGATACATTGAATTCTACACTCTGAGAATACAATTTCTACTGAAAGCTGCTCCATGAGAACTTCACTGAACACAAAGAGGATCCTGGAGCTGGAACACCCACGTGTCAGACTGTTCCTGAGTGCCATTGTGCCTCCTGTCACCTGCTCATTTGCCTGCAGGATCTGTCCCCTGCAAGTGCCACTCAAATGCTGAAATTGTGCTGCAGATAAAAAGAAAACTGAAGCAAATTTAAAAAAAAAAAAAAAAAAAAGGCATAAAACTTCCAAATAAAAATTAGCAGCATTAAAAAATGGTGTTAGAATTACTAAATATACATTATAATACCTATAATATTTCTGGTTTTCCTCTGTTGCCTTTTTTGAAGGGGCACCTGTGGCCAGGTTTTGCTGTTCCCTTGTTGGGACAGAAATTAAACAAGAATTCACTTCTGGATCTACTTCCCCATGAACTATTTATTATCAAATCACACCAGGACTGACCAGTGAACACTCCCATTTATGTGATACAGAAACAAGAGCATTTTGTTTTCTAACATCTACACAATGAGCACCTCAAAGAGATTCCTGCTCCCATGGAAAATTCACTGGATCTGTGTGCTAAAGAGTTTTAGATCCTGGATTAAGGACTGACCAAAAAAGGAGTTATTTTAACTTTTGATGAGCTTTTAAACAGAAATTTTAATTAATTTTTCCCTTTCCTAAACCCAGCTGCTTTTGCCCCCACTCTCAGAATGGCACCAATAGACTGAGGGTGGGTTAATGGTCAGACTCTGTGACCTCAAAGGTCTTTTCCACCCCAAAAGATTCCAAGATTCTGTGATGAAACCTCAAAGAAATGGGATGAATCCTTTGAAGTGCTCCAAATTTAGTTTGGGAGGCTGAGCCAAAGCCACCTGTGGCAATTACTGACCCACCTTGGTGAGGACCTTTACCTGCCAGGAATATTTTTCAGGAATGTGGTAAAAAATAGAAATAACCCATTTTGTGTTCAGCTCTGGAGCATCACCACAGGTTTGGAGAGGAAGAGAGGCTCTTTTCTTCAGAAACTTTGATTTTAAAAGCATCCCTGGTTTTAATTTTCAAGCATTTCCCTGGACTGGGACCCTTCTAGGAAAAGGCCAGTTGAGAATCTCAAAAATGATAATCCTTCCTTTAACATTTCAATACATTTTTCACCATGACAGTGGCCCTCCAAGGATGTGAACTGATAAGAAGGGGAAAAGAAAACAAAACTGAAGCACAAAATGAAAAAAAAAAAAAAAATCCCTTCACAACCTTTCAGGCCACCTTCATGTAAAAAATTCTACTTTTATTTTATTAGGTTTTCATTAACAGCTGAATTTTAAATTTGCTGCCATTGACCTTCCTTTTTTTTTTTTTTTTTTTCCAGAAAGAATTATTGAAACAAAAATCAATGATCTGAGTTTGGTGTTTCAACAGAAAAGAATAATTTGGTTTATCTTAAATACTACACAATACACTTTTCTTTTAAATATTATTCATAATTTATAAATAATGACAGCAGCTCTTATCTGTTATTTTAAACCACTAGCCCTTTCAGCCAAAAAATGTGGCTTTTACTTCACAGAAAGTTCTTGTGATATTTCAGGAAAACCTAAGGATATGTAACTTTTTCTAATACCACAGGCTGAAATAATCCAAACCCTCAACATTTTCTGGAGATATCCCAAGAACCTCAAAATTTCTGGAGGTCTCCAGGTTCCTGGGGTTGTAGGAAGCCAATCTTTAGCTTTGCTAAGAAAAATTAACTATTAAAAAAACTGACTGTAACAATTTTGCTGTTTTGTTATGAATTTTAAAGAGAGAGGCAGTGCAGGATTAAAAAGTTTTGCATTACTTAAACATTTAACTTGGAAATTACAACTAAATCCCAGAGCTTGATTAACTTGGTTACAATAAAAGAAGTGTTGAGAACATTTCCTTTTGTTCAGGGTGCCTGCTGCTCCAATTTTTCAAAATGAAAAGCCTTTGTAGTTGGTTTTATTTACAATATCTGTGTAAGGAAGAATTCAAAATGCCAGCCCATAATTCAGTTTCAGAAAGAGCAGCTGGAAGAGAAACTGGGATCAGGGAAAACAAACTTCTTGCTCTGTACAAAAACTTGGCAGAAGTGGTACAAAAATTTATGCTCAGGCAGAGAACAACTTATCAAATCTATTACATTTCAAATGTACTTTGAAAATTTGGCTCTAAAATTCTCCTAAAAGTTGTGATATTAAAGAGCAACATTAGGAAAATGTCTTTTTTTTTTTTTTAACCCAAATCCTTTAAATAATTTCTTTGGGAAAAAATATTCAAATGAAGTAGGTCTCCTTTTATTAAATTTAAGAAGGTAGAATTCATTTGTACCTTGTGTTAGAGAAAGCACTTTGGGATTTCATAAAACTCCAAACCTTTCATATGGAAAGGAGACAGAGCTAGACAGAAAATTGATTGTTCTCAGAAAAACATCAGGTCTTCAGAAAAGGCAAGCAGGCTCCTGGCTTTTAATGACAATTCAGGAAAAATAGGCTGAGGAGAAAACTGCTGGAACCAATTCCTGCCACCTGTGTGCCTTAGGATAACCCAACCCAAAAACCCAAACCTTGGAATGACAGAGCTGGGAGCCCCAAAAACCCAAACCTTGGGAATGACAGAGCTGGGAACCCCAAAATCCAAACCTTGGGAATGACAGAGCTGGGAACCCCAAAATCCAAACCTTGGGAATGACAGAGCTGGGAACCCCAACCAAAAACCCAAACCTTGGGAATGACAGAGCTGGGAGCCCCAAAACCCAAACCTTGGGAATGACAGAGCTGGGAACCCCAACCAAAAACCCAAACCTTGGGAATGACAGAGCTGGGAGCCCCAAAACCCAAACCTTGGGAATGACAGAGCTGGGAGCCCCAAAACCCAAACCTTGGGAATGACAGAACTGGGAGCCTCAACCCACAAATCCAACAACCCAAACCTTGGGTGTGCAGACTCAGTCTTCCAGGAGAGCTGGAGAGGCAATTTGGACAAGGGATGGAGGGACAGGACACAGGGAATGGATTCCACTCCCAGAAGGCAGGGATGGATGGGACATTGGGAATTGGGAATTCCTGGCTGTGGCTGTCCCTGGATCCCTGGAAATGTCCAAGACCAGGCTGCACAAGGTTTGGAGCAGCCTGGGATAGTGGGAGCTCTGCCACAGACCTGATGAATTTTAATGTCCCTTCCAACCCAAACCAGTGTGGGATTCCCCAAAACCTGTTGGTAAAAGGGGTGAGAAATCACAAAAGCAAATTGTGAATTCCATCTGCAGGGAAAGGCCTGGACATTACTGAGGAAGGAAGGATTGAACAATTAAAGGCAGTGGATTGCTGGTTAAATTCCATCTATTTAATGGAAGGGTTTCCTATGGAGGAAAATAGCAATGGTATCATGTAATTAAAGATAATGCACGAGCTCTGAGTGGGTGAGGCAGGGTCAGGAAGGTTTGGGAGTATTGGACTACACAGGAATGTGGATTCCATCCAGAGAGCCCCTGCTTTCAAAAATAGATCAAATGGAGCAGCAGTAGAGGCTGCAATACCTGCACAGCTGTGAGCACTTTAGTGAGGGGAGAAAAAAAAAAAAGTACAAAATACAAGTTAAGATGCTGAGAATGAGAACTAAATGTTTTCTTGGATTTCACTGGAGCATCCTGAGGTTTATCCACATGTACATATTAAAACTTTCAGGAAATAACCAGTACAACATGAACCTTACAGAGAAAACTACTTTCCCTGCCCTAGTTTTTCACATAGCAAAAAGGTTTTTTTGGAACCCAAACACAGACTTTGATAATTATTCCCCCAAAACATTTGGTTTTCCAAATGGTGTAGATTCCCATTTTAGAACAAATAAAAACATATGTAAAGGTCTACCCTGGAAGGGAAGAGTGACAACAAAACAAACCCAACCCCTCAATAAGGCAGAGGTATAAATAACCTCTCTCAGCTCTGTTTGTCTTTTAAATGGAAAAATCTTCCTTCTGAGGGTCAAAAAAATCCCCAAACTAAGGCAAAATGAAAAGGAAAGAGAACTGTCTTCATTTTTTTTCCTTCATTTTCAAAGACTCCATAAATGAGACACTTAATTTGTGTGGGCTAACAAGGCACTTCCAAGAATTCTCTCTTGATACTGTCTGAAATAGAGATTTTATATATGTATATATTATATATGCATTAGAAAGATATGTATTAGAAAGATTTGCAGAATTAGCCCTTTTCCAGCAGATCCTGATTTGACTAAAAGAAGTAAATTAATTACAAACACTGAAAAAACTTTGTATTTAAATCAGTTTTAACTGTGCTGCATCAGAGCATCACCTGGAACTCAGCATCCCAAGAACAGTGGAGGTTGTATTCCTCATATTCCCACCTCCCAAGGGCCACCTAAAGTTCAAATTTGAGAATTAAGGAGCTTATCCCTGAATTCATCCATGCCCTTAGTCAAAAGCATTTTACAGGATTCACTTTGAAAAGCCTCAGCTCGAGTTGGTGCCTCCAGAAGTTCAAAACTGAAGCTGCAGCCTCATTTTGGACCTCTCTTTGCTAAAGCAAAGAAAAGCAAATATGTAAATTCCCAATGAATTCAAGTGCCCCATTAGGAGCTCAATTATATTCTGAAATGATGTCTTAATTGGTTTGCTCATAGATGAGCTGTACTGCTAACCAAAAATCTACTGCCATAATCAGCACTAAATTTCAGATATTGCCACACATTAAATTAACAGCAGATAATGAGTGGGAAAATTAGCTCTATTTCCATAATAGAAAAAAAAAAAAAAGTCCCATATTACCTATGGTGTTATACAGAGTTAGTTTCAAAACAGGAAAAAATGATCCATAAACAAAACTCTCCTCACATTTATTTGGATCATTTGTTGATAATAAATAATACAAGCAGAGAAAATAAATGGCACAGGACACATCAGATTTGTGCTTTCAATATTTAATTTAAAGAAGTCATACTTCTAAAATTCTATAGAAATTTTTAAGAGGTTTACCAATGTTTTACCCTTTTTTCACCTAATTTTTGTCTTTTTGAGCATAAGCCCCATCCTCAATTACTTTTAAGATTTTTAGTGCTGGTTCTCATCAGTACCACAAAAATATTGTAACTGATCTGCAGGTAAAAATACTCTTGAGAAAAGAAGAATAAAGAAAAACAGTAAGTGCAGAGAAAAAAAAGACAAGCTAAGGATATTCCTGTAACTAAAAGGAGGAGTAGAAACTGAGTTCTTTCCATGGATATTAATTATTTTTCACTTCAGAATAAATAAACATTAAAAAAGAGGTTAAAAGTTGGCAGAGTGGTCAGACTCCCAAACTTCAGCTGCTGTTCAATTTTGGAGGTCAAAACAACTTATTACTTTGGGACAAATGCAGAATGTGGATGATTTGAGTTACCTTTGCTGTCTGAAGGAAACAGATTTCAGAGATCTTGTCTGTAAATGATATAATCTTCAACAGTGCTGCCTCCAGCGACCACCATCGTCAGCAAGGATCTGCAGAGCCACACCAGAGCAGAAAATCAGCCAGGAGAGCTAAACCCTGATTGATTTATTCATTAAAAAGGCACAATTTCATGAAGTAGATGAATTTAGGAGCTGCTGTTAAAAATAAACAGTCACTAGGTGGGAAGGGATTGATTTACTAGAGGAATATGATAATTACTCTGCATTAGTATATTTAAAAATACACCTAACTTGGGGAATTCAAAACAACAACAGCAAGGATCTCCTGAGTTAAAATTTCAATTAAATAAAAATACAAATTAGTACTGAAATGTGACATATCATAAGCACTAATACATTATGAAAGTTAAACCACCTCCCTAGACTGAAATTAAAGGTAACCTTAAGACAAGGCCACTATAAATGCCAGATATGCTTTTAAAAAATAAAATTATTCAACAATGCAACCCTAGAGCATAATTTGTTAGTGCTGCTTTCATATCTCAGCACTGTAGCTATGGAAAGATAAATATAAAAAATTAAATCACTAGAAAACTCATCAGGCCCAGAAGTTTTTGTCTTGTAAACAGTTTTTCTTTTTTACTCAGTCAATTCTACTTGGTTTAGACTTTCTAAAACCATGGAGGAATCCAAGTGTAAGCAAAAGGAAAATCCCCTAGACTTTTATCACCTGAGAAAAAACACCTTTCAGTCCAACTTCTCCCACCAACCAGCAAGTTATGGAATATCTACATTATATATGTTATATATCTATATCTATATCTATCTCTATTATATCTCCATGGATATTCTGCTCTTTCTAGAGATTCCAAAAGTGCAAAATCCTCATAGAGGAAATAACTAACATCAGTCTCTGAA
The DNA here is from genome assembly GCF_029582105.1 of Oenanthe melanoleuca. Taxonomy (NCBI): domain Eukaryota; kingdom Metazoa; phylum Chordata; class Aves; order Passeriformes; family Muscicapidae; genus Oenanthe; species Oenanthe melanoleuca. Next base: position 34,980,061 of record NC_079341.1, on the reverse strand, counting down.
ATAAAACTGCCCACAATTATTTTCCCTCTCTTTCTCATGCAAACCTGAAAAACTAACTGTGTGTCCTGCACCTCCAGGGCTGCCCAGCTGAGAATGGATGGATCAGTGTGGGGAAAACATTCCAGACCCAAAATGAGCCAGGGAAGTCCCAAAAAGCTGCTGTGCAAGCCCTGGAGGTGATGCTGCCCTGGCAGATTGGTGGGGAATTTTCAGATATGGGGTTGAGGGACAGGAGAGGAATGGAAAAAAGTTTTTTTTTTATAATCGAAGGCTCAAGGAAGTCATGGAAGTTTCAGTGAAACAAGAGATGGAAAAGTTCTGGTGATGAGCTCGATATCACTGAACAGCCCAACCCCAGGCACAGAATGCTGCTGCTCTGAGGGCCCAGAACAGCTGGAGGTGGCACCCAGGGCTCTGGTGACAAGGTGGGCACGGTCACACTTGGACTCCACCACCTTGGAGGCTTTCCCAACCCCAAAAACACCAAACCCAATCCAATCAGCTTCACATGCACACCTTGTGCAGCCAAAACCTACAGGAGTAGTTAGGGCTGGAAAAAGCTCTTGAGATCACCAAGTGTACCCAGCACCACTTTCTGACAGCTCTGTTGCCTTTGGTGTCCTGTACTTGGTCTCTAAGTCCAAGGAATAAACTGGTCCAGAAGCCAAGGCAGGACCCAACAAGTGATTTCTTTAACGAGTTCAGCACAGAAGTTTGGACAGTGGCTCCAAAGAGGAAAGCTCACCTGCTGCAAACTGGGAAATGGATTGAGAATTGGAGTGAAAAATGGCATTTTAAATGGAGAACACATGATGTGGAGCAGCTCTGGGATGATAATGTGATATTTCATTGTGCCACTTTAAACACTTCTTGTTTGGAAGTGGTTCTGAGTTGTCCCTTAAAGTGACTTTGTTCACATAATTTGGTGTTGAGGTTTTCTATCAACTGTGCTTCAAACTTGCCATTCAGTTCTTAATCTCCCCAGATTTTTTTCAGTGCCATGAAAAGAGCTGTATTTTTTTTTCTGCCTGACAAGTAAATCATTCTCACGTTGCCTTTTGTGTTAATAGATGATATTTTCTATTTTCTTTGTGAACTGCACAGCCACAATCCAGAAATTTAAACTCTGCTCCCACTGCAGATGTTATTTCTGATCGGATTTAATCATCACTCTCAAACAGAACAACTGCAATAATTGTAAGGGTATCATTAATTTTGTTCTCAAAACCTCTAAGCCTTCTCCAAGGGCTTGGAGCATCACAGCACTGGGAAGAAATTTCTTCTGTGTTTAACCACATCTTTCAAGGGAATCTGCTGAATTTCTTGGGACCTGTTAATTTTGTTGAATGGCACCCAAGTGTTTCATTTTTTCTCCATATGATTTTAGGATCATCACCCTAAGACCAGAATGAGTCACTACGACCAATTAATGGGAATTTATTGATGAAAATTAAATGTTTTTTGTGATTTACAGTGTTGATTCCTCTAAGATTTGATACACAAATAAAGACAGAGTTCCACAGAATTCCAGGATGGTTTAAAAGCTCATGCAGAGTCACCCCCTGCCATGGGCAGGGACACCTTCCACCATCCCAGGCTGCTCCAAGCCCCATCCAACAGATCCCCATGGATCCTGAACACCCTTCCCTGGTCACCACAGCCCAGGAGTGCCTGGAATCCCTTTGTGCTGCTCTTCAGGTGCTCCCTGTTCTTCTTCTTCTTAAAATGTTTCTCTTTTCCTTATATTCTCCAGCACCTTATTTTGAATGTTGTTCCTCTAAATATCCCAGAGTATGAAGAGTTGGTTCTACAGGATTCTGCATCCTAGTCTGGTGCCAGCCCACCAAACATATGTCTCTGCTCAAATGGAAGAATCTGTTTTGATTTCTCTTTTCTTTTTTTTTTTTTGAAATTTCTTCCTGGACTGGGGACAAAACATTTTTTAGATACAACTCAACATTTAGTATCTTCTGAGATATGAAACTTCCTATAAGTTTTTGTTAATTTATTCTCATGCAACAATTTTGAAGAAGCTGAACTGTCTGAATACGTGACAAGAATTATTAAATGTTCAAAAATTCATTACTAAATCAACATTAATTTACAAATTCCTGGTTGGGAGGGTGGGGAGGCCCTGGAATGGAATTCCCAGAGAAGCTGTGGCTGCCCCTGGATCCCTGGAAGTGTTCAAGGCCAGGTTGGATGGGCTTGGAGCAACCTGAGACAGTGGAAGGTGTCCCTGCCCATGGCAAGGGTGGCACTGGATGGGTTTTAAAGTCCTTTCCAACCCAATTCATTCCAGAATTCCATGCTAATTCTTCAATCTCATGGGTGACAAACATGCCTGAGCTTCCTGGAGATGTTTAGGGATGAAAAGAAACCCATCAGCTCAGACAGGTGCAAAATCTCACATCATTTTCTGTTAGATAAGGGAATATTTGGGATGCACCACCACAGAAACACTCCAAAGCCTCTGAAATTTCCATCAGTTGTTGCCTCTGGGAGGTGTTTTTCTTGTTTGTGAGAAAAAATCCTTCCAGACACATGAAAATTATTCCACAGCAAGATAAATGCACCCAGGAAACAGCAGAAATTTTCAATGCATAACACAATATCTGCACACAGAGTTAGGAAAATATTTCCTTTTTTTTATTTTTTTTGTAGTGGCAAATGTAAAGGAGCAGCAGATTGAAAAAACACTATTTTCACACCTGAGGGGTGCAGAGCAGGAAGGAGCAGGGCTGGATTCTCCTCTGAGCTCAGAACCCCCACCATGATCCAGCTCAGTTCCAAAGGCTACCTCTGGAGAAGGAGGAGGAGGAAAACACGAGTGTTTTCCATTTTTTTATTCCACAATAATGCTGAAAAGGCTGCCTCAATCTTTCTTGTAAATTAATAGTTTGAAGTGAGAAATAAATAAAGCAGGTCAGATTGTTTTTGTCAGAGATGAGCGAGCAAGGACTAATGAGATCACATGACAGATGAGTCTACTCCAAGATTGTCCTAAGAAAGAATTCCATCCTGCTTTTAACTGTTATTTACCATTTTACTGACACCCAAAGAACAGAATTTTCTAATTACCATTAGAAAACAAGAAGATAGTTTAACTAAAAGTAGGAGAGACTTACTAATTTTACAAGTGTAATGATATTCTGGGGAAGGGCAGTTTTGGGGGTGCTGTGCTGTATTCTGCATCACATACTTGTCTCTATGTATTCATATTTAAGTCCAACCCACATAATTTATTTAAGTATTATAAGTATATAGAATAAAAAAATGTGTTTTCTCTGTGTATATAGACAACAGATAACTTTCTTGTTTACTACAGGCAAAATCCCAGTGCTACCAAAATTTCTGAGAACCAAAATATTTCTGGAAGAAATAAATCCCGCAGCCCTCAGTAAGACACAAACTCCATTAGAAAGAAATCCCATTTATCTTCCAAACACAAATATCTCCATTTTCTTCCTTTCTGGATTACTTCTAAATACTTTTTTTTAGCAGCTAATCTCTCTTTAAAGCTGAACAGAGTAACAGAGCACAGAAGAGGCCATGGAGTGGGAGATTTGGGAATGTTCAGCTGGAGAAGGGAAGGATCCAGGGAGAGCTCAGAGCCCATTCCAGTTCCTAAAGGGGCTCCAGGAGAGCTGGAGAGGGACTGGGGACAAAGGATGGGGGGACAGGACACAGGGAATGCCAGAGGGCAGGGATGGATGGGATATTGGGAAGAAATCCATGGATTGAATCAACTTCCAAGAGTCTTCCTTGCTCTGAGCAGCCCAGAAATGCAGAGATGGGAAGAATCCCTCATTCATGGAAATTGAACAGGGAAAAGTAAGCTCAGAGCCACTCCAAGAAAATTATCATCCCCAGCAAACTAGGTCACAGGAGTGAGTAGTTTACTAAATATAAACTTTCTTTGTAGGCAGGCAACCACTGTCAGAGTAATGAGATTTACTCATATTTCACCCAAGTGCTCTCTGCACTCAGACTCATGAAAATAACCAAGTGACCACTCACACGTCACTCGCCTCTCAGGTGACGCAGCAGCAAATTCAACAACCTCAAAACACAAAAAAAAAAAAAAAGGAAAGAAAGGAGAAAAAAAGGATTTTGGCCTTTTATACTTGCAGGTGTAAAAGGAAATCCTTTGCATCTCCACTGCCATTCACCCAAACACCTCCTGTATCCAAAAATAGCCTCCCAAGGGTAATTCTCTTCCTGAGTCACGTGGAGGTGACAGAGCTTTGCTTCACTCCCACAAAACCCTGGTGGCACAGTGAGTTTTAGTGACCTCCTCAAATCCCTGCTAGGGTGGTGACACAGTTGGAAGGGAAACACAAAATTCCTGTCAGCTTCCAACCCTGTGAAGAGCCAGGGCTCTCCCAAACTTGTGAAACCCAGAAAAATGAATGGAAGGGTGAGAACACTCCCTGTTGTTTATTTTTTTGTGTTTGAGGATGAAAAAGAGAATAATATTTTTCCAGCCATGCAAGTATCAGTGTGTTTATAACAGGATGTTCTTCCTCTGCTGTTTGGATGGTTCCAAAAATATTCCCCTCTGGTTTGTGGCAGTGGCTGTCACCCTGACAGCGTTTGCTGCCTCCAGGGCAGGCTGTGTCTGTAACAAATCTGCACAGGCAACTGATGCCACACTCCCATTTTTCTAAACTTAGAGCTAAAAAACTGAAGGGGATGAATGAGACAAGTGTGGATACAAAGCTTTCATTTCTGGATGGTTATTTCCTAGCAGTGCCCGTGTTTAAAACCTGCAAGTTGGGCTAAAAGTTCTATTTTTGGTGGGTTTTGAGACAACTGCACACTGACATTTACTATTATAAAATAATTAATGCTCCTGTGCTTTCAAACACTGGGTACCAGAAATGATGACATGGATCAAAACCTGAAAAGAGGACACTTCACTGCAGATAAAACACTGACATCTCTTCAGAGACTTCCTTTCAAAAAGGGGGAAAATGGTGCAGTGTTGAGCCTCAGTTGTTTGAAGAAATATTCCTCTCCTCCAAAATGAAAATAGAAACATTCAGAAGCCCAAAATGTTGTAAATTTATGAATGTATCAATCTGTGGTTAGGCAGCCAAAAGGAAAAAATGCATCTCTTCAGATACATCTCTTGGTTTATTTTCTGGCTTCTTCCAAGGACAGAAAAGGCAATCAAATGCAACAGAAAAATTGTGTTAATTGGCTGATCTTATGACAATTTCCATTCAACAGTATTTTCCTGTTATTTCCACTGAATTATAATTATTCAGCACAAAATGCAGAGTTTTGCATCACAGTTCAAGCAGTTTCTGCCTGGTTTTGGGCACTGCCATGGCTGGGGCTGTCCTGGGTCCCTCCTCTCCTGGATATTTTAATTTATTTAACTGCTATCAATGCTTAAACAATACATTTTGGTGTCACTGGAAAGATTTCCAGGAAATCACAAATATCTTGTTTATTTCTAAGGGAAGAAACCTGAAAGTAACTCTAGAAAAGTATTTCTTTGAAATCTGAAAGTAATAATTAACAGGTTTCAGGGGTCTTTACTGCATTTTAATTTCAATATTCAGCTAAGAACTGTGTCTAATTTCCCAGACCAAGAAATGTTTTTTAGTCTGTATTTTAATACCTACAGTTTTACAAAGGATTCCTCTTTTGATGGAACTCCTGGAAACAAATTAATACATAAGTGCCTCCAAATCCCCCAAGATTTAACAGAGGAATACTTTATATAGCAGGGTATGTTCAGCATCAAACTAAAATCTAGGAAAAGACTTTATGCAAAATTAAAATGTTTTTAATCCATGTATCCCACTTTTCCAGGCCTACATTCATATAGACCTATTACTCCACCTGCTTTCCCTTCACCCTCATTCCATAAGAAACATCCACTGAATATTTAGGTTTCAAGTATGGGTCACATTTCATATTTTTTCCTTCTCCATTAACATAAGATTTATAGCACTGCCATAATTACAATGCTTTTAAAACAATCCTGTACACAAGTATCAAATTCTGATTGATTGGAATAAGGAATATAATCCTCTAAAACTTCATTTCTTTCTTTGGCCAAACTTAGATCAGCTGCTCTTTAGCTGATGATTTAGGAGCATCCACAAATGACATCAGGAGCACTTTAGTTACGCCAATCTAATTTAATAAAAAATACCTTGAGAGATGATTGTGTTACTAACAGAAAAGAATTTATCTCCCTTTTCAGCTGTGTGTGCAGCTCATACAGATCAGCCCCTGCAAATCACTCCTGGAAACTTCAGAACACTCCTTAAATGTAATAATGGACTTTTTCTTAATAGCAAATTTATTTGAAGCCGTGCCTGTATTCCTTCCTTGTGAAATAGAAGATAAAATCCTATTTCCTCACAGCTCACTGTGCTGCCTGCTGGAAAAGCACAGGGTTTAGGCACATTAAAGAAAAAGTCTTAATAGGTTTTTTTTTACCCCTCTTTACTTTTTATTAAAATAAGGACAAACATGATTCTGGGTGGACTTCAGAATTTTTTTCATAGCAACCTGTGCTTTCCAAAACTCAGGAAGCCACAAGGATTCCCACTGGTACAAATCCCTGTTTAAGGCACATTCAGTCAAAGCTCTGCCTTTACTCTGCCATTCCTTCTGATATTCCTGCCCTTATCAGTTTTGTCTCCATCATTACTATTTCCATCTTATCTCCAGTAAAAAGAAAACCTTCCAGGGAAACTGCCTCAGAGAGGCACCACTATCACCTGAGACATCTCCACAGCAGCCACGTGGACAATTAAACCAGGAGCAGAGAACAGCAGAATTCCCTTCCTGCCTGGCTGAAACGAGCTTTGGAATTTTTTTGTTTTTTTGTGGAGAAAACGACCTTGTTAATTTTTCCAGCCATTTCCCTGCAGAGTCACAATGGGCACATCCCCATTTCTGTCACCAGGAGGAAGCAGCAGGGCTGTGCTCGTTTCAGGATCCTGATGGATCAGGATTTGACTCTTCCCAGCCTAACTGTGGAAAAACTGCTTGGATAAGTGCTGGGTTATGGAATTCATGGATGAGGCAGGCTGCTCTCCAAGGAAAGGAAATTTGGAGTGCCTGAGATGCCATAAAACCTCTCAGGGCAGCAAGGAGGAGTTTGAGCCCAAGGATAAAACTGTGGTTTAAATTTAAAAGTTTCTTCGAAGTTCTTCATGTTTTAAAAGATCTTTTAGTTTCTAATGGTTGTTTGGGATAGGTAGGAGACTGGAAATATAAATGTGGGAAAAAGAAAAATGCAAAGGTCCAAGTAAAACAAACAACTCCCCCAAAACCTGAACCTACTGGAGGAGATTTTGTAGAACCCATCTAAATCATCCCTCCCAATAAAAACACACCAAAATCTGTTTTATCTGCTCCATTTCTTTAACCCACAGAGACACCACCACAAAAAGAGGAGAAAACCTTCATGTGGAGAAGGAATAAATGGGCAAGAGGAAGTGGGCAGAACTCTGTCCAACAGTCTGGCTGCTGGAGAAAAATCAAATTATCCTTTACAGGGAGGTGCTGCCAGTTTAACTCATCAATTTAAACCACCAAATAAATTTTGATCTGCAAGAATTTTATGCCACCAGAGATAATACTGAAAGTTTTCAAGGAAAGATATCAAAAGCTTAGCCAAGGAGTATCCATGTCAAAATAATGATATTGTTCAAAACTTTCAGCTGTTTGACCCATTTAAAAGTTTAAATTTGGGTGGTTTCTTTGCCCCCCATAAATCTCTTTTTGCTCCTACAGAATGATACTGATCTCAAATTAAATAGTCTACACTGCTGGAATTGTCATCCAGGTCCTCCTCATGGTAAATAAAGCAACAGCATTTACAGGCATTAAAAACAAACCAAAAAAGCAAAACACTCATCAAAAAATCTTCCTCTCTTCATCTCAACCCACTTCAACCCAGTTTTTACTCTTATGTTTTTCAACTTACCTAAACAAAATCCTGAACTACCCCAATCTCTCTGAAAAAGTCCCACTGAAGTCAGTGAAAGAAATTCTTTATGACAAAAAAAGAATTCGTCACTATAAATAGAATTCTTTACCATGGAGAATTAATAGTAGAATTCTTTACTATGGAAAAGAAATCCTTCCCTGGGAGGGTGGGGAGGCACAGGGTGCCTCATCCCAGTGTCCCAGGCCAGGCTGGATGAGGCTTGGAGCAACCTGGGATAGGGGAAGGTGCCCATGGAATGGGATGGGCTCTAAGATCCCTTCCAGGACCCTTTGGAAGTCCTGTGGCATCACCACAGCAATCCCAGGGATGCTGAGATCCACAGCCATGCCTCAAAAATGTCATGCATTCTTTTGTATACCCAGATGAGATTCTTTTACATGGAGTGGTTAAGCTGAAGGAAAGAAACAGGAAAAAATGAAAAAGCAAATTAAAAAAAAAAAGAAAAAAAAAGAAAAAAAAAAAAAAAGAAGGGCCTTTGTCCCAAAACAATTTTTCCCTTGCTTTCTTTGGAAGACTCATCTAAAAAGCCACGAGTGTTGCTGAATGCTCCTCCATGACATTTAGGCTTAATCTCTTTCTCCATTTCACTCCTCATTTCCAGCTCCAGTTCCCCACTCCAGCCTGAGCATTTCCCTGTTATCCTCCCCTGTTTACAATTTCAGATCCACAGAGGCTGTTAAGCCTTGTCCTGCAATTCCCCTCTCTTCCTCTTTCCATGCCATTATTCCTTAGCAGACCAGACAAAGGCACATTCTGGTGTCTTTGATAAATAAGGCAAAGCAGCATTTTAGCCCTGAAGTAGGAATCCTAAATCATGTGGCTGGAATCCCTTGGAGTGAGTGTCCATGCAGACATGGCCATAAGTCATAAACCAGTTACATCCCCTCCAGTGCATTGCACTGAGCTCCTAAAATGGGATATTTGTGTCCAGCACTCACTTTGTGATCTATGAGCCTCTGGTACTGAAAATGTAAAAAAAACCCAGGTATTTCCTGAAATCTCTGATTTTGGTAACCTGTGTACAGCAAATAATGCAAGCAGGAATACACACTAAATAATCAAATATGAAAATAGACACTGGGTATCAGCAGGACAAAAATCACATACCAAAATCCTCTTCATAGAAAATCAAAAATTTTTTTTGTGTAAAGTAAATATAGAATGATATGGTTTTATAGCAAAACAACCTAGATAAATGTTTATGTGTTTGCTGATAATCCTGCCATTCAAAACCAGTGTGATGTCAAGAAATCCAGTGGTTAGATGAAGAAAAAAATAATTAGCACAGAGTAAATGTAACTTTATGAGTGATCAGAAACTGATCCCAGATTTCTGCATTTTCACATTCACTCCTGTTCCTGTCCTGCACCTTGTCCCTCCCCAGCACTCACACAACCAGGAGTTTTCATTTTCCTTGTACCTAACTGGAATCTCCTTCTTCCCAAGCTGTGTCCATTCCTCTTTCTCTGCCTTTTCCATACTCTCCAGGAAGAAATGCATTTTTGTGATTGCCCCTCCCTGGATGACAACCAGCTCTGTACTCTGAGTATCACTAAACCCACATCTCTATTTCACATTCATCTTTCTGATAGAAAAAGGGCCCCATTTACCATGGAAATGAAACATAAACATGCAGAAAAGATTGTCCATGAGGTGAACAGGGAAAGTTTAATAAATCTCCTTAAATCCAACCTAATCAACAGCTCCATTTAGACATTTCAACTGCTCCTTCCACTACTCACAGCAACTCCACCTTAGCATGCAAACAATTTTCAGTCAGATTGCCAGCTCAGCAGGGGAAGATTTAAATCTGGATTTTCTTGTCCCATAACTTTTCATTTCTTGGTTGTCAAGGTCTGAGATATTCTGAATTTTGCCTACTGTAGGAGCAAGAGATACTGCCAACAGATCTGAATACCTCAGCAAGATTCTCCTTTCTTTTCAAACATAAGGAAATATTTTTCAAAGCAAGTTGGGTCCTTTTAGGCAGCTGAGGTCACAGTGTCAGTTTGTTGTTGAGTCACTGCTTTCTGCTAGGAAAAGGCACAGATTCCATGGATTTCTTAGGAATGCTATCACTTAGTATAAATAATGTTATAATTTAATCATCATAATCTTTGGGTTTAATGTGGTTAGAAGGCAAAGTTGCTTCCTGGATTAACTTTGTGCTACCTGCACAATTCCCCTTTTCTCTCATTCATTTTTGAAAGCTTTGCTGAGATGGTTAATTCTTGGAGTATCTTCTACAATTTAACAAGTTTCTAATACAAGATTCTATCACAAAGATTCACTGAATTACTCCACCAGAATGGCACCATTCTTTGCTGAATGGGAATTCCCCATGGAAAACAAGGGAGTCTAAAATAGCTGCAAGATGGAAATCTCTCTTCTGTCTCCCTGGATGCTCTCAGCTGCCTCCTTCCACATCCCCAGCATGCACTGAACCCACTCCAGGCTCCCTGAATCCCTCTCCCAGGATTCATTCCCAATTATTTCCACCAGGTATTTCCTCAGTGTCTCAAGGACAGTGACTTGCCCAGAGGGGTTGTGGATTTCCCATCCCTGGAAGAGTCCAAGGCCAGGCTGGACAGGGCTTGGAGCAGCCTGGGATAGTGGAAGGTGCCAGACACAAAGGCCAAAAACATGAGACAGATTTTTATCTTAAAAATGTAAAGCCTTATTAATTTATTTTAATGACTTTTCTCCCCCCCACCTCCCTCTTCAAGCTTTGCTCTGCAGCCCCAAATCCATTTATTCCCTCTGAGAGTTTGGACTCCTGATAATTCCTTCATCCCTCAAATAATATCACATTAATCTTCCCCTCTGATGTGAGTTCTCGTCATCATCCCTTATTTTCTTATTTTATGTCAACAAGACTCTTATAAACTAAAAGTAGAACTCCCCCATCTTAGCCTGGTAATAATTCCTCACATGAGGAACCTGCTGACCTCCTGCACTTTCAGTTCTCCTGTCCAAACTGATTTGATCTTCTGGCTTTCATCTTCTCTCACTGATCCAGCTGTGCCACAGGTGGGAAAGCTGAAATGTGCTCCATCCCTACTCCTGCACAGACAGCATTTATTTCCTTCCATGGAATTGGGAGCAAACAGGCACTGGGCTCTCACTAAAACTGAGGAACAAACAGAACACGATTGTCAATCTAAATTTTACAATTGTATAAGTGCAAAGTGAAAGAAAATATTCAATTCAAGTAAAGTATTTATGTGGCAAAACCATTCTTGTGCAAAGCTTCACTCAAAGCATGATTTGAGATGGAGTCACCATCTTTAACCTCTGTGTATTTGAACTACTAAATTTTAAATTCTGGACTATGTCCTCAGTTAAACTCCAACAGCCTTTAAGAAAGACAAAAAAAACCCCAAAAAACAATCCAAAACACAACAGAGAAAAGTCAACACAAATTTAGGTCCCACAGGGACTATTTTAAACTTAATATTTCCAAGATCCCTCTTTTATGGGATTTCTTTGCTGAAGAAGGCACAAACTGCTGCTGCATTTGGGAAATTTTAAATCAACATGAGTAGTGAACACCAAGGTAAGGTCTGGTATCCATATAAATTAGAGTCCTCAAAGTCTAAAGATGACAAAGAAATTCTTTGCTACAACTTTTAGGGCAATTATGGGGACATGATAATTGCATTATTTACTATTTTGAGTGGTGACATCTTAAAGTTGCTTAAAATATGTGAATATGTGGATTGTGAATTTGTGCTTGAACTTGCAAATAAGAAAGCAAATTAATGGAAATAAAGGCAATATTTATTTATTGGTATTATCAAAAAACAGGTAAAAACTGAAGTGTTGAAAAAATTGCAAGATGTGTTCAATATCAAGACTTTGGGCACAAAGTGAGTACATAACATTGAATGAATGAGGAAAAAAGTTACAAAGAGTTAACAAGCACAACTTCCTCTGCCTTTCCACCACCTCTTCCTGCACAAAACTACCTGAGAACTCCTGAATAGCCAGCTCAAGAGTTTAAAAAAATATGAAGATTTTAATCAAAAAAGTAATCAAGACTAGCAATAGTAATATTCAGTAAATATTCCTTATCTGCTGGAGAGTTTAAAAGGAGTGTGAAGGATCTGTCAGGAATCTCACATGGCATCATTTACTTGTGGAGGGAAAAATAAAGGGAGGGAGGAGGCCAATCTATAGCCAGTGCAGATGGACTTGATTTAAATTGTACTTCATTTAAATGCAACCTCTCACACCTGCAAACATCAGAATATACTCATTTATATCAGCCCATTGTAACCCAACAGCAAAAATAATGTAATATAGGGAATTACTTTGTGTCTAAAGCTTATTAAATTACAGAATTCAAAATTTAATCTAAAAATGCTTTAGGTGTACAAGAATTCTTGACTTTAGTCAATAAAAAATTTAATGAATTAACTTGCATTTCTTCTAAGTAAATATTCGAAATTTAGCAAACCATTTGTGATTGGCAAAACCTTATTCCCATTCTGCAGAAATTAGTTCAAAAGCTACTGAGAAACTGTGTTGGTTTTCAGGATGCTGCTCTGGACATTCTCTGTTCTGCACCACCACACCTTCAACTCCATGAACACAATATTCAGTTTAACTTTCAAATACAAATGTTTGGAATACAAAAGTTGGTAGTGAAAGGGTTGGGTTTGTTTGTTTGCTTTGTGAGTTTATATAACTTTTTAAAAGTATGGACAAAGCCATCAGAACATATTTACATACCCAAAATGTCCATAAAATCCCAGAATCATTCAGGTTGGAAAAGAACTTTAAGATCATTGAGTCCAGCCACTGCCACCACTGCCCCATGTCCCCAAGTGCCACATCCACATGGTTTTTAATCCAGGGATGGGGATTTCTGCACAGCCTGTGCCAACCTTTTCCATAAAGGAATTTTCATCAGTATCCAACCTAAACGTCCCCTGGAACAACCTGAGGCCCTTCCCTCTTGTTCCTTGGAAGCAGAGAAACACTCACCTTTTATGAGATTGCTCCAATATTCTCTAACTTTGCCACTTTTCAAATGTCATCCTATGTAAGGAATTAAGGGCACATTGATTTTAGACACCAAACACTGATTCATACCTACAAAAATGGAAATGTTTATGCAGATGCATCATGTACCATTTATGATATTAAATCACAATTAAAATCATTCAACTCTATGAACCAGAGCAGCCTCCCCCAAATTCTCAATGTTTATTTTTTATCTAGGAAAGGATTAAGCTAAAATTATTCCATCACAATACTATGGGTCAAAACTCAACCACTGCCCAGAACTCTCTGCTCCCAAATTAATGTGGTTTTATAGGAAGGACATGAGTGGTTCTGCCTTGGACATGGCTGGATGAAGCCCCAGGATTTTAATCACAGATTTTTCTGCTAGCACTGAGTGTTTTAATTACTTTTAGCAGACAGTGGAGCAGCAGAACTGAGGTGATATCTGTAGGCTAAATCTCTCTTGGCCTGCTGAGTGCTGACTGGGCTGTCTGCCCTGAGCTGGGATGGATCCTCATTCTGTGAAGGTGTATCCCAACAGGTTGGATTAAATCATCAAGGAGTCCTGGAAAATGCCCCATTTTAATTTGCCTAAGCTTGCTGGGGAGAAGCTGGAAGAAAAAATTCAATATAAGAAGGGTCAGTGACTGCACATCATTTTTTGCACATTGACTTTGTGTTGTAGCAGCATCTTCCCAACAACAATCCTTGACTCCCTGTAGGACAATGAGGAGGTAAAAATTTAACATCCATCATTCAACTAGTGTTCCACAACTATTGACCACATCACAGAAATGGGTGGGATCTCTACAACTTAAACAATCTGAATGCCACTGGGTTGTGTCCTATTGGTTGAGAATCTAAAGAATAGGAAAAACTTTTCTGGTTTCAGACTTGAGGTCCATCTCAGACACCTGCAGCAGATGCCTTAAATTGGTCCCACAATTGCTCCTCCATGAAGAACTGATGGGGTTTTTTAGGGAATGTTGACTTATACATCTATCCCTTAATTAAAAGGGGGGGGAAAAAAAAGCTTTCTAAATTCTGAGGGCTATTCCAATTCTACTCAATCTAAACAGGATCCCATTTCAATTTCCCATACTAAATTCCCACATCCCTTTTAGAGCTGCCCAATTAAAAAGTAAGATGAGTGGCCTCAAAATGGAAGGGAATAAAACCCATTTTTAAGGATGCCTTATCATCAGTGATAAATAGGACTACCTAAATAACTGTTTGGGCTACACACTTAATTGTCTAACATTTTCTACTATGCATTTTTACCTGTAATAGTTTGGTTTCTTAAATCAGAAAAAAAAAAAAAAAAGGTTTTTTTACCAATTCAACTTGCTGAATATAAACACATAGAAGTTCAGGATATTCTTACTTCTTCCTTTTTTTAAAGTAAGTATATTTTTATACCCTAAAAATATAACACACAACAAGAACGAGCCATCTTTTTCAAAGTCCTGAATGCTGTGATAGAGAAGAACTTAGGGTGCTGGAAAAAAATCTTGAATATGGCATTAAAATCCTTAAATGTAGCATTAAAATCCTTAAATGTGGAATTAAAATCCTTAAATATAGCAGTGAAATTCTTCAAGGTAGTGTTAGGTTTAAATGAGCATTTCTCTCTCTATGCTCCAAGTGCAATCTGGGCAGCTCAGTCACTTTTAAGGCTCAACAATGTTTTCCTTAATGTTGCTTCCCAGAGAATTCAGTGAAAGCTCTGTTCTGCATTTAATCCCTGAGCTGCCACCAGCTGCCAGCCCAGCAGCATCCCGCTGTCCCTATAAACCATATGGCCCCAGGCAAGGCAGGGGCCCTTTCTGCTCACAGCTGCTCCTGTGCCACCAAAAGGCTCCTGGGGCCCCCAGAAGGCAGCAAGGGGCTGGCACAGGCTGGGCAGGGCTGTGCCACCACGGCCAGGGGCCACCTGGCACACAGTGGCACACTGGGGTCAGGGCACAGCCAGGGTGGAGCATGGGGACATTGCCCCTGCCTGCTCTTCCCAGGGTAAGGGACAGGACTCTGCTCCAGACTGGGGTCATGGGGATGCTCCCAAGGCTGGAGCTCCTCTGCTCTGCCTGGGAGAGCTGGGAATGTTCCCCTGGAGAAGGGAAGGATCCAGACAGAGCTCAGAGATCCTTGAAGGGCCTGAAGGGGCTCCAGGAGAGCTGGAGAGGGACTGGGATAGAGGGACAGGACATGGCTTCACACTGATAAAGGGCAGGGATGGGTGGGATTTTGGGAAGGAATTCCTCGCTGGAAGAATGGAGAAGCCCTGGCACAGGTTACTCCATGGCTGCCCCTGCATCCCTGGAGTGTCCAAGGCTGAACAGGGCTTGGAGCAGCCTGGGACAGTGGAAGATGTCCCTGCAAGATGACCTTTAAGACCCCTTCCAACCCAAACCGTTCCATGATTCTACAATAATCCCATGACTTAGACAATTTATTCCTCACAAAGTTACACAGAGCTGGAAGGCAAATCTGAACTGTTCATGTCAAGGCACTGCACGTAGAGCTGAGCCTTGTCTTCCTTTCATCTAAAAAAAAATATAAAATCCGCCCCAACCAACCCCAAACAAATCATGTTGGAACTTCTCTAATTACAAAATCAAACATGAAATTTCTCCTGTGACATTTTCGATACTGGCAATGATGAACTCCTGCGATACACACCGAGTATGACAGAAAATCATTCTGCAAGTTCACAAGTGATAAGCTCCTACCCTTTTTGGCACGTCTCAGCTCTGATAGCAGTCAATTTTTTCCTCATTATAAATGGGAAAAGTAAAGATATCATGCAAAGGCCACTTAAAAGCAAAATAAAATAAAGGAATGCAAATTTATATTGGGAGTTACACAACTGCCAAGAAAGCTCCAAGCCTGCTGATCTTCTGTTTATTGCTCTCATGTTCTGCTCTTTGCCTCAGCCGTGGGTCTGCAACACTGAAAACTTCAAAAAGTGTCTTTTAAAAGCTGACTTTGAATCCTTGTGAGTGAGTCAGACATCATTTACATGGCTGAAATTTCATGGAAACGACACCAGCACAAACCCTTGCGAGGAAGAGTCGCTGGCAGCCCCTGCGTGTGCTCAGCTCCTGTAATCCCCAGCCCTCTCCCAACAGGAATAAATCTCACATTCTATTAGCAGTGAGGCAGGGCTGCCATCAGTCACTTTTCCAGCACAGCTGTGGGAGGGTGGCACCGGGATGGGAGCAGAGGGGAAGAAGTGAGAGCGCTGGGAATGGGACCCTTCACCAGGGACCATATGCTGCCCTGGCATCCCAACACCTCCTGAACAAGCAGACAACCTTTTCCCACACTGCTTTTGTTGAGCCAGACTGCTCCAAACACACCTCCTTTCCTCAAGCAGCCAGCAAAGGTGGCAGAGCCCTGCTGCCTGCTAATGAGGAGGCTGGAGCCCAACAAACAGCTCCCACTCCTGCCACATCCACCCAACGTGGGCAGCAATGCCTGAGAGCCCCAGGGTGGGAATCAGGAAAATAACTCCACTGAAGGGAGTCCAGCCCTGGAACAGCTGCTCTGGGTGCTGCTGGACTCCTCTTCCTTGGAGGGATTTAAAAGCCCTGTGGATGTGGCACTTGGTGGCTTTGGCAGGACTCGATGGTCTGAGAGGGCTTTTCCAACCTAAATAATCCTGATTTTGTTCTTCTACCATGGAGGCAAATGCAGGAAGGGATTTGCAGTGTTATCCCAGTAATTCCTCTGAGACCACAACATTTGCTCCTCTTGCCCACTGGGACATCAGGAAGCACCAAAAAGAAAGGAAAATCTGTCTGTAAATAATAAAAAACAGAGAAAGAACTTCCATCCTTCTCCAAAGGCTCCACAACTCCCAAAAAGTCCTGGAGAGGTCTGATTCTGATGGCAAATTTTGATTTTTTTTTTTTTTTTTTTTTTGAGAAAAGTTGTTCTCACACTAAGATAATGCATTTATAGTTACCTGCCCAGAGAGGAAACACAAATATTTGTAAAGGATGAGCTGACTCTGAAGATTTGAAGAAGGGGCAGAAAAATATGGGTTTTTTCCCTTTTTAAAGCCTAGCTATGTTTTATTATCTCCTGTAAGGTAACAATTAGCACTGCTCTCAAACCTGGACAGACTCAAGTTCTTCACTCTTCTGACACACTCAAAGTCCACAAAAAAATCACCAATTCTCTGTCCATTGGAAAAGTAAAGGGATATTTGGACCCCTTTTTTGACAAACCTGTACTTTGAGACTGCTCACTCCACATTTTCATCATTTTAACTGAGTTATACACATTTATGTACAATTTAGTTTTACTCAAAGACCAAAATTTAAAAGATGTTAAAATAAAAATATCAGCTTAATTCGGTACCCTGAGCATCAAAGAAGTTTTCATTGAAACATAAATTTCTGGAGATACTAAATCTTATTTGAGACTAATTTTTTTCATACTCTGTTGATACCTGGCATTATTTAGACAGCATGGGGACAACCATGAAAAAACATTCTGCTTTGAAAGCCTTTTCCTTAGATTTAGATCCCAGTCATAAAAAAAACTCTCCTGAATTGTCCTTCCTTACTCTATTTGTAGCACAAAAATGCCAAAGAGCAGCAAGAGTTTCCCTTATTATTTTTTGCTGTTAATTCCTCTCATGAATACAGTGATGTGCATAATTATGGTGCTTAATTATTGCTTAAAATCCTAATCCCCCCTGCCCTTTATCAGCCAATCCCTGTTTGTACTTTTAGCTTTGACCAGGTAATTTAACATGGTGAATTTAACATTTCATCCATGAATTGAAACTATGATGCACCCACAAACCAGCAGAGGTATAATCCTTCTACCCCCTGAATCCATTTCAAAATTCCCACTAAATAAATCTACAAATTCCTATTTATTACCCAGACATGACAAATGGCAACAGGACATGCCTACCACAGAAGGCTCTAAAATCTCTTTTATTTGACCATAATTCAGGGCAGAAGTAACATAATCTTATTTTCAGAGACCACAGCAGGAACAGATTTCTAATCCCAACTCTGACACTGACTTGAGCAAGTTATTTAATCTCTCTCAGCTGCCACTTGGAAAATGACAGATTTTTCTTCTTTGCCTCTTAAGTACCATGAGGATGCAGCAATAGATGCAGCTTTGAGATCATTAAAAAAAAAAAAAAAAAACAAAACAAGAAAACCAAAGTACCACAAAAGAGATAAACCAAATCAGGTACTCTGAAGGTATCATAAAATAATTACAGCAAAGAGTAACAACCTAAGGATATTCAGAAGTGAAGCTTCCCTTCCTACTCACAGATTTTTCCAAACAGTATAAAAATCAGGATGTTTGTCTTAATTTTCACATTGCCTGAAGAAAAAAAAAAGAAAAACCCAAAAAAACAAGCTTAGGATTTTTTTTTCCTGCTGCTGCTTTGCCATTCAGGGAGGTTTGAGGCAGAAGCACTGAATCTGTTTGTACTCCTGGAAATTCCAGGCTGCTCTGGCACACATTTGAAAGGTTACCTTTAAAACCAAAAGAGTTCAAAAATTGATCTTTTCAAGCTAAAATGTACTGAGCATGGATGGGGCTGGTGTGGCACTGTTTAAAACCAGTAGAAATTCTGTTCCTAGAGCTCCTGCCCACTTGTGTCTGCTTCCCTCCTCCCATCTCTTACCTCTCCATAGCCAAGGCAGCCCTGGCATCAGCACAGAACTCAGCCAAGATTATTTTTGTCATGTAAAGTATCATTTACATAATGTCTAATTAAGCACGTGACTCCAGCAAAGAATCCACATTCCCCCTCTCCAGAATTCCACAAAAACTCTCTCCCCAGCACCTCCAGATAATTTATGGAAACTTACAGTCGATTTATTCCGTGTGACACTGGTAAACAAATTAATGTGGGATTTAATTGCTTTGTCTCCTCAGCTCAGGCTCCCTTTTAGCCATATTTATCTGAAATTATTATCTACAAAGAAAATAGATTGTAATTGAGCTTATAAAACTGATGGTGGTTTGAAGTTGACAACTGTCACCATTATTAATCTGAATTTCACTTCAGGGGAGAAGAATGCCTGATCAAGTATTTCTGCAAGGAAGGCTGGTTTTCTGCTGTCTCATGTTTCCTGCAGCATTGTACTCACATGCAGGGCTTTTTTTTTTTTTTTTCCCAGAGTTATTTATTTATTTATTGCATTTGTATAAACCACTCTGTTTCTTTCTCCCAAAGCAGACCAGAAATCCATCTTTAAGCAACCTTTTTTTTCCCCCTAGTGAAACATAAAATAATCAAATCTCTGCAACACCTGATCCATAGCCAGCACTGAGAAACAAACAAAACAACTGAAGTAAAAAAAAAATAATTCCTTAATCATGATTATATAATTCATCCTGCCTCAGCAGTATTAGCAAAGATCATTAAAAAACCCTAAATACAAATATTAGTGTATAAAATAGCAATAACCCATCTGGCTTGCATTAGCTGAAGCAAAGTTTGGATGGTGGAGAGCTGAAAAATGATGACAACATGAGCTATGCATTCCTGAAAGACCTATACATTTCCCAAATTCCTGTCTGATTACAACATATCTCACAGCTCCAGGAATTCCACACACAAAAACCCCTCTTCAGGTATAAAGCACCACTCTGACACTGCCTCTGTGAAGCAGCTTCAGCAGGATATAAATAAATAAATTTGCATATTTAAAACTGAAGATACAAATAATGTCCCAGCCAGGACAGAATTTGCTTTTAAATTCTGATTTTCACCTGAAGGTCTTTTCCCTTCATATTTTGAGATCTACAGCAATAAAATGCATTGAGATCTAGAAGTGAAAGTTTATTTTCTTTAAGGAAAAGAACCCATGCAGGCTGGAGGATGGGAAAGGAAGTAGGCAAAAAGAAAGATGTTTGGATATTTGCCACTGTGAATATGAATGACTTCAGTAAACCTTGGTTATTTTGGACTAGAAATGTTTTCTCTTTTTAGGACATAATGACCATAGGCTGGAATTACAGTGGATTAGACACGTGGGCATGAGAAATTGCCTGGGAATTGCACTGGGGAGGAGGCCAGGCAGGGATAGGAGGATCCTGGGCCATTTAAAGAGCCCAGCTCAGGCTTTCAGCCACTCACCTATGCTCAGGGAATGGCATCACTGACATGCTGTAATTAAATATTTTATGAACACAGCATCCACGCTCATTTCCCAGTTCCTAAACCCAGGGAAGTGCTGCTTCTCTAACTCACCAAGCTCAGGAGGAGTCACTGCAATAAATCCTTCCTGTGTTACCAAAGCAGCACAAGAGCCTTTTCCTGTGATGAAACACTGTCCCTGCTTTGGCTGGCTGAGCCAAGGCTGGGATTGGGAGGGCTGGACAGACAGACAGACATACATGGCCCAGATTCCCTCTGCCAGCACAGAGCAGTGGCTCCAGCATGTCCCAGCCTGTCCCTCTGCAGCTTTGGGGCTTCTTGCAGCTCACTCTGCTCCAGGCACACTCCCAGGCCCCAGCTGAAGGAACCCCTGCTCCCAGTGACTGCTGCAAGCAGCAGAGTCCCCTGAGAGGAGAATTTCTGAACTTCCAGGCCAGCACTCCTTGCAGAGCCCCTTGAGCACTCAGCTCGTGGCAGGGCTCCTCTCTTCCCATTTCCTTTGGAGATCTGGCTCTGCTCTCCATGAAAAAGCAGAAAGTGACTGGCAGCTTTTTAATTTTCTTCTTCTCTCCCATCCTCAGCAATGATCCCACCCCTAAGTGCTATTTCCCACTGATGGATTGTGTCCTTAAAGAATGCCAAAATGCTGAAGCCCTTTCCTTAAAGTATTAAAGTGTCGGGGCCAGAAAAGGCAAGGAGAGGGAAAGATAAAGAAGGATGAAAAAATCAAAATTTTGGGAAAAATCAAAAGGCAAACTTCACTGTTCCTGAAGACATCTTTGGGACAAAGCTCTCCAAGTTTACTTCTTCCTTCATCTTAATGGAAAACCCCAAAATGAGCCCCTGTGCCCAGAGACATCCTGCTCAGGGATTCTGATCTCCAGCTCACCTGTACTGACTCAAGTCTGCATCCAGTGGCACTTTTCCAGCTTCCAAAGGGACTACAACAGGATACCAACCACCTCCTTTCTAGCTCTTTAATTAATAGTGTGGGGATGGTTTCGAATCAGGCACACCAGATAATAGAAAGCAGCTGCCACACCTTGAGTTTCAGAAAGGTTCTGGCACAAAACTTCTCTGGGTTTACAAACTCAGCTTCCAGGTACACCTGTGACATCTGTTTCCTTTCCAAATTGTTGGGGGTTTGTGAGAAATTCATATTTCTGTGTTACAGAGCAATGAACACACAACTGGTGACTGAAAAACCTTGGTAGAATCCAAATGGATCTTGCCAGGCAATTATTGATTTGTGACTGGAGGTGTTCACAGGTGTTCACCAACCTTAAAAAAACTGTGCCATTTTTGCACCTGGGCTTTGCTGGCAAAGGGAGGGAGAAGGTGGCAGCATCCCAGCCCTGTGACACCTGCACAAGTAAGTGCAAGGAAATGCACAGGATCCTGGGCAGCACCCAGGATGGAAAAAGTCCTGGAATTGAGTTGGAAGTGTCATCAAAGCACATCTTGATCCACCCCCTGCCATGGGCAGGGACACCTTCCACTGTCCCAGGCTGCTCCAGCCTGGCCTTGGACACTCCCAGGGCTCCGGGGGAAGCCACAGCTGTTCTGGGCACCCTGGGCCAGAGCCTCACCACCCTCCCAGCCAGGAATTCCTTCCCAAAATCCCAACTAACCCTGCCCTCTGTCATTGTGAATTCATTCCCCCTTGTCCTGTCATTCCATTCCTTTGCAAAAAGCCCCTCTTGGCCCTGGCTCTGAGCTCTCCCTGGAGCCTTCTCCTCTCCAGGTGAGCACTCCCAGCTCTCCCAGCCTGGCTCCAGAGGGGCTCCAGCCCTGGAGCAGCTCCATGGCCTCCTCTGGACTCTGTGCAGCAGCTCCAGGTGGTTCCTGTGCTGGCCCCAGGGCTGGAGGCAGCTCTGGAGGTGAGCTCTCACCTGAGCTGGGCAGGTGACAACAACCTCCCCTGACCTCCTCTCTCAGCTGGAGCCCAGCCCAGCAGCAGCTGCCTGCAATTCCCAACATGCAGGTGGAGAGGATTTTCCCAACACCTCTGCCAGGACTGACAGACACAGGAAGTGACAAGGAGAGCTCAGCCTGCTTTATCCATGAATTTACAAGAGAACAACTTCATCCTTTAGCAGGAACATCAAAAACTTGTAACAGGTACAGAACTTCAGACACAAACAGTCCTGCAGAGCTTCTTAAAGGGAATAACACAAATCTGTATCCTGGGCAATAAATGCCACTGCAGGATGGAGGGTTTTCATCTTGCTTTTCAGTTCTTTCTAATTCAACTTCTAAACTAAACTCAGATTTTTTTCTCTTCCATACTTTCTCAGAACAGGCAACAACTTCCTACCACTTACAATCCCCACACAACTATTTTGCTCTATCTGAAGAGAGCTACCCTTGGCAGGAATGTTTTAATCTGTGGGTGGACACCAAGCCATCATTCTGCACACACATCCTGGTTTCAGAGAACTTTTCCCTTAGGTTTCTTTTGCAGTGAAAAGCTTTGGGTTTTAGAAGGAAAAAAAAATCCAAAATGAGACAAGCTACTTAAATGCCAGCAAAACTTCCTGTACTGGGGAGAAAGAGGCAGAGATGAATAATCTGTCTGTAAATATCCACACATAAAATAGAAAACGTGATACTATCACTCATTCTTTGATTGGGACAAATGGGAGACTCTCTCCAGCTCCATCCCAGACGCCCAGGAGATGTTAAGGGTGGCCTAAGGTCTGATTTCCTGGACACACATTTCCACAGCACCTCCTTCCAGGTCCAGAGCAGCCTCTTAATTAGCTGCTCATCAACTGCTAAACCCACGTGCATCATGTGAGGTTTCATTCTGCACTTGCTGCTGAACAGAGCAGGCTTTAAAGGAGAGCAGTTCACAAAAAACACTAATTATTTATGAGTATGGATCCTGTGACTTTTGCAGAACACAACTGTATGATGAAATATTCCTAAATGATACTATGAAATACTCTAGAGAGAATTCAGACACATCCACTGCCCCTTCTCTCCAGTGTCCAAAACAGCTGTAAAAAAAAAATAAAAAAAATCACCAGTTTTTAGCAGCACATTTCTGTTTGCTCTGGAGGAATGGGAATGATCAGTATTATTTCTCCAAAATCCCCTTCACAGATGAGCCCAAACTTCACGGCAAAGTGGCACATTGCTGCCTGCCAAGGTTTAATGCACGTTTTACATCCAATTTTGAACAACTTCTGAGAAGGCCCCCAAGACAGCAACATTTATCCCAAACTGATGGATTCATCCCTGTATCCTTGCACTCTGTATTTCATAGGTTATGAAGAGCCAGCAGACAGCATGCCAGGAGCAGGGAGCCTGCACACCAAACACTGTCACAGTTTGCTGCAGAACAACTTCCATTGGGAGCTTCCTTGTGAGCCAGTGCTCCCCTTCCCAGCCAGAGCAGCTCAGATTGCTGCAGCAGCCACTGCACTTGGGTTCCTACACCCAGCTTAGCCCCAGTAAGCCTAAACTTCCAGCCAGAAATGCAGTTTGATTGGCAGCTGATGGACTTTGCTAATTCATGCAAATGGTGCCAGCCTGATCCATGGCTCATGGTTGGACTCCCATTTGGAGTTTCACTCCCAGTGATGTCTCACCCCAGACCTGGTATCCTCAATAGGTGAAATAAAACAGTGCACAACAAACACGTGGTTTGGATTAATGATTTTTGCACAAATGGGGGTGTGTGAGTGTAATTTGATATGTCAGAGTACTACAACGACTAGGATGTTCCAGCTTTTCTCTCTGCTCAGAATTCCCTGAAACCTGCAATGCTAAAACCTGGCACTGCTCAAAGGAGCACTTTCACCACTTTGCACCATCTATAACAATCACCATAATGTGCCCAAGAACTACTAAGGGTAAAGACAAGTCTATGGCTTTGGGAGAAACATCAAAAATATGCATTTTTTACTGAAAACACAGCTAGAGGCTGATCAAACCACTCAACACCATCAGAAACATTCCTAGAAACTGAGGAGCCTCTTTTGCAGGAAAATGACAAGTCTGGCTACTCCTCCTCTTCCCATCTCTACTACGAGGAGTTTGAAAGGTTCCTCCTCGATTTCTAAATATAGACCTGGTGATTGTGCATGATAGGTTTGTCACTAGGACAGGATGATTTCAGACTGCAACAGCACAACACAGGACAAGTCCCAGCACACCTCAGAGCCCTCCCTAAGGTCACCACCCATGGGGACACAATCCCAGCCGCTGAGCCTGAAACACAACCAGAAGAGAAGCAGCCAGAGCTGCTGGAAACTTGATTATGATGTGGGAAAACAGGAGAAGAGCCTTCCAGTTTATAGACCATAATATTACACTTCTGAGAGAACAAGCTGGATGTCCAAAGCATTCATAAAAACAGTAGTAAAACTATGCTCCTGATCTTCAACAACTAAATGGACACCCAGCAGGGCAAAACCCAAATATCAAACTATCAGTGGGTTTTAGGAAGTTTGCATTTATTAAAACCCCTTAGGAAAAAAAAAAAAAAAAAAAAAAAAAAAAAAGAAAAACAACAAAACCAAACAAAATGCCCAACCCCCAAACTCGATGTACAGGTCTAGCAAGTATGACAGCATATTTCTGTGAACTCCCAGCTCCTGTAACCCTACCAGGCTGGTAACTCAATAGTGCCACAGACTCCTTGGTGTCCCTCTGGCCTGGGGGGACACTTCCAGTGGCTCAATGAAAGCAGGGTGACCCTGCAGCCACCTGTGTTTGTGCTCCTCACCAGCTCTGGGGAGCTTCTGCTGGCTAAGCCCAGTCCCAGTCCAGCATCCTGCTCAACTTTTGTTCTTGTCTCTGGGATTCAGTGGAATTCCTGAGCAGAGTCGTTTCCTACCCCTTTGTAATCCCCCATAAACAGCTCAATCATTAACAGCATTAACAACCTGTGTACCACACAACAAACCCTTTATGGCCTCCTCTGCTGCTTGGGGCTTTTCACCTTTTCTGCTGCTCTCTCCAACTCTTCTTTCACTTGGGGGTGGGGAAGAACTGGAGTATTTTTCAGTTAGGAGATAAAAAGAACAAAAAAAACACACCTCAAAGGCAAGAAGCCTCAATCCTTTTGTTGTGCTCAGACTGATATTTTGTAAATTTGGTCTGCTCTCCTATATGTATTCTGGCCTTAGAATCCAAAATGGTCAGAAATAAATGTTTCTTCACAAGATGCTCCCAACCCCCTACCAAATATTAGATATCACTTACTTAAAAATAGAAACTAACATCTAAATTGGTAAATTATATCATTGATCTAGGCCCTTTTATCTGTGCTAGGAAAGCTGTAGAATAAGAATTTTGTGGAAGTCTCAGTATACAAAAAGTGACTATTCTGGACCCTTAGCAGAAATGTGTCCAAGGGCACAATTTTACATCAATTTTTCTTTTCACTGTTTTAACTATGAACTTATCAGTGGACAAGAAACCAGAATGTTATCCCATGTACTTCTGGGTAGTTTAATGCTCTGCTATTTATTTATTTTTTATTGCAATGTCATTTTAACTTTTGGAAGAAGAATCAGAGAACTGCATCTATCTCACCTCATTATTGAAGGGTCTCAGGATTTCTAGTACCAGCATATAAAAAAAATAAACTTACACTGGATCTGCTCATTCTAGATCTTCACACAAAAGTATGACCCTACCCCATCCCATCAGAAAAGTGTCTCTGTCCAGCACCATCTAATTAAAAAAACTGAAACATGTATATGATTAAGCCAGGGAAGACCATCCTCTCCAAAGACAGCTTTCCCTCTAGATGCAATTGTTCTGCTCATCTTTTCTCAGCCAACTGCTCAATAAGCTGCATATTGAATGTGAGATGTCTAATGAGCGTCTCCATGACTGCAGAAATGACAACTTCCCAAAACAGAAGGTCTGACTCCCAAACTGCTGCAGTCTGGATAATGTTCACCTGCTGTCAGCCTGCTGCAATATTTCTCATTGCCCTGGCTAGACACAGGACAAGTGCAACTCTCCCAGCGAAGCCCCATGAAGGACTAACTTGACAAAAATTTCTCTAGGATTTTCTCTCTGATTTCCCCTCATTACCACAGCTGTATCAAGCACCAGCCAGGCCAGTCCCCTAAAACAAGAAGCAATTTTCTGTGGGAATGACACAGGAGTGAAGGATTGTCTCACAAGTCCCAACTGGCAGGGACGCAACAGCTCTGAGAGCCTCCATGGCTCACCTGGCTCCACACCCCAGAATGTTCCAGAGGCACTGCCAGCCCAGGGATGGGAGCACAGCCCTTGGATCCTGCTGGGAATGCTGCTGTGCTCTGGGCTCACCCCAAACACCCATCTCACCTGGCACAGCATGGCACAGACCTGGGGACAAGTGACCCAAAATAATTCCATTAATGCTGCCCAGGGCCTTAGGAGAGGGGACAGCTCCCAACAAAACCTTCATGGATGCTCATGGAGGGCAGTATGGGGTGGGAACCCTTCCTCCCAAAAAACCCAAGCCATGTGTTACATATAAAATTACTCAATTTATCTGCTGTGCTGCTGTCATTTTTCCTTAACAATACATTCATTCTAAAAAAACTTAACAATTCTATTAAGATGCCTATTTAAACACACTGAAATTCACTTTTTAACCTGTATGTTCCAAACTCTTTGCCACTGCAGCTCAAGGACTGCAGAGTAAAATGAGATCTAAAGCAACCCCAAAATCAGGTTAAATATCTCAATTTCCTTCATACTGGAAGTTCAGTGTCCCCTTCCCACCCTGTCCTCCTTAACCTGCTGCTGGCTGGAGATAATCTCTGCCAGGCTTCCCAATTGCTGACACAGGAACCTGTGTGAGCACACTCAACTACTTCCCATTCTCCTTGAAAAGATTTAATAACCTACAACTTTCCTCTCTGCCCTACTTGGAGTCTATCGTTTGCTTCCCTCTCGTATCGAATCTGCTAAAATAAAATTTTATAGAGTGTCAATTCAACAAAGGCACAACTATAAAGTCTGTTCTGACAGCTTCCTTTCTCCAAAAAATTTAATCAAAAAAGGAAAAAGAAAAAAAAAAAGAAATCCTTTGCCCTTGAGAAGATGAATTGAATAGCCTTAGGTATTCTATAGCTGTATTTATGAAAAGCTTTTGGACACTAAAAGTCTCTACAGAAATGGGGAAAGTGTTTTGCTCAGGTCATAAAACTTCTTTTTTTCATTGCACAGAGAAAAATATGCTGCACTCCACTAGGAAACAGCAGCTGACCTCTGGGAGAGGCCCCAGCCCCATCCAGCCCATGGTGCCTATGGGATAATCCCCCCAAAACCCCACAAAACACACAGAAAAAGTAATTGCTCCCCTAAAACCAAAGAGATTTCTCTCCAGAAACACACAGCACTCTGCCCAGACATTAATTAAAACTCTTTGTACCTAAGCTTTGCTATTAATATTTAATAGTATTTATGGCAGCACCAAATCACAGGAAATAGAACTAAAATATGTTAAAAATTAAAAGATATATCACTTTTCCACATTAAAAAGTAAAATAAAGTAAAAATCATGTAAAAGTAACATAAAGCTCCCTGCCTATGAATGAAAACAAAACCAGCACTTTAAAACATGGAATAACTCCATGTACTTCCCATTTAATATTCTATACTGGAATGTGGCAGGAATTTTTTATTTTCCTCACTTTTATCCAAAACAATTCAGTTTGATTTTTAAATTCTGTATTTTAGAACAGTGAGAAAAACTTGTACCAAGCAAGATTCTGAGAGACCAATTTCATGCAGAACAGGTAATTTCACTTGGTTCAAGTCCCTCCCAGTCTGTCTGATGTCAAAGACTCAATTGACTTGTGTATTACTAAATAAAAATCTAAATAAAACCCCAAATCCTCTCAAAACTGGTTTATAAGTTATAACAAATATTAACATATTTTTCATCAGACAGTGAATCATGGGGAAAAGGCATAAGTAACTCACTGCTCATTTGAAGATAATTTCATTTCAGCTGATTGAACAAATCCCTTTTTCTTGCTTGTGACAGAACTACAGGAGAATATTTATTTGAAACAATGTTGTATAGCTGTGGTAATTTAAAGAAAAAAGACAATATTTTGGGACAGCTTTGGGTTTTGTTTTTTTTTTTCAGGGAGAATAGGAAAAAAATTTAAATTAATTAGTTTTTAGTTAGCTCCAGGTAACCACATAACAGTCTCAGTACTTTTGACTTTACATTATCCAATAGAAATTATATTCAAAATTCAAGTTTCTGCACTCATAAGAGGTCTGCTTATCCTAAATTACCACTTCCTTTTTTTTTATTCTTTATGGAACTCTATAAAATTATCCCCCTCTATTAGATCCAAAGTAATTTTAACAGAAGATAGTGACAAAATATTAAAATCCCAAATTGTTCCTAGTATTTTATACATTAGAGTAATATCAAGGCTCTGGTTATGATTGGCAAATGCACAGAAAAACACTGTCCAATAGAGAGACACAGAATAATTTAGTCAGTCCTTGAATTCAAAGGGATCAGAGAATAATTCTTAGAATGCAGATTGTTTAATGTTTACAAAATCAACACATCTGGCACCTTCTTCTGCTGAGGTTCCTCCAAAAATTTGGTTCCTGTTTTTATTGAAATATTTAAGCACTCAAAAGAAACTGAGTTATTCAAGAGAAACCCCCTTTCCTCACTAAGCTACACTGAATTTATTTCATTAAAGCCCTGCTTCAACCCATTCTCTCAAAGTAGAAAATGCTAAATCATATTGGAGCTCCTGCTTAAAAAAAGAAAAAACTTTTCTGGCTGTATTTAAAGGAAAAATGTTTGTCCCTGTATATATAAGTTTAGAAATACTTATTCCAAAAAAGAGGAAGATACAAGAAATTTAAAGACTAATTTTCATATTTGTTATGATTATGAATTTTCTTTTTTTTTTTTTTTTTTTTTTGGTGGAATAAATTCCTAAGTCTTAAAACTCCACAGATAAGAGTTAAAATAAAGAAGTTCAATTCTCTACCAGAATGCATTTGCTCAAGTGTAAAGCTAACAAATGCTAAAATTTTTGGCAACACGTCTGCATTTCTGAATCATTAGGTAGTCAAACTATTTTTTGATTTTGCTTGCATGATGTTGGATTAGAATAATCCATATAAATCAGTGGTTTTCCCTGCCTAGGAATACTGTGTTTGATGGCACAAAAATGCAGGGAGTTTCAGCAAGACCCAGCAGAGCTGCCTTGGATGTGCAGCACTGGATTAGGATTGTTTACTCAGGGGACAGGCAAGGAGAATAAAGTCAAAGTAAACACAAGGCAGGCAAGGCATGCCCAGCATTCCAGGCACCCTGTGCACAGTGGGATCCTTCCCTGGGAGAGCTCAGCCATGGGTGGGTGCCCAGGCACCCTGTGCACAGTGGGACCCTTCCCTGGGAGAGCTCAGCCATGGGTGGGTGCCCAGGAGAGCTCAGCCATGGGTGGGTGCCCAGGAGAGCTCAGCCATGGGTGGGTGCCCAGGAGAGCTGGGAGCAGCACAGAGCAGAACTGGAGCACCACAAAGGAGAACCCCAGACATGGATTGAACTGCCTGGACACTTCCCTTGTGGAAACCCAAAGTCCCCCAAGGTGCTAAAGCACTTCTGCAGCACTGATAGGTCCTGATGTGAGAGCAGCAGGGCTGCAGCAACTCCAGCTCTTCCAAGTTGAGGCTGCAACAGTGGCAATATTATGGAATTATTTATACACTCACAGGCCTGTTTACTTCCCTTTTCAAATCATTCTGAGGCTGCTGGATGTAAAGGCTGTGATTAAGCAGCACTTTTTGGTTGATACTGTGTGAAAATATTCTTGATACTTGTTGTTTCAGCGAGGCTGCTGGGTGGGTTTTCCCATCAAGAGTCACCAGCTCCTCTTCCCAACACATTGTGGATCCCAGGGGTGGAGCCAGGCTGGGAGAGCTGGGAATGTTCACCGGGAGAGGAGAAGGATCCAGGGAGAGCTCAGGGCCTAAAGGGGCTCCAGGAGAACTGGAGAAGGGCTGGGGACAAGGGATGGAGGGACAGGACACAGGGAATGGCTCTCACTGCCAGAGGGCAGGGATGGGTGGGATTTTGGGAATTCCTGCCTGTGAGGTTGGGGAGGCCCTGGCACAGGGTGCCCAGTGAAGCTGTGGCTGTCCCTGGATAACTAGAAGTGTCCAAGACAAAGACGAGACTTAAAGCAGCCTGGGATAGTGGAAGGTGTCCCTGATGTGGAATGGGATGAGCTTTAAGCTCCCTTCCAACCCAAACCACTCCATGGTTCTCTGATCTGCTCCCCTCCATCAATCATGACAAATAATTTTTACACAGCCTGCTCCTCAGACTCCCCTAATTCTCATTACAGCCCTGACCACCTCTGCACCAGCCCAGCCTCCAACTCTCCCCCAAACCCAGCTTTGCCTCCATCCCCTTCCCTCCCTGCTGCTACCACATCCCCTGCACTGCTCCTGACCACCAACCCCTCTCCCATCCTCTGCCTCTTCCGAACGTTTCTCTGCTGGTTTCCTTCCTCCTGCCACCCCAGGGCCTCTCCAGCAGCTCTCAGCTCCAATCCTGAGAGCCAAACCCCCCTTCCCCAGCCCCAAAAGCCACAGAGAACAGCAGCAAGGGTTTATCCACAGGCTGCACCTTGCAGCTCCACGGAACTCCCCTCTCCCCTGAAGCAGCTTCACCATCCTGTGCACAAAAATCAAAATATTTCATCTGGTGGATGCACTCCCTGAAGTTTGATGGGTTTTTTGTGGGGTGACAAACTCACTGCCCCAAAAACATGCAGTTGAGCACCAGACAATTCCCAGAGCAACTCAGAGTTAGTAACTTGGCAGGAATGTCTATTGGGGCACAATGAAGTAGGTGAGTAAAGCAAGAGTAAACAACAGGAGAGTCTGTGCAAATTGAGGATGAATAATTATGGATTACACTGGACTGGATTAACAGAGATTAAAAAAACCCCAGTAATTATTTACGAATTTTTGATGAATATCCAGGTTCACAGAACCTAATCCTAAAATCCCACCTGCCTGTGAAGACCTCTGGAGCACAGGACAACCAGCTCCCAACACTGAGACATGAAATAAAAACCTCTATAAAGAGCTTGCTTTCAAGACAACAACTGGAGATGCCTTAAAATATCCTCAATTTAAGGTTCACCTTCAGCAGTAATTCAGTTCACATTCACCACCACTGTACTCAACATCTTCCTATATTACAAATGCATTTTTCTACTATCTACCAAAACACAAACTAAAAAGCATTTCATTTTTTCTATAATTGCACAAAAACATTCCGAACTCACATATACAATCAATAAAGAATTATAATTATTTGCAATAATTAGCAAAAGCTGAATATTAGCAGGTTTTTACTGGTTTTTTTAATGTAATAACATTAAAAATGAGAATAATATACTTCCAAATTTTCATCTATGGGATAAGTGTGTCTCAGGCTGTTGTATCAAATCCATAACATCAAAAAAAAAACCTGAATAGAGTTTAACTTAGTTTTATTTAGCTCAGATCAATACTTGGAGAAAGTGATCAATTATTTTTGATTTTTTTTCTTTGAAAATGACAAAAATGTAACAATGAGCTCTCCAAAGTTTATATATTCCTTCTTGACAAAGCAACAGCTATTAGTCTGATAATTATTATTTAAGAAAAATGATGCTGCTCTTACACATGGGAATACTTTTACTGGCATGTAATTTCCTTTAACATTAAAATGGAAATAAAAAATATTGTCTTGATTTTCTGTTTATTTTTAAGTTCCAGGAACATGCTCCTAAATTCTACCTCCCCATATGTCTAAGATCCTTAGCAGGACTCTTCCATCAAAGGACTTGAGTTACAAAAGATGATTAAGGATTGATTGATAACAGTGAAGTTTTTAGGGAAAGCAGCAAGGGGAACAGCCCAGGAATCCCCAGAATTCTGGGAAGAAAGCTCCAGGTGGAATCCACAGAGCAGGTGATGAAGGAGCTGCCCAACTTTGGGGGGAGCATTACTTTCTTACAAGTTTTGTTCCTCAAGAGCTTTGTGAAGTTACAACTCAGGAAAAATTCAGGTTTAGGGCTTGATCCAGCATCTAAGAAATTGATAAATATTTTAGCAGTGAAAACAGAATAGATATTATTATTATTATATTTCTTTTTCCCCTTGAAGATTTCATATCTACATTTTTTACTAGTAGAGTCTCAAGAGTAGAAACATTGGATAGATACTTCCAAAAATTAAAATCACCCACATCACAGCTTTTAATAACCAGCTTAATGCCTGAATTAATGTTTATCAAAGGAAGGTGGGATGCAAGAGCTACAAGATATCCTGGGAGTAACACAACTTCCAGCAAAGCCCCAGCAGCACTGCAAGGCTCGAGCCAGGGCACCCTGCACAGATGGACAAGACATTTTTAGAAATGAATCACGCTGCAAATGATTGGACTAATTTTAAAACAGAGGTGAGGAACCAATAGCCTCCAGCCCAGATATGGTTTGCTTCAGCTGGCCCACAGACACAGCCCTGCTTTATTACTTAATAACACCCAGGCAACTTCAAGGGGAACCACGTGTTTTAAAAGGCTCCAACAACTCACAGATTTTTAAGGACATGGTCCTTAAAACTCAAACATCATTCCCAAGTTTTGAGTATTATATGAAATTCTTGGGTTTAGTTTTTTTTGTCCATTCTTGCTACTCTGAGCAGGTAGGATTTCACAGCTCTTAGCTGTGAAAAATGAATGAAATTTTGTGAAATTTAAATTATCTTAGCAGGGAAAAGCCAATGGTGCTTCAAGTTTGGACAACACAAGGGCTGTGGTAGAAGGATTTTGATGGCAGCTCTGATATTTAGGAGAAAACTTCCACTGAAAACCTTGAAGATGCCAGTCTTTCCAAGTTCTGAAGCTGAAAGGAACCAGTGGAAGGAATTTCTTGAGGGAATCACAGGTCCCTGCTTGGTTTTGATCCTTTCTGCAGCTCCCTGACCTATTGAGACAAGAGAAGGTTCAGCTCTGACTGAGGTTTGCCCCATGACCAGGGGGCTCTGAAGCCATCAGCACAAACAAACCCTTCCACTGCACTCCAGCCTCCCAAACCCAGCAATGCAGTAGGAGGAAAAGTAGTTTTAAACAGCATCTTTAAAAACCAAACCTTTCCCAGCATAGTATCAATAGGGAAAATTCATATTTCCTCAAGAAAATGACTAAGTTTTCAAAGGGAATTACTCCTTGAGAAACATGGGATGAGCCTTCCAGAAACAAATAAAAAGCCAGAAAAATTTACAATATTTGCCATTTCAGGAACAACAAGACAACACCACATTGCATCACCAGTCTGTGCCAACACATCCACCTCTGAAATCTGATCCAAGCCTCTTCCCCATAAAGATTACGAGGGAACAACATATCCCTCTCCTGCCCCCAAGCCCCTAAAAGACAAAAGGAAGTTCTGTTCTAAAAAAACCAGCTCACTACAAATTCCTGACTACTTTGTTTCTTGAATCAATGATCTCATTTGTTCACTTTTGCAGTGTTTTCTTCCAAAAATAGCAGATACTAAAAAAATTCTTCTTATCTAGAGTTTGGATGAGAGGATCCAGCAAATTTTTTTTTTGTGCTTCTCTTCTACACACAGTTAAAATAAATAAAATTTATCTCCTTAAATTGACAGTGTGCTTATATAAAAAAATTAAATAGATACATAAAGCTTCATTGCATCAGTCTTAAAAGTAAAAAAATTAAATTAAATAGATTAGGGACAAACACAGCCAAAAATATAAGGCTATGTTTATTATTTTCAATGCTACAGCTTCAGTCTTACCAAAATACATGGAATTTGTACTCATTCTAGTGGGCCTAGTCACCTATATACATATATATATATATATGTATAATTTATATATACATGAGGTATGTATTATATATATATACATGAGATAGACAAGTAAAAGCTTAAAGGATGAAGACAAACCCAAATATTTCACATATTCTTTAATTTGTCACAACAGATAATCCTAAATAACAGGTTAGCAACCATCTTCCAGAGCTTAAAAATCAAGTCTAAAATTGGCCAAGCAAAATTGAATTTCCATGTTTTCCAACCATTAGGCAGCATGAATGGAAAATTCTGACTATCTGTATTTATGATATGTAGGCCCAGGTTCTAGCTGGCCAAATTTTCTCCTAACTTAGGCTGTGTTTGTTTCATTTGGCACTGGGCTACAAGGCAACATTATCTCTTGCCTTCCTTGATCTAAACGTTGGGAATATCACCATTTGATCCAGCAGGATTTGTTGTGCAAACAATTGACAACTGTTCTGCTTCCCTCACTTAGGAATTTTCCTGAGTGAGGCCACTGATGCTGCAAATGAAGGACCCTCATATTTCAGATGCTATTTACATTTCAGATTATTCAGACACCAAAATAATTCTGCATTTAATGTCACTGAAATTGTAGACTAAGCAAAAATTATGACAATATATATTTTTTTTTTATTCCAAGCTTCAATTTTACCTCATAGCACAGTAATGAATTAATATACTGCTTCTACAGGTTTTGGTTATCAGATATTGTTGTGGCAGGATAAGAATTAAAATATTGCTTGCTTACTTTAAAACATTTTCTGTAAAATAAAAATATGTAAAATAAACAGCACATTGAATTTAACCAGAGTAATAAATGAAAGAATAAAGGTTTGCTTAAAAACATAAAAAAGAATTTGTAAGCATTTTACAGTTTCATTTTCAAGCACATTTAAACAGAATATTTCAGGAAGAAAAACCTCAGACAAACAAGAAATGTATCTTGGGCATCTCCAGCTCCCACCTAGAGCCAACAATTGAAGCCACTGCAGGATTTGTTCCTTAGTCATTGCCATGGGAAGGAGGGGAGGCAGGGGAGATTTTGGGGCTGGCAACACCTGTCAGGCTGCAGATAAACCCAGATGAGCAACTCATTTCACAAAGCTCTATGAATAGCCATGGCAGGGATTCACTGATTCCTGCTGCCCTGGGCCACAGCACAACAGCCTGGAGTTGGGAGCTCACAATGCACATCCTGGGAGCCACAGGGACCTTCCAGCAGCACTGAAAAGTTGCAATTATCTGGTTTTTACACTTCTTGGAGATGCTCATTTATGAATGTGTGTGTTTGTGTATGCAGCTAAACTCATTTGCATGTGTACTCATACACTTTTGAACGTTGTAGCCCAAGTGATTTTGACAAATTTTACCTTGATTTAAAAATAGTACCAAGTCTGAACTCCGTTCTAGACGATTCATCAAGAAAATAGGAATTGCTATAATAAAGAACTTGGAATTCAAGAGAGGGAAGGAGTCAGCACTTCTCAATTTCTTAACTGCTGCATTTTGTTTTATTCCCTCTTCGTTTAGCTCCAGATACACAAAGAAAAATTAAAGCATCCTGAAAGCTTTTTCCAATGAGCTTCCAAAATTTCATCCCTAATGCCAGCCTTGGTTCCTGTGCAGGCCCATTTGAAACTGATTGAGCAGTATTATTCCACCTCACAGCTCCAAAAATAAATACAAAGAAAAGCCAATGGGAGCCTGTGGTTTCCAAGATTCAAGCAACTCTTTAAAAAAATAAGCATGTCCTTAATGACATAAGAACATTAGAAAGGAAATAAATGTATCCTGTATCTTTTTACTTTTTTAAATCAATGGTAATTCTGATTTCCACTGAGAACAACAACCAACACAGGGACAACCAAACAAAACCAAACCTTCAGACAACCCAACAAGCCTGAAAGAACAACGGAATTCCCCATTCTCCCAAAATGTTGACAGGATTTTTGCAAAGGAAGCTCAGCCACTTTAAAAATTTGTGTCCCTGGCCATGAACAGATGAGACTGAACTGCTTTGTGCACGTGGCCTCTTAAGTCCATAGAAAGCCACTGGGACATTAGTGGGGCTCCAGATGGGCACGAGGGGCCTCCCACCTGGCTGGCTTTCCACAGGGAACATCCACAGGGAGCACTGGCTGCTGAGCCACAAACTCATGGTGCACTTACACCATTCCAGCCACTGATCCTCCACAGAGGAGGAACAGCCATGAGGAACAGTAGGAAAATAGAAAATAAATCCACTGACAAGGCAAATTAAATAACCCAGCTGAAACCCAAGGCATTCCATCTTGGAGAGGACTGTGACTGATGCCAGGATCCCCAGTGCTTTTCAACAAGGAGAAACACTGATCCCTCCACAGCCAAAGACCCAAAGGACTGCAAGTTGTACAAGAAAAGTTCAATTATTGAAGGTATTGCATCATAAAGCTTCTCCTCAAACATCCGCCTCCCTAATCCAAATAGAGACCAACTCAATTGTCCACAAAGGAAGGAAGGTACAGCAGCAAACTCCATGGGAACATTGTTAAAGTCAGGCCTAAACAGCATCTTTATGTTCAGCACAGCCATGGCAGGTCCTTGCTAATTCCAAACTATCTGCCCTTAGAGCCCAGGAAGCCACTGACCCAGAATACAGCAAAATAATTATTAATTCTGTCCCTAAAGAACTGGAAAATCCATACAAAGTTTTCCTAAAAGCAATTAGCACCTGTAAATATATTGATAATAGCAGCAAAAAGAGCTTAAGAACCCAAATAAAAGGAAACTGTGTTGCCTTTAAGTTACAGCCCTTGATAATTCACAATCTTTCCTTGAAAGATTCAATTCATTCAGCTTTTGGAAGGTTGTGACAGCAGCCAGAAGCCCCAAATCAGCCAGAGACCCCTTTGTGCTAAGCCTGCAGAAATGCAGGAATTGCCATCCAGAATCCCAGTCCCACCAGTGCTTCCTTCCCACCCCAATCCCACAGCTCTCCCTCCAGCACAGACTCGGCTGCAGGACTGGAGGCCTGTGGAAGTGAAGGTTTATCAGGAATTTTATCTCCAGGATTTAAAGCAAGAGAAAACCCTGAATTGTTCTGCCCAGCTTCAGAACCCTGCTCAATTAAACCAAACCATAGCTACTTTAAAGACCAAAACACAAGGAGATGGTTAAATCCCTGTAATAATTAATGTATCACATCACTGTAGGCCATGGAAGTTGGGGGCAGAGCTGCAGCTCTACACACACAGGGAATGTAATGCTGCAGCCACTGTAGGCTTCCATCTACAGAGGAAAGCAGATCAATGGGATCTCAGGCTGAGAAAAGCAGCACTGTCATGAAATAAAAGAATGAAATTATGTCCTTTACTCTTGGACAGGCAAAGCCTGTCCAACTCCTACCTGTAGTAAACTAAGAGGAGAGTCACATGTTTAAATTGTGGGTGTTTAGACACAGATCTGCTGATTTTGGGGATTGTCACCATTGAGGTTTTTCCCCCACATGTTTAACCCCAAAGTTATTACAAGCAAAAAGAAAACTAACAGCAAACTATTAGAAAGAACTACAGTTATATGGCTGCTACCTCCAATTCTCCATCACAACATTGCCAAGTTATCTGGTTTTCTCCTATTCCTTCCACCCCATCAAATTATGGCTCTCACAAACTCTTCCCAGCCCCATCCCAAAATTGCTGTTTCACGCCAGACACGTGTGTACAAATTAGAAATGGGAGATAGCCCAGCATGTCAGGAGAGGTCTTTCTTGTGGGCATCCCTCAGCATGAGGCACAGATGACACACACTCTCTGCTGACCACCATTTAACTGGGATGCCCCTCTGGAACACACACTCATGGCCTACTCCACGGCACTTAATAAACCAAAAAAAAATAACCCAAAATAAACCAAAGCACTCCGACTGTCTTTCAGAAATTACAGAGGACATAATTAAGCTCCAGAATTAAGCAGACAACAGCAATTTCAATATAAACATCCTACTTGTGTAGGGGACTCTCTCATTTCAACTCGGTGTTAATGCCCCAACTCTTACTTCTGGATCCTTGCAAACATCTAGAAGGCTTCTCCCAACATTTCCTCGAGTCCAGAATTTAGTTTGACATTTAAAGCCATTCCATTTTAACCTATTTCAGACGTTTTAACACATGAACCAGCAGAAAACATGGTCAGGCCAGTCCACCAGCCGCACCTGACCAACACCGTGAGCAGGGATGGAGACACTTGGCCTTCCCAGCAGAAAACCATGGAAAAACACATCCCGACATATAGATTTGAACAAACCATTGCCCAAATATAGCCGGGCACCACTGATAACCAGGGGCTGCTACCAAACCACATCCCAACCCTGCAAACACCAAGTCCAGCTCTTGCACTGCCTATCCCTGGAAGTTCAGCTCGGGAAAGGGTCTTTGTACAAGTGGTCTTTGTACCTTCACCACCGCAGGGGTTTAATAACTCAAACAATAAGTCAAACAACGGCCTGGAAGCTGGGGGGCAACCCTGCTATCGCAGGAAAACAAGACTTTCGGGACTCGGCCGGGGCTCAGCACCCACCGCACCACCCCGAACTTTGGCCGGCGCCCCCGCCACCATCGCCCCCCTCCCCTGCCGCTCCGGAGGGGCCCAAAGCAGCATCCCCGGAGCATCCCCCGACAACAAAGCTGGGCCGGGGGGGCGCCGGCGAGGGGCCCGGACTGACAGGCGGTGCCCCCCCGGGGTAAACAGGGGGTAAACACGGGGTAAACAAACCCCCCCCCCCCCGCCCCGCCGCTCCCCCCGCACTCACCTCAGGGCCCCCGGGCGCAGGGAGGAAGGCGGAGACGCACACAAAGGGTAATAAAGGGGGAGGAGGAGGAGGGAGCGGCGCTCCGCGGGGCCGCCCCCGAGGGACGGGGGGGTCTCGGTGTGTTTTGGGGGGGATGTGGAAGAAACTCCCCGGCGGGGCTGCGGGGGGGGCAGCGACTCGGGGCCCCCCGCCCCCGCCTCGGCGCGGCGCTGCTTCGTGTCCCTTCAGCGGCGCGAACAACCGGCCGTCCCGCCGCCGCCCCCCCCCCGCGCTCCTCCTCATCGCCGCCGCCGCTGTCGGGAAGGAGGAGGAGGAGGAGGAGGAGAAGGAGGAGGAGGAGGAGGAGGAGGAGGAGGAAGAGGAGGGGAGGCAGCAGCGGCGGCCGCCACCGCGCATGCGCCCCGGGGGAGCTCGGGAGGCCGCGGGGAGGAGGGGGGGGGAAACGGGGGGGGGGGGGGGACGGGGGACGACGACTTCCCACAGCGCCGCGCGCGCCGCTCCCGGAAACGGATCCGGGACTGGGAGGAAGGAAGTGGATGAGGGGGAAGGAAGAGGGAGGGAGGGAGGGGGGAAATGGACGGGGAGGAAGTGACGGGCCAGGGAGGGGGGAGCGCGCGGTGACGTGAGGGGGCGGCGCGCGCGGGGGCCGGTGGGAGCGCGCCCGCCCGCGCGCGCTCGGGGGGCGGGACCCGCCTTCAGGTGAGGGAGGAGAGGCGGGAAAGCGCCGGGAGGGCAGCGCCGTGAGGGGGGCGGAGGAGATTCAACCTGCAGCCCAGGATGCGCCCCCCGGCCCGCCCTTCGTCCGCTCGGGCTGCGGCATCTCTGAGGGAGCCGCGGATGCAGCCTGTGAGGAGGGTAGCGGGCTCTGGGGGTCGGTGTCGGAGGGGGGTGGATGGCTGCTGGGGAGGGGTCTCCGCTGCCGTGCCGGGGGTGAGGCGAGGGCTGAGGGCAGCGTGCGAGCCGCCGCCCCTCGGGTGATGGAAAACAAGCGGGAAAACGGCGTGAGGGGAGGTGGGGTGGAAAACACCCTTAGGACCCTTCAAGCCCTATAGGGTCCCCCCCTATTTCCTCCCAAAACCCGCCCTCAGCGTCCCCCCAGCCCCTCAGGACCCTCCTAAGCTCTTTGAGACCTCTCCCTTCTCTCACCAGGGTCGTCACAGCCCCGAAAAATCAACTCTCTCAGACCCCCACCTTCCCCATTCCCACAGCCCTTCCTCTGCTCCCTCATGGGCATTCCCCTCCCCCTCCATTCCTTTTTAGAGCATTCCCAGACCCTCCTAACCCACATAAATTCCCAGTCCCTCAGGACCACCCTCAAACCCTTAATGTTCTCCTCAAGACCTGTAATTCTCCCCCAAATTCCTCTCAGAGCCTCCCTCAGATCCCCCTAATTCCCTCAGGCCCTCTTGAATCCTGCTCAGAACCCACTCCAACTTCTCAATCCTATCATGATCCCCCAATCCCTTCAGGTTTCCCCTCAAACCCCCTCTGGATCTACCTAAATCTCCTCAGAGACCCCCAATCCCCTTAGGACCCCTTCTAGTCCCCTTCAGAGCTTATCCAGAGAGATGCTGTGGTTATTTTTGTAACCTGCACTTTATAAACAAGGAAGGCCAGTTATTCCTGTAAAAACTTCTTTGTTGTGTCTTAGTGTGTTCCCATGTGCTTGTAGCTTGTTCCAGCTGCAGAAACATAAGGATGTTATTTTAAACTCTGTAAAGCATCCTAAAGCCAGTGCTGTTTAGGAGATGTGTGTAAACATAGGTTATCTAATGTTATCAGAAATAAATTTAAAATGCTTCCAGTGTTTTGGTTCCTTTTCACTAGGAAGATGGACTGCAACAACAGATGTTCATTACAATCCTTAAAAATGACCAACATCTAAGTACAGTTTCTCACTAGGGTTGTTTGGAAAGCAGTGTTGTTTAATAAAACATTTGTCTTCTCTTCTCCAAAGATTAAACCTTCAGCAATGAGCAAGCGTAAGCTGAAGGACAGCAGTGCAGAAAGTGCTGAGTGCATTTCCCAGGTCAGTAACATCTTTATTCATTACTTTGTTTTCAAGTTATGGGGCTTTTCCACCCTCTGCTGTTCATGTAATTGTGGTTTTTTTTTTTCCTAGACCAGTTAGAAAGACTTGGACAGATACTGAATACAATTATGAGGGCTGTAAATGGCTTTTTCCAATTGTATTTCTTTCAGCTTCTCACCTGTTGCAGTAATAATGTAGTAAAAAACTGAAAGGATGGTCTTGTTTGTGGCAACAGATGTGCATAAATCTATTTTTATCCATTTAGGGTTTTTCATCTTCCAGTTTATAGGGTGAATCAGAACCCAGCTGACTATTTTAGCAGCAGGACAGCAGCTGCCAAATTGGTTTTTTGTTTGTTTGGTTTTTTTGAACCTTTATTCTCCTGTTTTCCCAAAGCTGCTGGTTAAAACCACAATGCATCTTGCAAGGAATTACTTCTGGGTCAGTGATTTCTTACATATTTTAATCTCTTCTAATTGCTTTTCTCCTTTATGTAATATTTATACAATATTCTGCCTCCTGCAACTTTATTCTTACTTTCAAGACCCCTCTATCATTGATGGCATTAAAGATTGATGTATTATAGAATATTTGTAGAACCACAAAAGTGCCTAATTTACTGTTATTTTATTGCTGTAGTTACATTATTGGTAAATTCTGATGTTTGAAGCCCCAAACATTTTTCCTGTCCTGTGTTTGATCCACAGCTGCAAAAAATCTTACGTGAAAGATTCTGTCACCATTTCTGTGCTGCTGGAAAACTCTTTGGGATGGAGCAGCAGTACAGGTGAGTGAGCAGGCTCTAGGATTCAGTGATTTCTAATTTTAACTGCAGTAGTAAAATAATCTGGTGAAGTCAGAACTTTCTGCTTCTCTCTTTTACTAAATGGTACAGCTTCAAATGACTTCGGCCCAGTGCTTCTAAAAATTACTTGCCTCAGATTTTAAGAGTTTTTATACAACTGTTCCTTTCTGATTTTGTCAGACTCTGAGTGTTGGATTTCTTGTCCTTGTTTCACATCTCTCATTCATGAAGCACTTTTCTTTTTGAGACTGAAAGATATTTCCAGTGCATGTTCTAAGACTTTGTGTAATGGCCTGGCAAAGTAAGAAATTAAATTCTCTTGCTGTAATACTTTATTTTTATTTCAGTTATTTTTCTGTTTGTTGGTGAACTGTGTTAGAACTAAGTCTTAAAATTTCTGTGCCAGCATCATGCTTGTTGAAGTTGAGGCCCATATTTAAATCTGCTTCTGCAGCCATTGAGATGTGGAATTTAGGGTTAGGAGGAAGGGACTTATTGGGGCAATAGCACTGTCCCACTACTGATTATTTTACAGATTCAGGTCAAATTCTGCAGATAACAAACAGGTATTTAAAGAACTTCTTTTAAACAATTAATTTTTCCAAGACTGACTTTATGTAAGTGAAATCACCTGATGTGAGCACAAGTTTCCAATACAAGAGGGATTTACAGGCCGTGTTCCACTCAGTGTTCACTGACACTGAATTGTCCTGGAGGGAAAACACTCCCCAGCTCTGATTTTTTTCCTTCCCAAAATGTGTCAGAGCTCTTGGCTGGGCTTGGCTCTCGAAGAGTGAGCAAACCCATACTGTTGGCTGCAGCTGCTCCATGAGGGCTCTCACCCTTCAGAAGCATTAGCAGGATGTCAGGATTCCATATTCCAAATTATTATTGATGTGTAAGCACTTGGGAATTGGAGGTGTCAGTGGTTGCTGTAAGGACTTTAATTGGGGTGATGAGTCCATCTGCAGGTAATTTAGAGCAAGCAATCTATTTCATAAAGAAAGAAATAATTATTGGAGTCTGTCCTTTCACAGCAGAGAATTTATGAATTAGTGATACTCTCAACTTCTGCATGTTTTAATATTTTAAAGTATTTTCAGAGCTCTGATCACTGAGCCCTCTGTACTTTATTGTACTACATTTTGCATGCCCTGAGTGTTGGCTCTCAGATCAAGCTGAAGTGGGTTGAGTTTTATTCTTTGAATTTCCCTGGTTTTGGGGAATGTTGTCAGCTTTGAGGTTTTCAGCCTTTTTCTGTTTCCAACCCAGACATTTGCTGGAGCTGCTGAGAAGAACCACGGTGCACGGGGAGAGCAATTCTGCCCTCATTATCGGCCCCCGGGGATCCGGGAAAACCACGGTAGAAGCAGCCCCTGGGGCTTTGGGTGGGGTCCAGCAGGGCCTCCCTGAGTCCTGGGAGCCTCTGCAGCTGCATTCTCTGCCCTGCCTGTTGTACAGAGAGAATTGCTCAAAACATTCCAGCACTTTCTGGGGGCTAATTCTGTTCTGGGCAGCATGGAGAAATCTGTTCCTAACACTTGTCTTTGCAATTAAAGATTGCAATTCGGAACCAAATCAGAACTATTCTGATTACTTTTTAATTCACCTGTTTCTGGGTCCTCACTGTGAAAAAAGCTCTAAAAAGGAGTAGTGTGAGGGATGGGTTTCTCCCTAGCTGTGTGCATGCAGGGAATGGTCAGGAATATTTACCTGCCATGGAGCAGGATATTGTTTAGCAGTTATGGTTTGTAAGTTTTTGTAGGTTTTGTATTTTAAGGGAATTCCCCTTAGCTGAGGCACATGAAGGGATGACCTCTAACTTAAGTGTGTAACACTTTAGCTTTATTCAAACACTCAGGTCTTTCTATTAAATGATGTCATGAAAATTTGTGTTTTCATACAGAAATATAGACAGAATATAAGTTAGCAAAATCACCTATGCAGAATGAATTGTTTCTTTTTCACACATCAATTGAAAGATGCTGGAGTAAAGAAAATCATGTGTGTATGTATATTTATATATTTATACTTGCACAGAGGTAGGAGCTACAAACCTTCCTCTGAAGAAGCCAAAGCAAATAATAGCCTTCTAATTTTTAAATTTAACATTTCTACTACTTACAGATATTTTAATACAAGTTCCTTTTGGCTTTTACAAGTAACAAGTTCTTGATGGACAGCAAATTTGGGAGTTTTATAAGCAGCACTTGGTGTAATCATGTGCAGTGATAGTTTTGTCTTCCAAAAGAAAGAATAAGCAGAGTTCCTTTTAAGATTTAAGACAGAGAGTTTCTTTCTACAGCATCCAAAGAAGCCATGATGCTGAATATGGCACCAACTCAAGAGCCAGATTCTCTCACATCTCAAATTCATAAAGTTTTTTGGTTAAGGCAAAAGCCCCAGACTTTACCCCAAAAATCGGTGACTGAAATACCAGAGTTATTTTCCTTTCCCTCCCAGTTCAGCAGAATGAACAAATGTAATTGCCACAGTTGTTCTGGTGAATGCAAAGTTGTCATTTTAGTATTTTAGTCTGGAAATTACTCAAACATGTTCCCTAATGAAACCTCACACACTGTTTCCTATCCTATATTGTCTGTAATCACACTTTCCTTGCTGTTAAAAAATTAATCTTCTCACAGAAATTCTGTATTTTCTTTCATAGTTATTAAATCATGTCTTAAAAGACCTCAGGGAAATGACACAAGTGAGAGAGAACCTCTTGGAAGTCCACCTGAATGGCAAGTAAAACATCATTGGTCCAGGGTTCTGTTATATCCAGTTCTGTATTTTGTATGCACTGAGTAAAATTTTTACTTTCACCAATTTAGTCCAGCCTAAATTATGGACATGTTTGTCTGTGAGCTCCAAAGTGCCTCTCTTTGTATTCTTTGTATGGAGGGGACTTCTGTGCTCTTAGTGACAGAATTAAATAACTTGTCAGGTACAGAAAACTCCTGTCCAGCCTAAGTTTTAAAAAGGCAAAGCTTTGTAAGGCTGGAGAGGGGGAGAAAGCTGCTGGGTAAGTTTCCTGTGGGAGTGAAGGATGTCTGCCAGTTCCTCATGGAGAATCCTTTTCTTTCAGGGCTTCTGCAGACAAATGACAAAGTGGCCCTGAAGGAGATCACCAGGCAGCTGCAGCTGGAAAATGTGGTTGGGGA
This sequence comes from Oenanthe melanoleuca, assembly GCF_029582105.1. Taxonomy (NCBI): domain Eukaryota; kingdom Metazoa; phylum Chordata; class Aves; order Passeriformes; family Muscicapidae; genus Oenanthe; species Oenanthe melanoleuca. The sequence continues at coordinate 34,935,269 of NC_079341.1, read as the reverse complement.
CAAAGTTTTTGTGAGTAACTTCACCTACCCCTCAAAAGCCCTTTCCTGGGAAACTGGGGCTTTGTGGGATGGAGCTTGCTGTGACTGCCAGCAGCTCCACACAAGTGCTCAGGTTCCCTTTGCTGATTGAGCACCTTTACTAGTAATTAAAAATACATCAACCTGTGCCTTGCAGCAGGGAAAAAGGGAAATCTCTCTTAACAAGCCCCTTAATGAAACAAACTTAAGTGTTCCAAAGAAACTTTGTTCAGAGGGGTGAAGAGTTTGGAAACGTTGTTTTTAACATTTCAAAATGAAGAATTAGCAAATTAACCAACCAAAAAGCAGAATCTTTATATTATCAATTTTTTTTTTTTGTGTATCCAAAAAGGAAGTCTATCCAGACTTTCTAGAACTCTCATTTTCCATTGAATTTCTATTAAAATATTTGCTGCTATTTCCCTTTTCCCACAGATAAACTGATTTACATTATTACTGAAGACAGGAGAGTGCCCAAAGTGCTTGAAAATGAATTCCCCTCATTTTCTGTAACTCACACCCAGAGGCTAAATTGGCTTTTCTGCCCCCTTTGATAGGGCTTGTGGTCTTCAGTTCATTATTTCTCACCTCACACCTGCAGTGCTGCAGAGTGGGAGAATTTGTGTAACTGGAACAGAGTGGGCACAGCCATTCAGTGGGTTTTTTTTTTCAGAAGTGTTTGATGCTTCCATCTATTCAATAAAACTCAGTTGAACCCTGCATCCTGCTCCTTCTCAGTGGGACACGTTAGGTGGCACTTTTTCCATGTGTGTGGCTGGGAAATGAGAATGCAACAGCTATTTCAGGAAGGAGAGAGCTGCTTGGGAATTGAGCTGATATTTTTGCCTGTCTGAGGCAGTTTGGGGATTTCAGACTGGAAAAAAACTGGATGAATGTAGAGTTATCCATCATTTTTCTTGTCCTGAGGAGTTTGATTGTACAGCATGGGATATTTCTGAAATCATGGTTTTGGGAGGAAATGGCCTCCATTGCATGTGTGAATTTGCTGTAGTTAAACAGTTCTGGGAATGAACTGCAAATCCATTCTGAAACTCCTTTATTCTCTGTCTAGGGCAGTTTTGCTGAAAACCTTGCCTTCCTCCTTGAAGCTCTGAGGAAAGGTAAACACTAAAAACCCCTGTTTTGAGACTCTGGGTCACTTGACTGAAAAGTGGAGTTTGCTCTTCTACCTTACAGGTGGAATGAAGAACCTTAGCCCAAGAATCTGTCATGGTTACAAATAATATAAAAAATAGTTAATACTGATTACTATATACAGAATATACACCTGATGTAACTGTAAAGGCTTGCATGGTAAAGGACAGATTATTTTATCCAGATTGATGCTATTAAAAATCCTTTTTTTAAAACAAAATTTGCCAAGTCTGTCTTCCTTGTAGCCAGAAATGCTGCTTGGCAGAACACTACATAACCTTCCCAGTTTTTCCATGTATTTTCCTTTTTGCTGTTGTACCTATAGGAAAGGAGGGCTTAGTGAGAATGGAAGGAAAATCTGTGCATTTTTATAACCCCATCATTAAAGAAAGCTGTAACAATGGAAGTTTAATGCTAACTCTCCAAATTTCCCTCAGGAAACCGAACCAACAGCTGCCCCATTTTGTTTGTCCTGGATGAATTTGATTTGTTTGTCCACCACAAGAATCAGACCCTGCTCTACAACCTGTTTGACATCTCCCAGTCTGCTCAGACCCCAGTGACAGTGATTGGACTCACCTGTAGGCAGGTAAGAAATGCCATTGCCTCATTCAAAGCTGTAGCTGTTTTAAAGTGACTTTTGTCTTAGTTGGAATAACTTCTCCTTCCCTGGAAGCTTAATTTCCTAAGAGACTTTTCTCAATTACCCATTTTCCTAACTTTTGAATTGGGAAGGGGGATGAAAAATAAAAAACTAATTTGTGCTGAGAGCAAGTTGAAGATGCCCAAAGCCTTCAGGTTCACTTCTGAAGAAGCAAACCAACATTTCCAAGGACACACATTCAGTATTAGACTGTGTGAATTCAATATTCACTCTTTGGAGGGGCTCCTGAATTTCTTGGTTGGCAGATGGTAAGGACAGAGTTGTAGTTAACTGTGTTTAAATCTCTTTTTTTAAGTAACCACTTCAGTAAGGCACTTTTGCTATAAAATGTTCAATTTTCTGTGATTTTTCCAATGGCATTATGTTGAGTTGTGGGCAGTTTGTGTGTAAATAATTCCTGGGGAACACTGTGGGTTCTTGATAAAACTGATCCTGTTTTCACACTGAACTGTTGGTGCTGAAGATAGTTGGGTTGTAACAGGAAGAATAATTCAGATCTCTTATCTGAGCCTGGGATTTGACTGGGATTAGGTGATGCCCAGTTGGGCAAATTTCTGCAATTTAATAGAAAAGTTAATTGTTGATTTAACACATTACAATCTTTCCTTTTGCATCATCACTGCCTGAGCCTGGTGTGCTCCTCACCCATTATTTAGAACCCTTTATCCCATTTTGAGTGTGACTAAGGAAGTGTCTCCAGAACTGACAGCTGCTGTTTCTGAGGGGTTTTTTGACACTTAAGTATTTTTTTGGATTTTGAAGCTGTAGTCTCTCAGGCTGACAAAAAGCACGTGGGCTGTCAGCTGCCAGCCCCAGTGTGACCATACAACTTGTCCAGAGCCCTGATAGGCTGCAGGGTTTGATTCAGCCTTAAGTAGCTGAAATATTCCCATAATCTATGGAGAAATTGTGCTGGGTTTCCTAGCAACAAATGATCCTGTGTGATGTGGAGCATCACGTGGGCTGGGATGCTTGGTGCCATTGCAAGGCACATCAATTAAAATAATCAGCAAAGGGCTTGTTAGAGCATTTAACTTATGTTACAACATTTTAAGCCTTGAGAATTCAATAATTCTTTCTTTTTTCAGCACACTTCAGTGATTTGTCTGTGCTGTAGTAAAGAAAACACCAAATTCATCTGCTTTTTAATTACTGTTTTTCCTTTTTTTTTTTTTTTTTCCCCCATCAAGGACATCCTGGAGCTCTTGGAGAAGAGAGTAAAGTCAAGGTTCTCCCACAGGCAGATATATTTGATGAATTCCTTTGATTTTAAACAGTACATTAACATATTTAAGAAACAGCTTTCTCTTCCTGCTGAATTTCCTGATGAGCCTTTTGCACAAAAATGGAATAATAATGTTCAGGTATTTAAAGCATTTTATACTTGATTTTAGAAAAAAATCTAAAGTGAGAACAGTGTAAAGCTGGTTTACTTTATACACTTTACCAGTAAAAGTAAACTTTTACCTAAGTTTGGCATTTCCTTCCACTGGCTGAGTGTGGTGTGGGAAAATTTAAATTATTATAGAGAATCTTTGCTTATTGAAGTCTGGAGGTAAAATTGTCTCAGGAAAAACCAGAAAGTTGAGGTTGGACATAAAAATTGTATTGTCAAGCGTGAGCTCTTCCAAAGAATTATTGACCTGTTATTTCTCCAGGTGAGTGTGAAATGATTAAGAGTGAGTTTGAGATGGTTAAAATGTCACTCTGTTGTTCCTTGCAGCATCTGTCAGAGGATAAAACTGTGCAGGACGTGCTGCAGAAGCTCTTCCACCACAGCAAAGACCTGCGCTCGCTGCACCTGCTCCTGGTGTGTGTGTGGGTGCTCAGAAACACCTCCCTGGGCTGCAGTGACGGAGCAGCAGCTCTGCTGCTCCTCAGAGCTGAGCTTTGCCCCAAACATCATTTACTGAACTTGTGCCAGTGCTGGTCCTTGCAGGCTGTGTCAGTGACTGGGGGTGACTCCAGTTTCTGCAGCAGTTCCCTGCAGGATGGTCTGTTCAATTCAGATGGGGCTGAGCTTTTCCTATTGAACTTTCTCCTTTTATAAAACAAAACTGTAGGTGAAACCCTTTGAAACTATTTTTTCCTGTCTGAGATTGTTTTTGGTTCCTGGTGAATCCTGACATCTGCTGATATTGAAACCTCTTTTTTCTACTGGAACTTCCTTCCATCACCACACAGCAGCTGCAGTTCTCTTGGAGGGTCTTTTTTAAATTTAAGCTGCCTACCTAATTCTGCTTTTGAACACAGCTCATATAAACACACTGACACTTTTACAGAGGATAAATAACACTTATTTAACAATCCTAAAATATCCCTGTGCTTGTGTGAGTGTGAAAAGGCCCCTGACTGTACCTGCCCCTGGGCTGGTTCCAGAGCTCACAGCTCCTCCCTGCAGCGTTCAGGGGCACCAGCAGAGCCTGAGCAGAGCTCTCCTCTTGGGGGTGCTCTGTGACTGCAGTTGGTTGCAGGATTGCAGATTATTCCTGGTGCAGGACACCCAAAGCTGGCCCTGTGTCTGCAGAGGAGGCCAGGAAAGGAGCTGATGGCAGCCACAGCCTCCCTGAGAGCAGGACAGAGCTGGGCCTCAACTTCCCCATGGTCTTCTGCAGCATGTGCTGAGTTCTTCCTTTGGAAAGAGCCCTTTTGTTCTCAAGTCAGCTTCCCAAAAAAGCACATAATACACATTCTGCAGGGATGAGTGAGGAGTTCCTGGACAAACTGTGGAGAAGGTTCTGGGGAGACCTTGGAGCACTTCCAGAGCCTAAAGTGTCTCCAGGAGAGCTGGAGAGGTCTGAGGACAAGGGATGGAGGGAAAGGACACAGGGAATGGCTCCCACGGCAGAGGGCAGGGATGGGTGGGATATTGGGAATTGGGAATTCCTGGCTGGGGGGGTGAGGAGAGTGAGTGAGCTGTGTCTGTGTTGCAGATGCTGGCTGTCAGTGCAGTGACCATGCACCACCCCCTGCTCACAGCTGCAGACCTGCAGGAGGCCAGCAGGCAGCACAGCACCGACTCCAAGGCAAACATTGTCCATGGTAAAGCTCCTCTTCTCCCAGAGCTCTTCCTGCAGAGCCCTCCCTGGAATCCTGCAGGGGAAGGGATGCTGTGCAGGGACTGTTCCCTGGGATGAGCCATGGAGCCTGCTCTGAGCTCACACTGCCTGTGGGTGCAACAATGCCAACTTAGATACTTCCTGCTTTTTGGTGGGAACAGCCCATTCCTGAATATTGCTGCTTCAATTACACAGCAAGCAAATTTTCTCTTATCCAGTTCTGGAATTTCTTTGTATAATAAAGATACAGAACACCAGTGGGTGGGGCCCAGAGAATATAAAAATAGAGGAGTGCACAGAGTGGGTGAGCTGCATGTTTGTGATGTGCTCAAGGGTAATGCTTGGGATTCTTGTCTTTGCCTGCAGGTTTGTCTGTGCTGGAAATCTGCCTCATCATAGCCATGAAACACCTGAATGAGGTCTATGATGGAGAACCATTCAACTTCCAGATGGTTTACAATGGTGAGAGCAATGCCTGAGCTCTGCAACCCCCACACCACTCACTTCCTTCTGACTCCCTTTTCTCTTCCTCCTCCTGGTACAGAATTCCAGAAGTTCATCCAGAGGAAAGCACATTCCATGTACAACTTCGAGAAGCCAGTTGTCATGAAGGTGAGCCTGAAGTGCATGTTTGTTTTTAGCTGTAAAACATTTAGGTTTTAGTCCCAGAGCACAGACTGGGAGGGAGAACTAGAACTCCTGGAAGGCAGTGGGGTGCAGTGGGGCAGGATGCTGTTCAGACACAGCCCTGGAAGGCTGTGGGGCACTGTGGGACAGGATGCTGTTCAGACACAGCCCTGGAAGGCTGTGGGGTGCAGTGGGGTGCAGTGGGATGCAGTGGGGCAGGATGCTGTTCAGACACAGCCCTGGAAGGCTGCGGGGTGCAGTGGGGTGCAGTGGGGTGCTGTGGGATGCAGTGGGGCAGGATGCTGTTCATACACAGCCCTGGAAGGCAGTGGGGTGCAGTGGGGCAGGATGCTGTTCAGGCACAGCCCTGGAAGGCAGTGGGTTGCTGTGGGTTGCTGTGGGGCAGGATATTGTTCAGACACAGCCCTGGGAAGGCAGTGGGGTGCAGTGGGGCAGGATGCTGCCCCTGCACTCCCCTCCCCGCAGGCCTTTGAGCACCTGCTGCAGCTGGAGCTGGTGCAGCCGCTGGAGCGGCCGTCGGCGCGGGCGCAGCGCGAGTTCCTGCTGCTGCGGCTGCTGCTGGACAGCAGCCAGATCATGGAGGCGCTGCAGCTCTACCCCAACTGCCCCACCGACGTCAAGCAGTGGGCAGCCTCCTCCCTCAGCTGGCTCTGAGCTCCGCAGGAGGCCGTGCTCACCCACAGCAAGGTGCTCACATCAGTAAGCTTTGGGAAGCAGCTTGCTGTGCTGATCCATTTGGGATTTCCTAGGGAGAACGGTGCTGTTGTTCCCTTCCAGCAGCCAGGACTGTGCCTCGCTCACAGCTCAGTGCCAACTCCTGCTCTCACTGTTACCTCTTGGAGAAATCCAAGCTCTGCGGTTTGTCCCTGTGGCTGAGGGCTCTGGATCCTGGATCAGGCTTTGCTCTCCTGGTTCCCTTCAACAGCCCCATCAGGTCAAAGTTCACTCTGCACTTTTCCATCTCAAATCTGACTTGACATGGAAAATTTACCCAATTAAACTTTAATCACAACCAAACTTACTTCATGACGTGTTCAATCCAACAGGGCTACTTTGTGCCAAGTACAAGGTAACATGTTTCCATACCTGATTTTTGTAGCAAAACTCAAGAGTCTGGCTCAAGAACTGCTGTAGGACCATCCCCATGAGTTTGAAATAAAGTTTTCAAAGAAGCATTTGCAAGTCAGAGTAGTCACATTTTTTATTTTCCCGCTGGGGAAGAGGGCAGAGTATACATTTGTATTTGTACAATATTTAACAATCACTTTATTGAGGGCGAGGGGGGGTTGGTTGGTTTTTTTGGCACTTGCAGAAAAGCAGCAAGTGCCTTTTGACAGTAGTACAACAACCTGTGCCCAAAACACTGACAAATACAAAGAGGAAAGTCAAAGTAATCGCTCACCAAACTCGAGAGGTAACGAGGAGGAGATGGACTGAAAAAAACAAAGGGAGGGAGAAAGCAAAGCAGTCCTGCTGGTTGAGTATCTGAGGTAACAGATGTTCCATCAAGGATGCTACTGGAGTCGTTTTGCCCAGGGATGTGTATTGCAGCTTCCTGTGTTTTGTACCAAGTGTTCCTGATTAACAGCAATGCCTTAAAAAAGGTTAAAAAAGCTGGAAAAGAGGAGAGGGGGTGACCTGACTGATTGTGTGGATGCTGATGGGAGCAGGACAGGTGTCAGCACTGGTTACACTGAGGTTTGAGAGCTACACCCCTGTGGGTCCTGGGGGATTCCAGCTTGGGAATACCAGCACTGGTTCAACCCCCTCCAGCAGCTTGGAGGACTTGGGACAGGAACTTGTCATCCTCACTGATAAAAACCACACCTGGTGAGGCCTGGCAGGGACAAAGGGCACTGCCCAAACAATGCCAGAATCCTCCCTGGCACATTCCCAAAACAGGAATTCACTCCCAAGGCCCTGGGGGCACGGCTGGAGCAGAGATCGTTCTGACCCATTCCAAAGCTTTGGGAGGAGCAGCCTCTCCTCAGGAACGCTACATGATGCTGGGAAATCCCAGGCAGCTGGGAGTGAACAGGAACTGAGCAGGGATATCCCAAAGGCAGGAGCAGCTCCATGGGGAGGGGCACACACAGCAGGGACTCGGATACAGCTTCAGTTTTGGCATCGGATCTCCACCAGCACGGAATGGGAACAGCCCGGGAGGGTCAAAAGCCCCGAGGTGTCTGTGGAGAAGGACGGGGTGGGATTTGTTCACAACTCCAGCCTGTCCTGCTCTGTGTGAAGTTTAATTAAAGTGAAGCAGAAATGAAAGCCAAAGGGAAGTGTCCAGCCGAAAGGACCCCACACTCTGGATTTCTTTCCCTTTCCCAAGGGCTCCTTGGACTGGGATCCTCAGGCAGTGGAACATCAGCCCTTCCTCCCTCCCTGCCCAGAGCTGGCTCTGCTTTATCCATCACATCCCCTATTCCCAGAGAGAAGTTCCCAGATCTGGGTTCCAGCCTTCAGCAGCTCCCACCTGCTGCTTTCCAGAGACACTGGAGAGGACACACGGAGACAAGGACACACAGCACACCACGGGCCGCTGCTGGCACTGCACTCCTGGGGTTACAACATTTATCTTCCTTGGAATTTGGTGTGAAGGATCCAATCAATGCAGTGGGACAGGATTTGGGAGAAGCACTTTGGCACCCAGCTACTGTAATTCCAGCAGAAGGCTTGACATCCTGAACTCCACTGCTGGAGTTGTGAAGCCATTTCCATGCTTTTCCTCGATTTTTGTGAGTCTGGACATTGACATTCCTTTCGTTACCTCGGAATGGTCATTGCATGTTGTGAGCAGAACTGGGTTATCCCTGAAATTTGTAACATTTGGGATCTGGAATCTGCGGGTGGAACTTTGTGTGTGACTCCAGGCTCAACCTGTGGCTCACAGGCAGCGAGCTGCACCCCCTGCGATGGCAGCGAGCTTGGAGTGGAGGGAAGCTGCCAGTCTCCAGCAGAGGTGAGGAAAGGGGGAACTGAGCTTCCTGAGGTGATCCTGAAACAGTGACACAGCCCCCACTGCCTGCGACGGGGAGTGCGCGGCGACCTCGGCACTAACATAAATAGGAAAAAGACTCTTTCAAAAAAACAACAAGAATTCAGAGCTTTCCAGTGTCACAGCTCAGAAAAAATTAAAAAAAAAAAAAAAAAGGAAAAAGAAAAGTCATGCTTAAGGTTTCAAATATTCCTCAGACACAGCAAACCTAAATAGTATTCAGTTAAATAAATGGATGAGATACTCTGGGAAATGGAGGGAAAAGCTTTCAACTAAAAGAGGAAGGAAATTTTCTTTCAATAAACAGCACTTTTTCTTTTTTATACACAACAAGCGAGTACAAGAAAAGGCTAAAAACACGGCTCTAGGAATGGCCACTTCCTGGGGGCACGAAGCCTTCCCCTTCTTAAATAACACAGGGAATTGGGAATACATCATTTACAAAACACCGAGCGGTTTATTATTCCAATTAGTGTTGTCAATCATAATTTAGCGAGGTGGAACTGAGGTATACCTGGTTGAGGGAGGTTAAGTAATACTTGGAAGCCTCTTTGCTCTATCCCATTGATTACTCTTGTTTCTGTACACGGAACAGCAGCACACGGAACATTCACAAGCTGTGTCGTAGTCGCATTACAATAGTCATTTTATAAACAACAACGAATGCAATAAAAACAAGTTACCCTTTTTTTTTTGTTGTTTTTAAATCTGAAATGAAATGTTTTTGATTTTAAAAAAAATAACAGTAGTTCATTTAAAGGAATTAGTCTCTTCTGACAGGGATTAAGAAATCGGATGTCAGTGTTTAAAATGCTCATTAGCCCGTTCAGGTCCGGATTCTTCATTGCAAGTTCCTTATCAGCACGTGAGGGGTTCTCAGTCACGTCCTTCAGGTGTAAGCAGGGAATGCAGAAAGTCTCATGGATCCACGTGGAGGAGGAGAAGGGGGAAAACAAAGGACAAAGCCCCCTTGGTGAGGCTCCAGAGAGACTTACCGTCCGTCCTTGCACCCGGAACAGCAGTGACCCAGCAGTCCGTGCGCTGTAGCAGCTCCAGTGAAGAGTCCTGTGGTCACTTCCATGACCAGTGCAACTATCATAGACTGGATTCTTTGGGAGGAAAGTCAACGTTTGTCACCATTGTGACCACAGTCACGATGTCCTCTGTTGTTATAATGTTAGTGAGTTTTTGCATCTGGATGATCCTCTCCTCCACGCAGCCCGCCGACAGCCGCGCCTCGGCGTCGTGATCCCAGCACTCCTCGATGGTCTCGCACAGCATGGCCATTCCCTGGGGACAGCAGGCAGCAAAGCGTCACAGAGGGGACAGAAATGGCACTGGGAACCTTTGTGTCCCACAGGACGTGGGGCTGCAGCGTCCTGTGGGGCCTCAGCTCTGCTTTCTTCTGCATGTTGAACAAAAACTGTTCAACAATAGGGGGCAAATCCTTCCCTGCACAGAGTTTTAGAAAGGTGAATCCCTCAGCACCAAATGGGACTTCACTGAAAAGTAACTCCAGGATCTCCCACCAAAAACCATAAAAACATCACTCACTTCCTAATACTGAAGAATGAGCAGTTTAAGGCGAGGAACATTTCCAGCCCATTTAACTCCCACTGGAATTATGAAGTCCCTCCCAAGCCCCAGGGTGATGGACATAACACAGCATGGACAGAAATGGGACTCAAATCCTTGCAGCAGCAGCTCGGGTGACACTTACAGAATGTTTCTGCCAACACTCCCTTAGGACAGGCCTCTTCTTTTTGTGCACCACAACCTCCTGCATGTCCTCCAGGGAGGGGTGCTGGCCAATCTCCTCCTCAAAAGGCAGCATGTACTCATCCACGGGGCCTGCAGAGGGAACACCAGTAAAACCAACCCTCCGGAAAGGGGAGAGGACTGCAGTGTTGGGAATGGGGGCCAGAATCAGAATGACAGTGTGGTTTGGGTTGGAAGGGATTTACGGCCAGTCCAGTGCCACCCCTGCCAGGAGCTGGAGAACCTCTCACCTACTGTCCCATCCCAGGTGCTCCTAGCAGGACATTCCTCACCACCCTGCAGTGCCACCCCTGCCCTGGCTGGGATATCTCCCCTCTCCAGGTGCCCACTCTCTCCCAGCAGGACATTGCTCCCCACCCTGCCCTGGCTGGGATATCTCCCCACTCTCTCCCCAGCAGGACGTTCCTCCCCACCCTGCCCTGGCTGGGATATCTCCCCACTCTCCCCAGCAGGACATTGCTCCCCACCCTGCCCTGGCTGGGATATCTCCCACTCTCCCAGCAGGCGCTCACCGTCGGCGGCCGTGCAGCGCGAGGCCAGTTCCCAGAGCACCAGGCCCATGGCGTACATGTCTATCCTCAGGAACGCGTCCCTTTGGAAGTTGATAGCACCTTCCAGCACCTCTGGAGCCATGTACCTGCGGGTGCCCACCTGCAAGGCCACCAAAACACCCACATTTGTGCCCACAATCAACTCCAGCACGGGTCTGCTGAACAGTTATTCAATAATTAATAAAATATTATAATCCAAATTGTCCAGTTGGGATAAAAGGGGGATAGGCCATGCAATGAGCCTGAGGGGAAATTCCCATTCACATCCAGTAACAGCTGGATCACTGCTGGAGCTAACTCAGGATTTACCTGTCCATGGGTGTCTCCTGCAGACTTCCCAGCCTCAAACTTTAAAGCTAGACCAAAATCAGCAATACAAGCCGTGAGGTTGTTTTTCAGCAGCACGTTCTTGCTTTTGATGTCCCTTTCAAGTTCAAGAAAAAAAACCACAAATTAGAGATCTAGAACATGAAACACAGATAAAACCCTAAGGAAAAAGGAACAGCATAAAAAAAAAGGAATATTATGGTATAAAAGGCAAGAACATGATAAAGAAATAGGTAAGTTAACCAACAAAATAATAATCATAAAACCTTGGAGTGCCCTTGCAGACCTTGATGGGAATAAATGAGGCAGTAATTGGAACTGTAATTTTGTGCTTGCTTTTAAAATAAATACAGATGTATTTATTACATTTACAGATGATGGAATATAGGGATGTAGGGATACAGGGATGTAGGGATACAGGGATACAGGGATATAGGAATATAGGGATACAGGAATGTAGAGATACAGGGATATAGGGATATGGGAATGTAGGCATACAGGGATATAGGCATACAGGGATATAGGGATACAGGGATACAGGGATGTAGAGATACAGGGATATAGGGATATGGGAATGTAGGCATACAGGAATGTAGGCATACAGGGATATGGATGATGCATGAGGGATACAGAGATGGAATGAAAATGTTGCAATCCAAGTGTGCAGCGACTGCAACTTTGTTTAAAGAGCAGGAAGCAAAGCAATGGCCAATGTGCCTGGGAGGCTCCTGGGAGAGCTGCAGGAGCTGCTGCAGGCAGGGCTGGGCTGTACCTGTGGGAGATGGCTGGCTTGTGGCCGTCCTTCAGCCCCGGGATGTCCTCGTGCAGGTAGGCCAGGCCCCGCGCCATGGTCTGGGCGATGTGGCACAGCTCGTTCCACGACACCACGTTGGCCTTCAGGAAATCTGTCAGGGAGCCCTGCAGCACAACAGGCACAGCCAGCTCAGCCCCACCCAGCCAGGGAAAGGAAACCTGCAGCTCCTGCCACTCACATCTGCAGGAGCTCTGCTTGTCCTTCCTTATGGAACAACTGCAGTTTGAGTGAAATACTCTGAATAGACAGAGATTAAATCATTCAACACCACAGATTCAGAGTGAAACACTGAACAGAGTGAAACTCTCCGAACAAACCTAAAGAAATCAATATTATTCAACATAAAACTGAACTTATTCTGAATTAATTGTATTCATGTTTCTTCTTTTTGCTGTCACAATAGAATTGATCTGTATCACTTCATTTCTATTCTTATCAACCAACGAGTGAACCAAAAATAACCCCCCAAAAATCTCTGCAAGATGGGAGGTTATGTATTTTAGGCAGGTTTAGATTGGGGATATTATATTCTAAAAAGCCAAAAAAAAAGGTAGAATTAATTTTTGTTTGCTCCCTAAAACAACTCCCTCACTAAAATCAGATGACAACTTTCTCAGCTGTCTGAAAATGAACTGCAGCGAATTCACATCCGGTGAAATGCGAGCAGCTAAGTGAGAGCTGCTTTCAGCTTTCACCCTTTACAGCCCCAACTGCACACGTGTGACACTTGGCTGGGGCTGTTGCCCCCCAGCCCAGCAGGGCAGCCCCACCTTCTCGTGGAAGGCCGTGATGAGCCACAGGTCCACGTCGATGCTGGAGCCGCGCTTCTCGGCGCCGATGAACTGCAGGATGTTGTCGTGCTTCATCCCGGGCAGGCTGTAGATCTCATACTCGTTCTGCCACGACTGCTTGTCCTGCAAGAACAGCCCCAGTTACCCACCAAAACTGGGACACCAGGGGAGCAGCCCTCAGGGGAGTTTGCTCCCAGCACTGGGAATGATGCTGCCACTTTGTGGAATTTCTCGTGAAAGAACGAGAGCCTGCCGTGTTTATTCTGCAAGGCAGCACCTGGATGGCTGAGAGGGAACAAATTCCTGCACCTCGAGTAGCAGGGGGTGCTTTAATCAATGAAAACCCATCCCAGCATCACCCTCCAGCATCACTCTGTGCTCTCACCATTCTTCAGCTCATTTAATGCAAGCCACAGCTCTGCGAGGGCACTCGCTGGGCAATGAGTGTTATGGCACTTAATTGAGACATGGTTAATTGGAACAATCACTCCAGGGTTTGCATTTCAGGACATTCCTTCTAAGAACAATTTAATTTGATTATTCACTGGTCAAGAGCTGGATGAGAGCAGCTTAAAACTACAGATGCTGAATATGTTTAGGACTAGAAACCCACATTTCACAGGTTTATGCTTCAGTAATGTGTTTACTGCAGGAAAAAACTTATTTTCAATCACTAAAATTCTTCCTGCATCTTTTACACCTCAAGGCCGTTTCCACTTGGATTTACAGAATTATTGGGCCAAGAAAAGCTGCTTTAATGTGAAGCACAACCCAGGAGCCCCAGAGCTGTGCTTACCTGGATGGGGAATATTTTGACTGCAACATATTCATTGAGCAGCTGAGCTTTCCACACACACCCAAATCTCCCCCTGGCTTTGATCTCCAGCAGCTGCAGCGGCTTCAGACCCATCAAGGGAGATGGTGGGGGAGGCCCAGGATCCTACAATCAGGAGAGACCATTAATTAATGCTGTTGTTAATGACATTAATTCACATCACCCCTGACAGCACTACTGATAAAGGACCGTAAATGGGGAGAGCCTGGGACCACCCAGCCAAACCCCACAGCAGCAATTCCCAAACATCCAGGCACAAATCCCTTCTCCACAGGATGGGAAATGGGATTGTGAGATGTGCTCAGGAGGGATGACACACAGGGAGCATCACAGGCATGGGAAACACCTGGATAACCAGCTGGGAAAGCACAGCAGGGAGCAAGGCAGGATGTGACCAGCTGGGAAAGCACAGCAGAAGTGAAGGAATAACATGATCATGAGAGAAAGCACAGCAGAAATTAGGGAATAACATGATCAGAAGAGAAAGCACAGCAGAAATTAGGGAATAACATGATCAGGAGAGAAAGCACAGCAGAAGTTAAGGAATAATGTGACCAGGTGGGAAAGCACAGCAGAAATTAAGGAATAACATGATCAGATGGGAAAGTAAGGCAGAAATGAAGGAACAATATAATCAGGTGGGAAAACACAGCAGAAATTAAGAAATAATTGAATCAGTGGGAAAGCACAGCAGAAATTAAGGATTAGTCTAATCAGGTGGGAAGAAAGCTCAGCAAAAATTAAGGAATATTGTAACCAGGTGGGAAAGCACAGCAGAAATTAAGGAACAAAGATAATCAAGCTTTACTTGTTATACTTTTAAGAGCTGGAATTGCAATGAGCCCCTTGGATGCACTGAAGGTTTCTGTGTTTATCTGAAGTGTGGGAGCCCTGAACCCTGCAGATCCTGGGGATCAGCCCCTCCTGCCCGGCTCCCAACTTTGCCAGAGAGATCCTGAAATCCAGCACCCAGAGACAGGCTGGGATTACACTGCAGAGGTGACCTGGTCCTGTCCTGCAGGATTTGTACAACTGGAGGTGAGATGAGCTCCCACAGGGCAGGACCCATATCCCCAATCCCACACTACAGCCTGGGACCATTTCCCTTCCTGGGAAAGGGGAACAGCAGTTTATTGCACACCCTGCATTTTCTGTTTTGCTGTATCACATCCTCTGAACAGAACAAGCAGATTCTCAATTTTATTGCCAAAGCTCTGCTTCCTTCTGGGCTGGCCCTTTCCCTCCAGGTGGGATTAGCTTGTCCCTCTACAAAAACCCCAACAACAAACCCCAAAGTTTTAAAAAACCTCCAAAACACCCCTTTTTTTCCTCTATTTTCCCCAAAGAGCCCCTGTAAAGATTTTCAAGAGAATGAAAACCACCAGAGGAGTTGCTTCTACAAGAGGAGAGCACTCAATAAAGAGTTACACATTTGAGCACTTCCATCCAGCTTAAAGACACATTTTGGGACAAACTTTACTATGGGGAGAATAGAGACAAGTGCTGAGAAGACAAGTCCTGAGTAGTTTCAGTGCAGGAATAAACACCCACTCTCTGCTTTCTTATCCAACAACAAATAAATTAAAAAGAACAAGTGTCAGAGAAAGATTCAGAGCAGAGTAACCTCATTGCACAAATTAATAACTAGAAGAAGAATAAATAGCATTTGAAATTCAAATTAGAGGCACACTGCAACACTGTCCCCAAAAAGGAGGAAATCCTTTTGTCAATGTGACAGCGACAGGCGCTTGAAGTTGTGACATCAACGTTTGCAGCACAGAAATCCAAAACTGAGAGCAAAGATTTCCCTCCCTTGGTGCCTTTCATTCTGTGCCAGAGCCCTCTTGGAATATTCCAGGCACCAGGGAAAGCAATGCCCTCAATTTGTAAAATACAAAGTGTACTAAATAAATATTTGTAAATCCACTTTGTTGCTGTTAGGGGAGGAAGTGGCAACAAGATGCTCAAATTTATCCCCCAAAGCCAACCCTGATTTAATGAACTGTTCAAGTTCAGAACCTCCTGCCTTGTCTGAAGCAGAGAAATTTGTGGGAAATAACCCAAATCCCCCTTCCTTCCCACGCCCTCCTCCCAATAAACTGCTGGGATTTGGAAGCACTTGGTGCCTGAATTCTTCCCCAACCATCAGGAAAATCAAAACCTCCAAGATTTGCTGAACCCAGTTCCAGCATCTCTGCCAAGAGCTGGAAGTGAAACCTGGTACTTTCCTAATTCCCCATTAGACTAAATTCCCCATTTCCTAGAAATCCCTGGCTCTCCACACCAAATTCCCAGCACCTGCCAGGGCCTTTCCAGCAGAATTCCTGCTGTTAACACAACTGGAAAGAAAAGTTTTCCTTTTTTTTTTTTTTTCTCTCTGATTTTTCCTAACCACCTTGGTTAAGATCTAACTCCAAACTCTGCAGCTCCAGGGATGATTTGTACATGGAAACATTCCCTGACAATATTTCCAACTTGTTCTGCTCCAAGAAAAATTGTTTAAAGTTCCAGAGGGCCTGTTATTCCTGTGTGACTCTGGGGCTGATCTCTGTGCTGCTGAGGCCAGAATGCCAGCAGGGATGGCAGGGGGATAAACTGGGCTCCCAGATTTCCCAGCTGCCCAAAAATCCAATTCCCTTTTCCTCAGACTGAGTCATAGCAGGAAAATATTCCTTAAGGAAGGGTGACTTCCAGGAAAGGGGTTCCTTAAGTGTCCTCAAAAATGGGTCTTGAGATCAGAGACAGCTCTGCAATTATGGAACTCAAATCTATTAAAAGCAGCTCCTTGGAGGCAGGACTCTGCATCCCTGCCTGGGATAAGGAAGCCAAACATGGAATAGAGATCCCAGGAACTATGGGAACTCTTTATGAAGGTACAGTCAGGAAAATATTTAAACATTTAAATTTTTAATAGATTTAAGTCATTGGATTTTCTTCTAAACTGCATTTCCAAGGTATTTCAGGTATTAATTAGAGAACTTTAATGATGAAAACAGAACAAAAATTGAGCATTTTTATTACATCTCAAATCTTCCTGTTTTCAATATTCCATTGAAAAGCTGAGCAGGAATGACCCTATTTGTGAATTAAGGGGTGACAGTGACCTGGAGTTGAATACAACTAAAAATAACTCCTGGTCAGTGGGAAAAATGAAGAGACTGAGGGGTGAAGGAGTATTTTTATTTTTCTTCAGATGATTCATTTTTATGAGTTCCTGCAGCACACAGGATCAGTAGGTGGACACCCCACACTGGAATTTCACAGGTGGGAGATGGGAATGGAGACCCAGGGCAGGGCACAGGGGGGTGGGAGCCCCTTTGCTCCCCCTGGGGTGATGGATTCCCCCCTGGCCATGTCCCTGTGCTCCAGATCAATCCCAAACTGCAGATCCTGACCCCACCCCTCTCAGGAACTCCAGGGAATTTCAGGAGAGCCATGAACCACTGGCTAAAGCTGCATTTTTAAACCACACTGACAAATGCTTGTCCAAAATACTGAAAATCACAACTCAGAGCAAACAATGTCTCCCACATCCCCAGAAAGCCCCAGAGCCAGGAACAAACATCCTCTTACCTCAATCATTATATGAAAGGCGTGCTTGCAGAGAGGGAAAAAACACAGGCAAGAGAAATTACTATTTACACCAGGAATGGGATGTAAAAACAGCTTAGAGGAGACAAAGTCAATTATTTGTGAGTTAATGACAGGAATATTCACAGGGACAGCAAAACTTTCCTGTACCAGAAACACATCATTTAAAACAGCAAAGAAATCCAGCACTGTTAGTAAAGGAAAATGGGGATATAGAAAATTAACTGAATTATTTTATAGTGACATCGAGAAACGTCCATTGAGCCGTGTTACTACAAGCAGAGCAGAAACACGTGGAATGTGGAACTTCCAAAGGTGAAATTCCAAAGGCTGGGATGCGAGCCCGTTCCCTGCAGTGCTCCCGCTGCCCGCCAGGGGGCAGCGCCGCACCAGCGAAATCCCAATTCCAATCCCAATTCCAATCCCAATTCCCAATTGCCACTGGCCCGGTTGGAATGGAACTTGATCAATGAACGGCACCGCGGCTCTGGGCTCCATCACCCACCCTGATCACACATCCCGAAACAGAGGGGCAGCTCGAACACTCTGCACCCAGCAGGTACTGCCAGAGACAAATCACACCAGTAAAGATTCCTCCAAACAATCCAGGAGGAGTTCACAGACCATGGAACAAAACCCAGGCCAAAGTCATGGATAATGCTCCTCCTCCTGCACTTTGCACTGGGAGCACTGCACAGCATTCCCAGAGCAGCTGTGGCTGCCCCTGGTCCCTGGGAGTGCCCAAGGCCAGGCTGGATGAGCCAGCCTGGAACAGTGGAAGGTGTCCCTGCCATGGCTGGGAGGAGTTTTGAGTTTCTGTCCAACCCAAACTGTTCCAGGATTCTGTGGCTCTTGCACCTGAGCCATGTTCTTTGTCCTTTACACCTGGATGGGATGGATGTTGGAAGAGAGGGATTCAAGGCCCTGTTTCCAGCTGCCATCCCCTTCTCCCCTCTGCCTCCAGACAATTCCCATTCACCAAATAATTAATACCAGATTAATATCAATAATTAATCCAGGAGGATTCACTGGAGAATGGAGCTATAAACCTGTAACAGAACTTGAAGCATTGGGATTCACCAGAATCTCCTCCTCCTTTGGTCAGTGCAGCTCCAGACCAGAGCAAAATCCAGCCCAAGAGGCTGAAAGTCATTTTTTTCCCCAGGAATATTCATTATTAAAGTTCTCCAGCTCCAGAGAACTATGGAAATTCCTCAGCAATAAGCAGAAATATGTATGAATTCAATCTTTGTGCTCTGACCATAGTGAGGAACTGCAAAAATGAAGCTCTGAGAAATGAGCCCTCTCCCAAACCTCTCACTCCTCCCTGGAGGGATCAGCTCTCCCCAAACACTGATAAATTCCACACACAAACTTTACAGAGATGTATTTATGCTCATTAACACCTCTGGATTATAAACCAGTGTCCTCCCCTTCAGCCACAGAGCATCACCTCAGGCTCCCAGCAGAAATCCAAGAGGCAGCAGTTTAAGGGTATCAGGCTACAAAAGAAATGCAAATCTGAGATTTTTGTCAGGAATTAACTCTGACAAATAAAACCCCCCCTCAAAAACCCTGTCACCCACACAAATGTACATAAACACACTCACTGCTGTTGATGCTGCCTGAAAACCAACTCTAATGGCTCTGTTACAATATTTGTAAGCAATTAGACCAATAAAAACCTAAGCAGTGTGGGGTTTTCCCAAAATTTGGGCTGCCCACAACCATTTTCTGATCTGTAAAAGCTGCACTTTGGGTGTTTTCACACAAATTCTTCCCTCTGTTATAGATTTTAACTTGGATTCTATTAGGGAAAAAAAAGAGCTTGAGTTTCAGGCTCCTCACCACTCCCTGCACATTCAGGGGTACATTTGCAGTAACTTTCCAATCTCCTTTCCCATTTCCTATAAGCACCTGGCTTCTCCCTGGGTGTGTTTTTCAAGTAGCCATTAATCTTCCCAGGTTTGGATTCAATCCTTGAAAAAAAACCACCTCTCCCTTGCATTCTTCCAGTGTTGAAATGTTTCTATTAAAATATCTTTAACAACAACAAGAAAAAAATATGTGGCTTTTGGAAGACCAAAATGGGAAAAACGTGAACACCTGATTCACATTCAAATATTTCAAACACCAATCTGATTCTTTTGATGAATTTTATCAGATGGTGAATTTATGTTTGCTAAATCAAATAGAAATAAGGAGACAGAACAGTTCTTAAGTGTTTTCCATACACACAGATGTATTCAGCAAACATGGGTTTGTTAATAACTCATTGGAGAGCACAGAAGTGACAGATTTGATGGAATTTGACAGCTTTCACTGGATAGTTCCCCACACAGCACAAACAAGCCAAGACTAATTGTCCTTTATGTCTTGTTACAGGTTCAAACATTTCTTACTGAGTATTTCTTGCTCTTTTTCCCCTTTGCTCTCTAATCTTTTACTTATCACCATTTCTTTCTAATTCTTTCACCATTTCTCATTCTTCATTGCTTATTCCTCATCCATCCTTTCATTTTTTCCTGGAAGTTTGCCACCAGGGCAGCAGCTCTGTATTCCCATGGTTTCTGGGAATAAACCAAGGAAAAATGAATATCCTTTATCTGGATCTCACATGGAGCAACCCCTGGTTTTCCTGCTCTCCATTCCACCACTGCCACACAAAGATTTAAACCAAATCCATTTGCCTACAAACTACACTCATGCCCCAATTATTAAATATACTATTAACAGATTAATTGCACACATATTTCAGAGTTTATTTGTTGTTATAAAGTTCCCAATACTTTCCCTCCCTTCCTGCTTCCCCTGTCTCCTGTTCCAACCAGCTGTAATCAAATTTCAAGTGGGAACCACTGCTCTGCTGCATAAGGGAGAGTGTTTATACATTGGATTTACATAATAATTCTGGGTAGTTTTTCAGGCAGAAGTGGCTTTTCCTGACTTTCCACATGAGCCTTAATGCCTGTTCACCACAAGATAGGAAAATGTTGTTGCCCCACAAGTAGCAAGGTACATTTATCCCAAAGATACAATCTGAGCATGAACACAACAGCTAATTATCCTATTTATTAAAAACTTAGTTACCCATCCTGCCCCAAACACAGCTCATCCAAGGGAAAGACTGCAGCAAAAGGAGGGAGAATCAGAATTCAAGTTCTTGATACTCCACATGTATTTAACATTCACTTGCTTTTCTGTGGCTTTATCCATGACTTAATTTCTTTAGGAAGACAATCCCACGCTGGAATTATCCCCACAATTAGCAGTTATGAATTTGATCTCCCAGCAAAGACCACTGGGTTGATGTAAAGTCCCAAATCCATAAAATGGGAGCTGGATGAACTAATTATGCTGACAGATTGCAGGGAGTCTGAGGAGCTGCAATCCTCTCTGCAAGGACAGCAAACAGACTTTTTTCTTCTAAATTATGTTCTTTTCATTTGGCAACAACATATGGCCACTGCCTCTCCCCAAATTCCTCTTATCTATTACTGCAAAACTGAAACCAAAACACTTGAGTTATCAACCCCAGGCAATCCTGCTTCCTGCAGCACCCCTGAGTCAAGCAGCAGCACTGGAAATATCCCAGGAGCTGGAGTACAGAGCACAGAGATCAGTCCTTGGCAATCCTACCCAAAATAACAAGAGTTTTCATTTTATTCACAAATAGCATCACTGTAGGACAGGTCATGTACCCTTGGTCACTCCACTGAGTTAGAAGCTCAAGTTAATTCCTACTGCAAAAATTCAAATAATTTCTCTCTTCATTTCCACAACCACATTTTTTTCATCTTTCCTGCTTTGGTCTCTAGAATTTCCGTTTTAACTCTTTCCATAAAAGCCTCCTAATCTCAGTTGGATCTCCAGACAGTAAGTGAAGGAAGAGGAATTCCAGTGCTAGCACCAATTCCAGCTCCAGGATCAGCTAGAGCCTCCCAACAGCAGGAATCCCACACACAAGAGTCCCAGGAGGTTTGTTTGGATGCACAACTCAAGTGTGGAGCCCACAACCTCATCCTTTGGAAATAAAACACAAACACCCCTAAAACTGAAACGTTTCAAGACAAAACAGAAAATACATAAACAAGGAAAAAGATGACAAGAATCACAATCCATGAGCTGAGCTATGCCCTGGACTTGAGCTTGAGGATTTTAACATTCCCCATAACTGAAGCTGTATCCCAGTTCCAGGCTTCCTTAAAAACAGCTCATCCTCTCTTAGCTGCTATTTTCTGGCCAAGATGAACTGGCAAATCTCTTTTTGTTTCTAGCTAAGCATTACAGCTTAGCCCCCAACACCCCTTCACTGTGTCTTTGCCCTCTGTGTTCAGTTTTTCTCCTCCCAAACAAACAGATGCATAAAAACATGAAGTAGCTGCTCATATATTCATCAAAGAATAATTAACAAGGCTGTTTAAGTAAAGCTTAATTCTCTGCTTTAGGGGAAAGCAAGCGTTAGGACCTTGAAATCAGGAGGGCAACAGAGACCAGCCATGAGACAGATCCCCCTCAGGAGTGGTTTGGCCCTTAAAAAACCCCAAATGCTGCAGCAGGGACTCACCTGGGTGGGAACAAGCACGGGAGGATAGGCCAGCTTGTGGTGTCTGTACATCCAGAAGGAGAAGAGCACAATCACTGCAATTCCCATGATAGGCACCAAGGAGTAGAGCAAGGTGTTGAACAGAGGTGGCTTCGGTGTAACAGGATTGGAAGTTGCTGAAGGGAAACAGAAAAGGACACAGCTTTTAGGGAACAAAAGCAGGCAGTGTTTGAAATGTGCAGCAGGCTGATTTTCTAACAGCTCCTGCCATCATCACAGCAGGCTCCCAGTGCCTGATTAGCCAGCACAAACTAACACCTGGTTAAAAGGCAGCACTTTGGAAAGCAATGGGAATAGCTCACATCCCAGATTCACACTTCAGCACGCTGGAATTCTGGGCCTTTAACTCCCAGCAGCCTACAGGGGGCAAGGGGTGTTTGTATTCCCAGGGACTGCAAGAATTCCTCACCCAATGAATGAAAACCAATCAATACAGAGATTTAGCACTTCTGTGCTGGGCTGGAAGGAGGAGTTCTCCAGGTTAAGCCACTTCCACATGACCCCAAAAAAGGCTCTGCAGAGGCAGGAGCTGCTTCCAAGGCAGCCACAGCCCCCCTGGGGCCAGAGAGGGCTCAGGAGAGGAAGAATGTCAATTATTGCCTTAGCAGCATCACTGACAAAAATGACAACAATATCTCCTGGGTCAACAAAGGCTATTTTAATCTCGCAGAAAATGTTCTTTCATTTCATAAACAACTTCCTCTGGCTATTTGGTACATGAGACATTTGCTGTTTTCAGTTCAGTTATTAACATCACACTTTTCCAGCAGATTCCTGACTGGAAGAAGATAGGCAAGAAAAATCAAATCACCTTTTAGGTGGTGTTTTTTAAAATAATTATTTGTTAAGTCTGGCTAATTTGGTTGTCTTTCAGAACCACAGAATATGCTGAGATGGAAGAACCCACAAGGATCCTGTGAACTGGAGGAAATTCTTTTCCCCTTTATTAGAGGCTACTGTGTCCACTTAGAGAAATTCAAAAGGTCCAGGTGGGATAAAGAGGATTTTTGGAAGAAATGGAGCATCCCCAGGCTGGCACAGGGATACAGGGATGAGAAGGCTTTTAGTCCAACAATTTACACCCTTACAGGAGCTTAACCATATAATTAAGATTTGACAGTAAATTCTTTATCTTAAACCAGGCATTTGGTTTAGATTATCCTTCCTTTTTTACCCTTGAAAAGAGATGAAGTGCCTTTTATTTATTTTACAGGAAAGCACCTAAGTGGAATAAACAAATTTGCGTCCCAGGGATCAGGGCTGAGTATTCCACGATTTTGAGGCCAAAATTTCCAGGTTTTTGGAGACAGAATTCCTGGGATTTTGAGGCAGGAATTCCCAGGCTTCGGGTCTTAAAATTTCCAGGATTTTGGGGCTGAAATTCCCAAAGTTCCCAAAATTCCCAGAGTTTTCAGGCTGAAATTCTGACAGTTCAAAGCTTGGAATCCCAAGGTTTTTGGGGCCAGAATTCCAAGGGTTTGACACATAAAATTGCCAGGATTTGGGGGCTGAAATTCTGAGGATTTTGGGGACTGCCTGGGGATGCACAGAGCTCTGTGAGGAGAGGCAGGGCAGGACTTTTGGAAAATTCTGATCAATTGTGAGCAAGCAGCAGGAGGAAGATCCCTGTCAGGAGGAACTCACGCTGTGTGACCTCCATCTCCGGGAAGTAGAAGAAGCGCTCGTTGCACATGTTGCCCTCACAGCAACAGAAAAACACCTCAGGGCTGTCCTTCTTCTCTATGCAATCATTCCTGCAGGAGACAAGAGCAAAAAGTTCATTCATCTCCAGCTGGGTTGTCTTTGCTCTAAAAGAAAGATGTGCCCAGCTTTCAAATCTCCAAAGTGAACTTTGTTCAGTAAACCGTGTAATGCATGACCAAAATAACAGCTAAACATAATGAAATAAATTAAATTTTGGTATTTTATATTGCAAGGAAATTTTATTAAAACAGAAATATACTTTGGCCATTTATAAGATGAAGTTAAAGAAAAGCACCAGCAGGACATTGAGGAGCAGTTCACAAGCTAGATTTAAACAGGACAAGCAAGTGATCAAACAAGGCTGGAGATAAGTGAGAAGGAAAATTTTTAAATTTTATTATATTTGTAGAAAAAAATGATAAAATTTCTACAATCTCCTCTGCCTACATAATGCTCAGGGACAGGGCTTATTTCATTCCCTGAATTAACTGCAGGAATGGCTTTCCTATTAATCTTCTGCTAACAAATAAGCTGAAACTATTCCCATCAGGAAAAAAAAAGCAGCAACCAGGAGCCAACCTGACAGCAGAACTGGAAAAGGCTGAAGAAATACTGAAGGATTTTAAACACAGCTGAACATTGTCAAGGAGGTTTTGGGCTCATCTTCAAAACTTGGGGTTATTCCCTAGAGCCAGCTCTTGCTGTCACCCTGCCCTGTGACTTCCAGGAACATTTTCCCTTTGATGTCCTGAATCTGCTGCTGTTTGGAGTCACCCCCACAGCTCCCAGAGCAGCAAAACCACCCCACACTGCAGAGATAAGATTTGGGCTGTTCTGGACAAACACAGCACTGTGTGTGATTAGCACAAGTTACTTAATGAGGACTTACAGTTACTCAGTTTCCAACTCCTTCCTTCCTGCAGTTGATTTATTCTTTCTATTTCTTTTCTTTGCTCAAGAAAGAATTTAATCTCATGATTTCAGGATTTTTTTTTTAGATTGTGGGACGGAGCTTTAAACTGTCATTAAAGCAAAAAACATCCTAGGATGGGGGGCAGCTTGATTTGGGAGAAAGGACTGCAAGGCTTTCTTCTAAAATTTCAACTTTTAAGAAACACAAAGGAAAACTGCTATAAAATATTGCTGAAATAATTCCTCAATACTTTTAAATGATGATCCACTGTGGATCTATTTCTTAATTCTCTGTCTTCCCAAATAATAAATGTTTTGGGCCAATAAAACCCAGTGGAGTATTTAAAAAACTGCAACACCATTGCTTAAGAGAGTCACGACCTTTATTCAGTCAGCATCTAACAAACCCCTAGTCCTGCTGTTACTGCTCGTGGGCTCTTTCTGGACCATCTGTTATCAACAAAATAACTGGAAATTTAGAATATTCTTAGAGCTGCCATTGAGCTTATTAATAAACTGCCAAAATACTTCCATGATCTGATAAATTGCAGAGACAAAGTGCTGACTTTCCAACTCTAAAGACTTTGGAAAAATCAACGAGAGAACTTTGCATCCTGGTTGCAATAATTTTATTTACACTGTTTGGCATTACCAAGGCACCACAAAATCTATTATTTATGGACTAAAAAAGAATAAATGAAACACCTGGGTGTTTTTAAGAAGGTAAAGCATGTTATTCTGCAAACAGACAATGTACTCACATGGAATCTGGTCCCTAAATACAAGCAAGCATCTAAAAATAAGATAATTATTCACAGACTCACTTGTATCAAGCCGTGGTTGTGGAGGGGATGACGTAGAAACTATGGAGAGGCAAAAGAGTTTACAATGACAAATCAATTTCAAAACTTCCTAGGAAAACTCACCTGTCATAACAATTGATGTCATCCAGCCAGCAGCCTTGCTTCACAATTTCAATGGATCCAGAAATATTCTTCCAGGTAGCAAAGCAGTGTCGCCTTTTATCTTTGTCACCATAGCAGGGCTCGATGCCACTGCGATTGGTTTTGTCCTTCTCCCAGTTAGCGTTGTAGAAGATGCACTCCTGTGTTTCTGATCTGCCCAGGATGGCACCTGGCAGGGATGGGAAGCACAGTTAAATAAAATTCTGCAGGATCAGGTATATGAATAAATGCTAGCTGTATAAAAATATCATTTGCTGCTTGTACCAATGTGCCCTGTCTCCCCTCTTTTTAATAAAGGGAGAAAACATGTAAAGTTCAGCAGCATTCCAAGTGTTGAAACATAAAACAAAGATCTTCTGTGAAGTCAAACAGTGACTTGCATAACTTAGCAAGATTTGCAGAAACGAAGAACAAGTCATGGCAATACTTCTCCATGAATAGCAATAGCAGAGAAAATTTAGAATGCTGAGCAGTGAAGATTTAATTAAAATATTCGCCAAACCAGGAGATTTAGCCAGAAAAATTCACCAAAAGGCATTTGTGCTTCTTATTTTGTTACAGGGGCCAAAAGAGCAGGGAGTTAATCTCAGAAACCCAAAAAAAAAAGCCAGGAAGTGTTTAGGGGCAAGAGTGAATCCCAGAATGGTGTGGGTTGGAAATGACCTTAAAGATCATTTAGTGATCTAGGAAACCTTTCTGGGATTCTGGTGCAGAGAACTTCTGAGTTAATGGGATATAGAACACCAGCCTGGCTCCTGCAAAGGTGAAGGGTTCTTGGGAAGCAAGACTGTTAACAAAAGACAGGAAGTGAGCAAGAAGTGCCTTTGATTTCTGTTTTTTCTCTTGTCAGACACTGCCCAGAGCGTGCCATTAATCTCCATGGAAGCTCCACCATTTAACATGCATTAGAACCATGGGAAAACAGAGAAGGAGCTCGAGGAGCTGGAGAATCAGAGGATGCCAAAGGGTTTGCCTGTATTTATCTATACATTCAGTATTTTTTAGACATTACACTGCACAGCACACTGAAGACCAGACTGGAATAGAAAAGGTTCCTCACAGCAGTTTTTTATGCATTTATTTGCATCACTCACTACCCCCCTTACCCATATTGACCCAGCAGCCATTCCTGCACATTTTCCAGCAGAATGAGGATTATTCTACCTGAGCCTTGCTGCAGCCCTGGGAGAGCAGCACAGGAGCCAGAGCTGAGCCCATCCTGAGCATCCCACCTTGCTCCTTCCCAAAGTTCTGCCTGTGAAGCATTCCCAAAATAGGCAGGAGCTGGTGGATCAATGGGAGAGGGGCAGGAGCCAGCTGGGAACGCTGTGAGGGGCAGCCTGGGAACCATTATATTCCTTGTGCTGCCATGGCCTGACCTTTACAACTCTCAGCTATGGCAAGAAACAGATGAGGCAACAGATTGAACAATTTGGTTCTGTCAGTGCAATAAAGCAGAAGTCCTGGATTTCTCTCACACGTGCCATTGCTTTTCTCTCCTGCCAAGCTCAGCTTTGAAGGACCACAGACAAGCTGAATTTTATAAAATTCAGGAACTGCAGTAAAACTAACTTTGCATAAATATTCTCCTTATTCCTGTCTTCTTTATAGTCAGGTTTTCTTATCCATCTGTTTTTTAATCCAATAATGCTCCAATCAGTGACTGGCAGCAGTTGCTGTTGGTTTAATGACCTTGGATCTGGCTGGGGCTTCTCACTTGAACGGGCACCTGCAATAGGTCTGGCCAGACTGACCCAGGCTTGGACAGACCTGGACAATTCTGGATTAATCCTTCAAAGCAGAAAGGCAGGAACATGGTGGAAGAAAGGCAAGAGGAGAAGGGGAACCACACACAGAAGGCAGAGCCCTGAGCCCATCTGCTTCCAACCAGCTCTGCCACCCCCTCCACAGGGATGGAGCTCCCAGGGGAGAAGGGCAGCTGGCATTTACAGCAAAACAAATTTATTAGGTAGAGCCAGTTCCAAAGGAACTCCTGTACCCATTCTGAGTGCACATGGAACTCAGAAACCAATTCCTGAATCTTAAAAAGCAAAATGATGCTGCTGAAAGAAGCCATGAGCCAAACTCCAGCAGTGTCCTATGGGTGGCACATGAGGTCTGAAAACTTGGGTGGAAAACACATTGAGAAAGCAATTAAGTACAGAATAGAGTTTAGTTTGGGCATATTAAGTCAGATCCCACTGGATATCTGTGTATTCCCATCCCAGTGCTGCTCTATCCTTCACACTCCTGCCTATCCAGGAAAGCTGCACTGAGGGAACAACAATTGAACTTCTGAAGCACTCTTAGTACAGGAAAGAGTGGAATTGGGAGCAATTCTATTAGAGAGTACACATGCAGCCTGGAAAAGCTCACCTCAGGGAAGCTGGAAGCACTGGCTGCCATTTTTTAATCAGAAAAGAAAAAAACATAAAAATATACCAAAAAAAGAAAAAAAACCCAACCCATTTTTATAATAAAAAGGGGCAAACAGTGCTCAGCTCCTAAGGACTAACATGGCCTTAATTGAGGAAGGGATCACTGTGAAAAGATGCTGGATGGAATAGGAATTGTCTCTTACAGAGACAAAAAAAGGGCAGAAACTCCTGGGAGCTCATAACCCAGCATTATCCACCACACTAAAACTGAGCAACACAAGCCCATGGTCTGCAATGCAGGAATGGTTTCCTGATACTTTGTCTGAGATGTGATAATGATCATCTCCCTCCTTTTCCAGGGAAGACTTCAACACTTCCCACGTCCTACCCTCATTCCCAAATCCTGCTTTTGCTGCATGATTAGTTGGTGACACCATGTAAAGACACAAAGGGCAAAGGGAACTCAATCTGTGATCTCTCACTGCTTTATGAAATGTAACAACATTTTCAAGCTGAAGTCATGAAAATTGATGAAAAGCCTACAAAGATTAGTTTGATGGTGCCAAGGAGACTTTTTTTTTTTTTTGCTATTCCCTAGAAAACTTCCAATATATAAAAGAACTAAAGGGTGAGGTTCAGTCTGGAAGATACCTCTGCCTGTAGCAGAAAGGTTACTTAAATTTGGTTATATTTAAGATGAATTTGAACTCTTTAAGTACTGAAATACAAGGAATGGAGCAGTTTATTAGAATAAGCCAGCAGAGCAGAGAAGCACCACAGGGACTGAATAATTTCTAGATAGAATGGCCCATTCACCACAATATCAGAATTGTAACACACTGTTCTAGAGGAGCAGAAAAGAACAGAAAATGCAGCATAAATAGAAATAACTTGGGGAAAAAACCTTCAGTTGCTGCACAGGTACCTTTTTCAAGTACTTCCCCATATGTGTTATTCTATTTGTTTCCACAGTGATCTCAAACACTTTCTAGCCCTACAAATATATCTAAGAACAGACTACAAATATAGACTAAAAAAGCCCAGCTTTGATGTTCCTGCAAGCAGGAAGCAGGATTTTATCATTCTCTATTTTTTTCTGATAACACCCAGGGGAATGTTTCTCAAAGGAAGAAGAAAGAAGTTATTTCCAACCTAATAAAGCAAACTGAGCTCCAAGAGAAAGGATTCTGTCCTCCTTTTACATGCCACGATGTCCCCAAACTTATTTTGTTGATTTTAGACTAATATTAGTCCTATTATCACTGTTCTCAATGCTCCCAGGTCAAACAAGGACTGTACTTCAGATGAGCTGAGCCAAAGTACATTCATTAAATCCAAACAGAGCAGCAATTAACTCAGGCAAGGCAAGAACTGCAAAAAAGATAAACAAGGCAGTGAAATAACAAATCACCTGCACTGCTGCCACCCTGCCCTGTGAATATTCCAAATTTAAAGATTAACCTAATGCTCCAGAAAGCTGCTTTCTTTTTTCTAAAATAGTCCTTAGAAAGAAAAGAGTTTGCACCTTGAACAGGAGTAAATTTGGTAAGCTTTAGTGTAGTTTTGTATGGCAAGAGCTGCATTTTTCTCCAGGATTATAGTGGGGGGAACAATAGGAAATGTGTATTTGCTAAGATATCTCATCACATACTTGGAAAATATTTCAATTTTTTTGCAGTTCACACCTTTTCAAAATCGAAAATTTGTAGGGATGAGCCTGCCATGGAAGTATGAAATTTTGTAGCTGAGATAACACTTCTGAAAAAGAAGAAGAGAAGAATCCAGTGCTGGAAAACTGAAGGGTGATCAACCCAAAGGCATTACATAGAGTGGAAATATGGAGGATGATGTCACCTAAAAACAGGGAAGAGAACTGAGAGTGAAGAGGGGGAAGGTGAGAGGAATAATATCTGCATTGTTAAAAAAACCTTTGCAGCCCCTGGTTTGCTTGGTGGACAGTAACAAAAAAAACCACCTTTTTTTTTTTTACTCTGAGTCTTCTGGACTTACAGTGTGGAAAATAAATCAGCTGCTCTAACCACTTGATGATGTTATTTTACATATATGGATATATCTTGGTTATATATGCATGGTGCTCTTGCTGAAGGAAAAAAAAAGCTGGAATTATTTTTCCAATGTGTTCTCTCAGTCCCTCCCAGCAGCTTGTGCCATTGATAGAAGAAATTAATAATGCTGAAATGGGATTTTATAGAGAGCTTCCATTTTCTGCCTTGTACTTCCAAATATCTTATTTAAGCCCAAATTTCAGGAAGTGGGAAAACCCCCAGATCTCTGGTGCCCAAGTTTTCCAGAATCCTTCCAGAGCAAAAACACGTGGCAGAAAATGGAGAAAAAGGGTCACAGGCCATCTCTGTTCTTTAGGTAGAAATTCAAGTGCCACTGAGAGAGAAAGATTGTCATCCTTTGGGAATCTCCAGAGACTTGGAGTTAAGTGTTATTTTTCACACTCCCTGACTTCAAGGGAACACAGTAAAACACAGGCTGATGTTTTCAAGTTCAAACATGCCACTGCTGTCACTGTGAGGTGTGAGCAGCACACAGCACAAACACCTCCCTGCCTCTGCCTGGTGATTTTTCTAGGAGAAAAAAGCTCAAAAGATCCTGGAAATTGTCAGATTTGAGGCACAGCCTGAGGGCTGCACTCTTCTCAGGTACTGGGCAAATGTCCCCTTCCTGGTACCATAAAATATCCCAATATTAGTAACACAGGGATCAAAACTCAAAAGTTTAAATTCTACAAGATCAGATGTTGGAAAAAAATAAAATAGGGCGAAACAAGCACTCACACAAGAAATACCCAGTTCCTAATTTGGATTTCCTCCTCTCCACAGTGCAAAACCCCAAACACAAAGAACAATAAGGAGAAACCTCAATTAATTTTTTGACATTAAAACCTGCAAACTGGGGTTCTGCTGCACCCTGATTATCTTGATTATCCAGCTACTCCTGGCTCTGGGAAGCAGCTGCCCAGGAAGGAGCCAGGGATTCTCTCCCATTGCACAGGGGAGTGACACCATTTCCACATGGAGTCTTGGAATGCTGTTATTAAATAAAAAAGAGGCCCTTCAGCATTGAAGGCACCAATTAAGCACCTAAATAAACCACCTAAGGACACACAGGCTGGATCAGGAATTATGAATCGTTCTCAGGGATGAGTCTCATGCTGGTGGTGGCAACCAGCAGCATTTCTATTTTGGGACCTGCCAGGGAGTTTCCCTGGAATGATCTCAGATACCTGTCAGAGCTGTTCCTCTGACTGAGAATCCCAAACCCAGAGGAATCCTGCAGCTCACCAGATATGGGGATTTCCTCTCAGTAACACCCAGTTGGGAATCCCAATGGATTTTGGATCAAAATTATCTCTTTTTTTTTGAGCTGGTGTTTGTGGAGGTTCTTCTCTGAGCTACAAAACTTTCTGAGAAGTTCCCAATTATGAGCTATGAAACATTTCTTCAATGGAGGGTTGAAAGTCCTGCAGCCTCATGAAGATGGGAAATTTGAACATATTAATCACTTCATTAAAGAGCATTGGGAAAGCTTCATTTTAGATGTCAATTCTAGCTGTCTTCAAATTTCCTTCTCTGGTTAGGCTGCAAGAGAAGATCAGGAAATGACATTTTCTCCAACCCTCCTTCTGTGCTGTTTGTGTCACACATCTTCCAGGGTGCTGTACAATACCACCAGTGTCAATATTTCACCTGCATTTATAAGGACAAATAAGGAGTCTCCTCTTCACTGACTCCTTCCTGACCCCTCAAAAACATGCACAGAAGAGTTAATTCAGGCTAATTACAAGAAATTATTCTACCTTTTGGTTCCCAAATCAGTCAAGCACAATGCAAATGTAACAGTTTGACTGCAAAGCAAACAGAACCACACACCAAGTCAAACAAAAACACAGTCAAGACATCTAAGAGGCAAGCATCCAACTCCACATTTGATGTTTCCTCCACATGATATATCCAACCCCCACTTCTTTTTTTGTCTTACAGGACCTTATGTAACTATTTAAAAGACAACAGGACCAGTGTGATTCTGCCTTCAACTCAGCTCTCCAACAAATCTCTCTGTGGGTGTCGTGTCCCACTCAGTGCTATTGCAAGCAAAAACACCACCCAGTTCTCCTACATGTGCTGATCAAGCTTCTTATTTACATCCCAATTCTTTAGCCATTGCTATACTTCTCCTTTTTTTTTTCTGTGGTTACAACCAAAACCTCAGCCTAAATATACTTACAACCAGCTTCGTTGTTTGCTTTTGGTCTTTTTTTTTAATTTTTAAAGCATCAGATGTATCTTTTTCCTTCAAGCTAGCCCAGCAGAATTCCCAAGTGCTGAGCTCATGGGCTGGAGCTGGATGGTCAGTGCACATCCAGACAAGCTCCAGCTGCCCTTGTCCAGATGGCAGCTAAAAGGAGGAGAGACAGGTCCCACATTTGTGTAAACACACAGAGGGATTACCTGGGAGCTGCAGGCAAACAGGATAAGTGCAGGGGAAAAGGCAGAACCCAGCACTGAAAAATTCAAATCTTTAAATGCTCCTACTCCACTGAGCTGGAAACTTTCCTTACCCCTCCCAATTCTCCAACTTATTTATGGACAAGCATCACACTGAGCTTCAGTCTTGATTCCACACAGCCCATGATCCTGGGGTTTTGTATTTTCATTTTCATTTCCCCACCTCATCCCAACAGGACTTCCCAAGTTCATCCTGCTCACCCACTTGGCCAAACTCCAGCCAGGACTTCAGCCATTCCCAAGGATTTCTCTGGGGTGGATGTTGGGTTTGTTTGCTAGGAAATACTCCTGCAGAAGCATTTTGGGATCAGCTGCATCACTGAAGGATGACACTGGCAGCTCGTGGTGTCTGCTCTGATGCAAGAGCCCAGTTTGAGAAGCATTTTGGAGCTGTAGCACAATCAAAAATCCCACTGAGCTGTGCAGCCTCAAACAGCTGAACTGGCACAAATGAGTGGAAGTAATTCCTTCCTTCAGCCACTAAACTTAAAATAAATGTCAGGCTGCAGCATCACACATCTGAGTAAATACCTATCAGCATAGAAATGCTAATATGTTTGTGACTGCTGAACTCTCTTCCTAGAGCAAAACATCTATATAACCTCCAACTTGCTGGATCTGTTTAATTCCATTTCTACTGTCCAGTCCTGTTGAGATCAAATTCCAAACCTTATCTACACAGAAAGAGTTTTAAAATTTGTGTCTTTGTGCTCTGAAATCAGTGTTGATTATATTTAAGAATCCAGCACAACTGCCTCTTTACCTCCAGCTAAAGTGGCTGTCACTTGGAATGGATTTTCTTTGTCCCCTCTCAGGCTGCCTCGTTTTGCTCCCTGTGCCAGACTGTAATCTGAAGATTAGGTGAAAAAAAATCCCATTTCTAGATCTTGAAACAACCATGTTTACAGACAGAACCACTGTTGACAGGCCAGCACATCCTCTCCAAAGCCAGCTGTGCCAGGCCCCAGCTCCAAAGACAGCACCAGGGCTCATTCTCAAAAGCAGATCCTGGCACCTCTGAGGGAGGGAAGAAAAGAGAACAAAGACTTTTTTTGTCTCAAGTTTCTTCTTCTGGATTTGTTTTCAATGGGTTAAGGGAAATCCAGAGTCCAACTGCCTTATGGAGTCTTCATTAAGTAAATGTTTTCAGTCATAATTTAAATGCTCATCATTTAAAACCCCATTATCACCTTTTCATGCTCCAAATCCACTCCAAGTGAGCTTTTCCTCAGGAAGGGAGAACTGACAGATTTCACTAAAAGTCACTATTTTTACTATTTTAGTCTCTGTTTTCACAGAGAAAAAATTTGGATATAAGTGACCAGTAAACTATAAAAAAAATCATTTATTTAAGATTGAGAAGAAGAAAACAGCAATGGAACAACAAAGCAACTTCCTCATGCACCTCAATAAAAACCTATTTTCTGTTCAATTTTTCTAATTTTTATGGATTCTCATGAAGCTGATTTTGCTATCCACTTGTCCTCTTTTTAAAAATGTTATTACTAATTGTATCCAGAAAAGCAAGATGGACACCCAAAGGAACAAATCCAAAAAAAAAGAAGCATTTCAAGATCAAAAGGAGGTTATTAAAGTCAGCATAATACATACCAAAACTTAACTCTTCTTGTATTTCTTATCAGAGCTTTAGGAACAACTGACTGGAAAGGGGAGCAATTTAAAATTATAATTTTAAAACTCTTTTCAGAGCATAACTCTGTAATAGGGACTTTAAAAATATGCTACATATTGGCCACCCAGCACATTTATTATCATTAAAACATCAAATGCAGCCACTCCTGCAACAGCTGCTTTAAATAAATCAGCCCTGATCTAACATGAGAATCAAATCAATACAAAAATAATCCAGGACAGTGGGGTTTATTTCTCTTACCTGCCTAAAGCACTTACAAATGGTTTATGTTTCCATGTTTGGTGTTTTTCTTAAGATAACACCTTATTAAAAACAACTGCAGTTCAGTTCTAGCAACCTGTAAATGATCTCCTCATTCCTTAAAATAAAAAATTTGGGGGATTTAAATACATACACACACACATATATATATATATCCTACCAACAATAAGTAATTCAGGAAAAAATTCAACTAGGAAAAAAAAAGGACAAAATATTCTTATTTCTGGTTCTGTATGAGTAACAACAAATTTGATGTCAATCTACACCATCTTATTCAACAGCACAAAAATACCTTTTAGAGACTCAGGGTTATTGCTGGAATTATATCTATGAAAAAAAATTAAGATATGTTTTAAAGGTTTTAAGCATGTAAACATTTAAAAATAAATAAATTGAATTAAATCTCATTTAGGAACCATTCACACAAGCTTAGGGGATTGCAAGTCAACAGCAGCATCACTGTTTGTTAGGAAGAGTATCCAAAATCACACTAAACAGTGCTACTGGATATTTGAATTTTGGTAAAACACCCCCTGATTCTACAGCCCACAACTAACACAGCACAATAATCCCAAACTATTTCAGTTTATAGCTTGCACTTCAATGAAAAATCTGCCTTCAAGTGTTCAAATGAGCTTCATTTTTTTTTTTTTTTTTAATTTTTGCTTCATTTCACTTTGCAAAAAAGCCTAGAAAATCCATTTGTTACAAAAATGTTGCACCAAAACTTCAGTGTTAACTTTCCAATGTGCTGATTTGGAATATTAAGGTAATTTACAGGAGTTCTGTTAAGAACTGACTCTCAGGAGGCCCTGCACATATCCCAACCACACCAGGATCTATATTTAGAACAGCAACTCCAGTTCAACCAGTCCCTCAGTTCTGTACTGGGTGATGCTTTTGAAACAGGGGCAATCCAGATCTGCTGGCTGAGACTTGCATTAAAATATTTTCTTTTAATTCATTTTCCCCCTGTTGCTGCATCAACATTCAGCCAAGATTACAGATCTCCAGAATGATAACCCAGTTGTAACACAAAAATACTATTTTTTGCTACAGAACTAAAGAAAAATAAATTTTAAAAAATCACACATCACTGCTAAGTCACAACAAAGCCAAAACAGCTTTAGCATTTCATAAAGATCAGGGAAAAAAAAAAATTAAGTAATGACCAAACACAGAGCAATGCACAACTCACTGACTCCTATAATGGATTTCCAAGTGGTTTTTGACAGCTAAATATTATTTAACTTATTGTCTGGTTACTTCTCCATCGTTTTGTGTATTGGATGATCTCATGGAGCCCTGTTCCCAAATCTGGATTTGAGACACCACTGTGGTCTAGAAGCTACAAACATTTTCTAAACTGTAACCAACAGACTGGGATAAAGCACTCAGTGGAGGCACCAACAAAAACTGAAATAGAAAACAAACCCCATCCAAATTTAATATTTAATGGAACTACCCAAAACTGACCAACCAACAAATTGCTTTAGTATTAAAAGGTTTACCTTCATTTCAAATTTCCCCATAAAATACATCAACTTCTCAAATCAGCCCTAAACAATCTTGAGGAATAAATAAGGGAATAAACAGCAAATGTGAGTATTTCAGATCTTGGAGAAATCCCTTCAGCTGTACTTGGTGCACACAAATGAGTTGCTGCCCATCTCCCTGAGCAGGCACAGATTGAAGACCCAAACAGAGATCTGAGGAACTGCTGCCACACAGAACTCAGAACAGTACCTGATCAAATGTGCTTATTTGGGTACTTGGCTGCTTCTGACCCTTTTCCAGAGCCTGAAGCAATCCAGCTCCATCCTGCAGAGTGGGGAGGGAGGGTGAAATCAGGAAGAAGGATCTTGCTGGAGCAGAAAGCAGCGGATATTCCAGATCACTGTATCAGAGCTGCCACAAATCCAGCTGAGTGCAGCACAGGATCAAAGCATCCTCCACCTTCCCTCAGATCTGCCTCCAACAGCAGGGGAAAAACCCACTCAGGGCTCACCTGCTTCCCTCCCTGGGAGTTCAACATTTGCAATCACGTTTGCTGCATCTGAAATAACCCAAAGGACTCTTTAAAGCCTTTCAAGATACAAAATACCCATTTTTGCCACTTGCTGAACGTATCCAAATGTGTAATTTTTCCAGCAGCTAGAGATGATACTGAATCTCTTTCTCTACAAACAAATACAGATACAAAAAACCAGTTAAGAGACTTTCTGGCATTCAAGAAAGGAAGATGATAAATGTAATACAACCAGTTTTAATCAAGATCAAAGCTGTAGGAGAATGCAGACAGACAGTCTAGACTGCTTTACTTTGAAAGCCTAAGCATATAAAGCAACATCTGCAAAGAACATTAATCACATTTAGTCCACAATCTTATCACCTCCCAAGCAAGCAGAAACAACTTTTACTTAAAAGTCATATGCTTCTATGTGACAAGCATTTTTAATTATCTTTAAATTAGATATTTATCACTGATTGCAAAGCTGTTCTGTTCACTTTGAAATAAGCTGATGTAATTTGAAATACACTTGGAGAGCTCCCTGGACAAAAAATGGAATAAAGTATTGGTAAGGAAGCCTGGTGAACAGTAACAATTATTTTACACCCTGGTATAGAGTGGGAATTCTCAAAATATTGAATTAAGTTCTGGTTTGCTCCTCTGCATTTCAGACCATAACTCAGCAGGCAGCAATAGAGTGAAAAATTTTCTGTAGTGTTTTCTTTAGCTTTGGGAAATGACTTGAGAATATAAATAACCAGTTTCTTTTCAATTTTCTTTGTATAAAAAAAATTTATCTCGCTCCTACATTTTAGAGGGGAATTAAAAATTGGAGAGATGGTGCATCTCTACCTATGGAGTATTTATGTGATAATACATATCTTTTGATACAAAAGCAATTTATTCCTTGTTTACCTTTGTTTATTTTGTTTATATTCTGGTCCATTGTCCCTTAAGATTTTGCCTACTCACTAGCAATCATTTCATTTATTTTATTATAAGTGTCTTGCATTAAAGTTTTCCCTTCTGCCAAGGTTTTCATACAATCTACCCTTCGACAAGAGCCTGGCAGAGACAAACTCACAAAAAAATCCATCATCTTACAACCCTGAGGCAACAGCTGTGAAAATTTACACCATTATAAACCCACAGAGGCAAAGAACAAAACTGGGAATTTCTGCACTGGGCTCAGCTTCTCCAGCAGCCCCACATCCCACAGGAGAGCTCGTGAAACGCAGCAGCAAACCCAAAATTTATGAGTCTTATTCAAAAATCTCCGTGTTAAATTCCTCAGTTCAGAGCAGACAGAGTGAGCAGCCTCCCCTGCATCAGGACTCAGTGAAAATTTGGAATTTTAGGATTTCTGCTGGTACCTTTCAGTTGGAGATCCCCTCTGTTTTCACCGACCATCCCGCTGCTCCTGGCTCCACACAGACTGAGATCCTCTCCAGAAATTGATAGACAACAAGATGATTCCTGAATGCCTTTTTTCCCAAATCCTCCCCAGTCTGTTGACTTTGCTGCAGAGCAGAGATTTCCCAGCAGCAAAGCCCCAGTAACTCATCCCACACTCAACAGTGGAGATTTCACTGAATTTCCATGGAAAAGCACCTGGTTTGTTCTTCCTGCACAGGCAGCAGCATCCTCCTGAAGCTCTGCAGTTCCTGGAGTGCTGGAGTTCATCTGCCTGAGCTATTTAAAGAATTTCCTATCTTTAGGCCTACTGACAACACTTTTTTTTATTTTTTAATGTAACTTTAACCTCCCACAAAAAGCAGTTTAACAAAGGGAGACTCTGCACACCTTCTGAGACTCCTACACCTGTGGAAATTGGAATGCTTGGAGAAATACCCTCATATACCATGAGTTAAGTTCATTTTTCTTGGTTTTATTTTGTTATTTAACTAGGCACCTTATATAGCCACACCAAGACAATCTATTTTCTGGCCAATTTTCAATTTGCTTATCTGATCAATTCCACCACGATTTTTAAAGTTAAAACAAAATACAAGTATTTAGGCAGAGCAGGAAGTTTTAAAGAGCTGCAAAATTTTAATGAGGTAAATTTGACAGAATAACTAGAACTAGACAGCTGCTTTTAAAAAAGCAAATAAAATTTAGTTTCAATCCTAAATCCAGCTACATGAACTTTAAATTTTATTATCTCATCTCATGGAATGAACCACAATGGCCTAGGAGAAATAACACTGTGGCTATTTAAAGACAAGGCAAGCTCTCACTGAACTTCCAGTGGAAACCAGAATTCCAAAGTCCATGGATGAATCAGGGAACTTTGTGTACGTGACACAAGAAAACAACACCACAAACAAAAGCTTTAGGGCAAAAGCACTGCACTTGCTACTACAAGATCATTTGTCTTCTAAATTTAGATAACAATTAAGAAAATGTTATCTAGTGACCTGAAATCTGGAAGGCACTTTAGGATATGATTTTGACCTTCTTGTTCTTCTTCAAGAACACATTTAAAGCCAGAACATGAATGCTGTTACTCCATTTAAAAGCCTCTTGACACTTGACAAAGTAACAGCCTGAAGTCTGACAATTAAAACTCCAAATTCCACGGCAATAAAAGGCTCAAGAGGGTTC
The DNA here is from genome assembly GCF_029582105.1 of Oenanthe melanoleuca. Lineage (NCBI taxonomy): Eukaryota > Metazoa > Chordata > Aves > Passeriformes > Muscicapidae > Oenanthe > Oenanthe melanoleuca. The sequence goes on along the minus strand of NC_079341.1, from coordinate 34,896,400 downwards.
CCTAAACACGTTTTCCACAGGTACTCCCCATGCCCAGAGGCAATGGGGTGAATCTCTCCTGCCTCTCAAAGATAAGAGGACAGAGATGACTGTGGATATATGGCATTAGTTTATTTGGGAGGGACCTGCCAGACAGGTGATCTGCTATCACATCTTTAAAAACACTCCCAGGAAATTACCAGAACATCAGTGAGAGAGGAAAATGACAATTTTTAAGCTATCCTGCATGAAAGATTACAAAAAGACATTTAAGCTACAATTCTGCCTATTAATGCCATTCTCTGATAAGCATGAATTCCCCAGAAGTGAAGTGCTTCCAACATGCAGGATTCCCTGAAAATAGCATTCCACCCACTGCACGTGGAGGCAGGTGAGTAAGAGGCAAGGAAGGATCTCTTCATGGAATCTACCAAGGGATAACACCCACTAAATATGATGAATTTTGGATTTCACAGCATTTTGGAAAATCAGACCAGCCTGGAGTACCCTGTGTTAAGCAAGGCTTAAGAAAGCAGCTATTCAAGAAGTTCTTTTAGCAGCACATGGTAAAAAGATAAAGAAACTTTTCAGGGTGTGGGAACCAGAAAAATCAGAATTTTAACTTCAAAGTTATCAATGCAGGAGTCTTAATACCACGGGAAATAAAAAAAAAAAAAAAATTGTACTTGAACAAGGAGTAGAAATGACATAAACTCATTTGGATGTATTTTGCTCAAGCACTGCTGATAAAGAAGCAGCAGAAGCAGAGGACTCAAGGCATGAGAAGAGCCCAGGAGCCCGAGTTTGGATCAGCCCATATCACTGCCATGTCTCACTGTGCCTGAAGTCACCCAGAGCAGCCAGCTGAGAGCAGCACCACGTGCCACTCGATCTGCTGACAGGGGATGTTGCAGGCTGGCTGAGTGTGAGAGAATTCAGCCATGAACCCAGCCTGGGATGGATCACACACACTCAGAGGGGCAGATGCCCTCCCTCACCCCACTGCTCAGCCCCTGCAGGACCCTCCCCGAGGACAACGCAAGGGGAAGCAGCACGAATGACAAGCACAGCTACAATTTAACTCTACAAAAGCAGACGGTGAGCGGAGCTGAGCTGAGTGAACTTTGCACGGGCTCACAGGGCTGATCCCACCCCCTCCCTGCTGCCACACCGGCCCCAGCCCGAGGAATCCCGGCGCAGGGAGGGGAGGGACCGCTCCCTTCCAGAGAAACCCAGAGTCACACTCCAGGGAACCTCCAGGGCAAGGGACACCGTGTAATGGCAGCTCTGGAAACTTCTGAGGCTACAACTGCTGTCCGGCTTGGAAGAGATGAGGAAACAAATGTGTGCAAACACATGAGGTGTTGAAAAGCACAAATAGAAGGTTGGCATAGTTTTAATCTGAATTGTCCTTCTAAGGAGAATTTTGAAAGCATCAGACAATATGAAGTGTGGGGTGAACTAGAGGCTTTTGGCAGCAGTGTTCAGCAATCAGGAATTATTTCATCTGGAAGTTCCATCCAGACTCAAGTTTAATCACCTCTGAACAAACTATTCCTCCCTGAATTTGTCCATCTGTGAGATCATTTTTTTATTTCCACATGTTCTGAAACACCGAGTTCTACAGTTTAATTACCCATCATTAGCAGACATACTTCTTCTGTTTAAAGTACCTTCATCAATCATTTGGATGAATTTGATGTGAAGCAGCTGGCCAGCAGGAAGACAAGCTAGCAAGGTACTCAGCCCCAAAATCATCCTGAAATGCATTTCATGGTTATCAGACAAAGATAGGATGTTGGCATGGATTGGGATGGAATAACTGGGTTATTCACTTCCAATTTCCAACCTGATCTAAACCAGGATGATGCTTAAAAGGGAAATCCTGTAAGTTTGATGCTGAGAATTTTTAGAACAGAAAATAACTCAGCAGATTTCAAGCTGTTTATATTTAGTTAAGTTATATATGCATTCATATGGAACCTTTATTCTTAGCTATTGGGGATAAAGAAATATCAACATCCAAAACGTGTATTTCATTAGTAGCAAAATAAGGACTTTTCAGGTATTAAGGGAATGAATGATGATATATTTTTATGGCTTTATTTTCCTTATTTTCCTGGTGTCACAGGGATTGCTGACTTCTTCCAGAGAAATTCCAAAGTTGTATTTGGAGCTCTTACCCAGAGTAGTCATAAACACAAGTTTAAGGGCTTCTACTGCCAGATGTTGTGTTTGATGGAGAAGTGCTTGTGCTCACACAGAAACAGGTGTTCCTCTTGTCACAGCTGAGGAATTCACTCAGCAATAAATCCTCCTGGCAGGCCAGAAGAACACCAAAGCTTCACAAATGCAACAAAAATATGTATAGGAGAATTCTCGTGCCTTGCCTGCTCCAGGTGTTTATCCTGAGGTAGTCAATGAGTGTTTGAACGTGAATACAAACACTTCTATCAGTAAGATCAATAAGGAGAATTTGCCTTTGCAAAGGAGAAGAGAAATTGTCTGGTTTTTCATCAGGATTTTTTTTGTTGTTTGCTCGGCTGGCATTTGTTGTTTGGCTTTTTTCCCCAGGACAATGATTACCTCTAGACAGCCAACACAGCAACAGATATTTAGTAAATCACTGGCCAAACAGCAACAATGACTCAACTTTCGGTGTAGCACCCTTAGGAGTGGTTTATTCTGTCCTATCAGGAACAAGGCTGGTGTTAGGAGGAATCCCAGGATTTCCTGAGCTCCCTTCCCTATAAACCCAGCCGAGCCTGACACCTCCTCCACCCTGGATCTAGCCAGCAGTATGTCCCACAGCTCAGGTGGATGAACATTCCAGCTGCCTTAGTTTCCCTCTTCCGATGTTTATTTAACCACAGCATTATTTATGCAGAGATACCAAGGTTAGCAATGCCCTGAACTCTGGCATCCCACTTCCCTGTACAGTCACAGGAGAAATCCAGGACTCCTGACCACAGAGTGTGGAGCTGCCCTGAGCACCTCAGAAGGGAACACAGAGCACACACACGAATTCCTGCCCACAACCATGACATTTTCAGACTCGATGACTCCATCCAGTCACCCCTTCCCAGGACTGAGGCCACCTGCTTAGATTACCAATAACTTTTTTAAGGAATCTACATAGGTGCTCTCCAGCAAAAAGCACCTACTGGAAATTCCATAGAAAAGCTTTAACATTATACTCCCAGGATGTGGATCCCAAGAGTGATCAGCCTTGCTGGAGAAAAGGTGGGCACAAAAAAAACCAATGGGTATTTAGGTGGCAGGTCACTGCACTATCCCTCAGCAGAAGCCACCATCTCAAAGAAGGGCTTAAAAATTTTGCTTTAAGTAAAAAGCAACTTGAATACCACAGTTAACTGAAAAAGGAAGAGGATGATGGAAATAGCAGCCTGGGCCTTGGCTTCTCTCTTCCCTACAAGGGAGGCTGAGCTGGGAGTGACCATGGCTGGGATAATACCTCAGGTAAGATTCCTCTGGTTTTAAAACTGATTTGACTTCCAGTCACGCTCTATGCAGCATTTCAGAACACTGCTACCAGAGATCAATTTATCTAAATTTCAGTGCCCATGCTTGGATTTCAACCCAGAAGTTGTCCTCATGTGGAATTTCAGGGAAGATTAACAGTAGCAGGAAGTCTGAACAAAGCCTAACAGCAGCCCGAGGCTGACTTCACACTGAACAAAAGGCTGATGAGTTTAGGTGCTGTCCCAAAGACTTGGTTCACAGCTCAGCTCTCAGCACCACAAGCTCATCCAGAGCTTTTCCTTCCAGAAGTGTGCCCTGCTGACTAGAAGATATTCCTGGGTTATGGCTTTTGTCAATTCATGACTGACAAGCTCCTGACAGGTTCCCTGATTCTTACACATCCCCCTGGCAACTGGAAGATGCTCCTGGCATTGAGATCTCTCAGAGCAGATCCTGGACAGGATCTCCCCCATGGCTGTTCATCTGATATGCAAAATTCACCAGATCAGCTCTTGTTTGTAAATGGGATTCCTGATGCTGTGTTAAGTGTTGTGATTCAGTACATTCAGGCATTATCAGTTAGGGTTTTATACATAAAGGACATTCCTTACATTCTCCCCTCATCATCTCCAGACCTATTAGTGCTGTCTGTTCTCTTCTTGGATCAGATTTTAGCACAAAGTTTTATGCCCACCTGCTCAGAACAAATTTCTAAGGACATCTGTAGCTAAAATTCAAGTAACATAAATGAGATGCTGCTAAGATTATGTTGCAAATAGTCTTTCCAAACTATTTTCAAATATTCCAAACTAATTTCCCAATGTCAAAGTTTTCTTAAACCTGGGATGTAACTGGATTTTACTGACCACTGTATCAGCCATTCTGTGATTGTGTCAGTTTGAACCTTTTATTTAGTTCCCATCTCATTGTTACCAAAGAACTTGTGAGATAGGAGTGAATTTAATCACCTATTCCTTGGAATGGCAGAATCACAGAACAGTTTGAGTTGGAAGGGATTTAAAGCTCATCTCATTCCATGCCCCTGCCATGGGAAGGAACACCTTCCACTATCCCAGGCTGCTCCAACCTGGCCTTGGAAAATTTCAGGGATCCAGGGGCAGCCACAGCTTCTCTAGGAGCCTGTACCAGGCCCCTCTGCTGTTCTGCCTGGAAATCTTGAGTCTAGGGCCCCCAGAGAAAAATATTATATCCATCCCTTTCGTTGCTCCTTCATCTTTCACCCAACTCCTGCTTTGATCCTGAGTGCAGAAAGCTCCGTGCTGTTTTTTGCAGACATTTCTGCTGCTTTAGCAGATTGAATCAGCCCAGCCCAAACCCAAGAGCCACAAGGGCTGAGCCCAGAGTGAGGAGTGACTTCAGCACAAAATGGGGATGTGGGTGAGGATCACATACAAAAAAGAGGAACTCTCACTGTTCTCCCATCACTTTTTCTTAAATACTCTACAACTAAAACAGCCTTTCTGGACAAATAGAAGGTGATTAACAGGTTTTTGAAGCTGGCTGAACTGCTGGAGGAACAACTAAAAATCGTGGATGTTGTGGGCTTTTAAAATTTTTACATTACTGAATCTCTGTTACAGAATGAAGGGGGGAGAAGAGTTCAGCTGGGCAACAGAAGCTCCCCCAGAACACACTTTGTCAGCATATAAATATCCCAAATTCATCAAAACCAAATTACAACACACATTTTTTACACATGAAGAAATGGGAACTCATCATTTACCTCCTCTCTCCCATCTTCACTTTGAATGAAAGAGCTTCCAACACCAAAGTGTTTGTGACATCAAGAGGAAAATTTCTGGGATTATTAAATTTTTTTGCAAACAAGGTTCTAAGAAATTAATTTTGCTTGATTTTCCATCCATCTGAATACTTTCAAGCCCCTGGTAAAGTCCAGCTGCACACTGGAGCATTAGGATTTTTCATGAGGGATCCACTCCATTTCCACTGGAATAAAAAGTGGGATCTGTGCTCTCCTGCCTTCCCTGGAAGCCTCTGACCCAAAAGGATGTGATTCAGAACTTGTTCAGCTGAACAGGAAAAGAAAACTTTCACCAGAAATTGCTGTTTTTATGGGTGGTTTCCCAGAGAAAAGGTAAATGCCAAGTTTGGGGCAGGAATGGAAGCAAAACCATCCTGTGGTTTGAAATCACCTTCTCACAAATTAATCACACTTTCACAGCTTGGTTTTGGAACAAGCACAGCACACAGAAACTCATCAAGAGCTCACTTCTGATCTCTATCATCCCAAATGGGTGAGGTCAGAGGAGCCTGGATTTGTTGGGGTCTGTTCCCAGGACACAAGGTGAAGTTAAATAAAATATAACCAAGCTGTTACAATTTTTCAAAGCCATTGCAGAAAATATTTTTCATGGGCTTTGTGTTAAAGTTCATAAAATTAAATTATCACCAGGGACAACTTGCTAAACAGACCCTTTCCAAAATTTAAAATCAGAGAGTTAAAATGAAAATATTTATCTAGTGGTCTTTTCTATGCTACTTTTAAAGCAGCTTTATAAATAAATGAAAAATAAATAATCTAATTCTTTATAAAAAGTACAGTAATTCCAACTGTGTGACATTTTGCAACTTTCACAGCCTAAATGTTTTTCAACCCTGAAACACGGAAATATTTAAAGAAAACTCTTCCATCATGTAGTTGCTGTGAGCTAAAGAGAACTATCTGTACCCTCTACTGACAAACACTAGCAAAAATTTCTAAAATTAACAGTTACTGCAAAGTTTAATTTTGTCTTGTACACTCAACAACAAAATTAAACCACTTCCCTGTTTATGTGGAAATTCCTAGAAGGAAACAGTTTTTCATGCTAGAAGGCTTGATAAAATGATTGGTCATATTTAAAAATAGCTTTTAAAAACAGATCAAATTTCAACTTATGTGCTGATACTGAAATCCAAATATTCAAAATCCAGCTGAGAGAATGAAGACCACTCCAATCTTTAGGCAGCATTTAAGGAATGGAGATTAGTGTTATCTAGGTGAGATAAGAGCTCTCAACCTGAAAAAACAAGGTCAGGCTTCAGTTAGAAATAAAACCCACCTCTAAATCACAAGCTGCTGAGGCACCAAAAGGCTGCTGGAAGCCACTAAAATCAGCTGAGTGAGCAAGCAAAGGAGGCAGAGGCAGCCTGGGATGGGACAGAGCTGCTCCTGCAGGGAACACTCTGAGGATGTGGAGCACCAAGGGTCCCTAAGGGCTGAACCCTGGCTCAGACCTTTCTGGAGGTGCTGCAGACATGCCAGGGGCAGGGATGGCACTCCAGCAGCCTCCAGGGGTGGGCACATGGAATTCTATGGAATTCCACAAGGACAAACGTGGTGTCCTGAGCCTGGGAACACACCCTCTGCACCAGCACAAGTGGGGACTGCCAGAATGGGTGCCAGCTCTGCTGGGAGCAACCTGCAGGTTTGGTGGGCACCACACTCAAAAGTCATTTCAAAGAGGAAATGGCCATTTCTACTCAGAGCCATTATGATGAAGTGACATTTAAAAAGTGACATTAAAAGCAGGCAGGCAGCAGATTACAGAAATCAGCTGCACGGGGCCTGCATCCAAACTGCCAATGCTCATCTGAACAGGAATCACCTTTAAATATGAAGCAGATAATTTGAAGAAAGAAAATGATCCATCTCCAGTTCACAGCTGGCCCAAGGACTGTTCCCTGGCCCTCAGGCCACTGGTCCCAGGCTGAGCACAGATCCCTGCAATGCTGCCCTGCTCCCAGAGCAGCTGGTGGGGGCTGTGCTTGGCTGTTCTCTAAGTGGGACAGCTCCCAGTCTAACACAGGCCTGAGCTGAAGGCAGTAAATGATGCCAATGTTTTCACTGCACACTAATGGCACACACTCCACTCTCAGGCAGCAGAGGAGGGAATACTGAAGTGCTGAAGCTGCAGGAATTCTGGTTCAGCCCTGCCTGTGCTGCCTCCTGGCACTGGCCCTCAGACCGTGCTTTGTGTCATCTCATTAGACACCACTTGGCACGAGCTACAACACTATCAGGGAGCACTGGGAGCTGAGCAGGGTTTGTGTTCCCTCTGCAGCCTCACTGCCCTGGGAATTCCAGAAACAGGCAGAAGAGACCAGCCACGGATCGTCTCTAAAACATTCTTCGCATCTACAGTCAATCACACACACAAAAAAAAAAAATTTAAAACAATCACTGAGTTGCCTTACCAGTTTCCATTTTTTTTTCCCCCAGAAAAAACAAACAAACAAGAAAGTCCCAAGCAAACAAACACTAAAATCCCAAGCCAAACAAGCAGAACCAAAACAAAAACTGCATGTTTTGCTCTCATAAAAAGTTTGGTTTCTTTCAGAAAATTCACAACTCCATCCTAAGCATTTTTGAGCACTGTCTCCCTCCTGCATTTCCAAAAAGGATGGATGTAGCATCCAACTTTAAAAGCCAATCTGCCCAAAGAACCTCTGCAATTTGTTAGAAAAATTCAATGTTTTTCTTATATGCATCCCATTTAGAGATAAAAGGCACACAAAGAGTTAAAGACATTAAAAAAGTAACACAATTCTGAGCAATACAGATTCTTAGCATTTTCAAAATAATTATACACACACTTTCTAACAGAACCTTCAGATTAAACTCCTTTAGTCACCTCTCAGGTATCAGCTTTAACGTGTCAATGTTCAGAATTAAACCAGCAAAACTTAACTCATTTGCTGCCATCATTAGAGAAAGTGAAAATCTCCCCAAGTGTGACAACAGCCTCATTCAGACAAAAACCAGATCAGACAGCAATGCCTAAATTGTATTGTAATTACAATCTACAATTTTGCTGTAAATGCAAAATACAATCTTAATTCTCTTAGTTTTAATGAGGCAGATGAATATCTCAAAGTTCAGAAAGCAAAAGAATCTGAGAAATATTCTTTTTGGCCAAGACAGAGCATTCTTCTTCATTATCTATATGTTTCCCTCATGTAATTAAAGAGTTATAAAAGCAGAGAAATGCATCTTGGCATTTCTTACATGCCCATCACAGTTAAGAGTACATAGGGGTTTGCTCTTAATTACACTGTCATTTCAATATTTTGTATTGAATTACCACCTAATTACAGATCCATATAAATCCTCAAAAAAAAGAAGTGATGCTTTAACAAAGTAAGGAATCTCCACAGGTGATATGTAGCCATTTAAATTAATTGTAGAACTTGTAGCCCTCTTGCCAACTAACAGTCCCCAACATCCCATCAGGGCAAACACTGCAGTTTAATAGTTCCCAACCAGCCACTGTGGTAACTCCAGAATAACACCGAAATTAATTACAGTGTTGCACTGCCTGCATCCTGAGTGAAACACATTATCCTGCACCACTTTAACCAGAAACACCAGCAGAACACAAAATTACCAAGCCTTTCACAAGGTGTTTTCAGAGTTTGGAAACACTTAATTTCCCTTCAAACCCAACAAAACACGGAGGTGGCAACCCCACAAGCGTTGCTGTTGCTGCTGTGAAGCCACCAGGATTTGGGGTGACACAGGCACTGCTCAAACCTCTGCTGGCACCAGGATTTGGGGTGACACAGCCCCTGCTCAAACCTCTGCTGGCACCAGGATTTGGGGTGACACAGGTACTGCTCAAACCTCTGCTGGCACCAGGATTTGGGGTGACACAGCCCCTGCTCAAACCTCTGCTGGCACCAGGATTTGGGGTGACACAGCCCCTGCTCAAACCTCTGTGGCACCAGGATTTGGGGTGACACAGCCCATCCTCAGACCTCTGCTGGCACCAGGATTTGAGGTGACACAGCCCATCCTCAGACCTCTGCTGGCACCAGCACAATGCAAGTGTGTCCCTTGCTCACTCTGTCCATGAAGGAATCCCGGCACAGTTCATTAGGAAAACCTCACAAACAAAGTCCCAAGAGCACAGAGGTAAAGGCTCCCATCCCACTCATTCTCCTTTGACTGTGTGCCTGGAAATGGGATTAATTAATCTGGGAGAACTGGAACAGGAGCTGGGAAAGAGAGGCACGTTCTTCCACTGAGCTACTTGAGAAAAAGCCCAATTTTCTGCAGCCAGCTGTGGTGAGGTGTTGTCACCAGCAGGACCTCACACCTCCACCTCCCAGCCTGAGCTGATCCCATCCCAACACCTCCTCCAGCTGCAGGAACAAACAGTGCTCCCACAAAAGCTTCCCTCCTTTCCAAGGGTTTTTCACATACCTCTCACCACACCACCAAAGATTTATGTTTCCAGTTAGTAAATGATTTTTCTGTTTTTCTTGTTTCCAGTTACAGCTTGAACTAGGAAATTCTAAAGAAAACCATAAATGTTGACTTTCCCCATCAAGAATTAAATTATTGTGAAACCATGACGATAATTATTCAATGGAAAAACCCTTCCCTGCCCTCTTTGCACCAACAACTGAAGGATTTGATGTATCCAATGTACATTTGGGATTCCTGGCCAGAGATATGCAACGTAAACAACATGGCAGTAAATATTCATTTTCTGGGGGATTAAGCCTAAATATGCTCTGCTGTTTGGCACAGTAGTCACAAACTGTTTCTAAGAAAAAAACTCTCCACCACCACACAGACAGTGCAGGGAGAGAAGACAAGAGACGCCACATAAAGTCACTGGCATCCAATATCACTTCAATTCCATATGGAAATAAAAGGAAATAAGATGTGCCGAATTCTAAGCACCAAGGCAACAAAAACACATTAAGATTTCATCACACAAGAACTTGGCTGTAAAATCTGCAATTTTCTTGATCTTTTTACAGAGTTTTCATTTTCAGGAACATCAGAGAGCTAACAGCTCATGGATGCTACCAACCAGCTCAAGAAGGTATTTGCATTAAGCTGCTTTCAGCTAATTAAGTGGTGGAAATGCATCTCTCCTACACCAAGAAACCTCTTCCACAATCAGATTCCTTGTTAACCTCTCTCTTTTTACAGCCTGGAAAAACTGCACATGGAGAAGGTTGGAAAAAAGGTAGAATGAATAGGAATGATAAATGTTCGAGGTGCTGTTATTTTTCCCCTTCCCTAGAACCAATGATACAAAAAAAATTAATGTCTAGGGTTAAACAGAGAAGAAAAAAAAAAAAATTAGCTTTCCTCATTTGCTAATCAGCCAAGCTCATCACCTAAGGGATTTTACCCCCAAATTCCAGAAAGGTGGGAATGGGAAAAGTGAAACACTCTCCATTAGACCCAGCTGAAAGCTATTATTCCTGCTAACAGCAATTCTCTTCTTGCAGAAAAGAGCTTTTCCCTCACATGGAACACCTGCCCCTCAACTTACACCCAGCATATGCAAACAAACTTATTTAAGCTTTCCCTTCAGCAAAGCCTGGTGTGTGAAGGGTAGAGATGCAAATAAACTCATGACAGCAGCATCTCTCCGGAAATGTTTGGAAAGCAGAGTTCCACCAGAACGATGCTCACATGCTCTGATGTTGCACTAGCACAATTACAGCTCTTCTACAGAGCCCAGAAGATTTAGGGTTTGTAACTGTTAAGTATTAACAGATTAACTTAGAAATAGTTAACAGATTTTTGAGCTGTAATAATTTACAACATCAGACTCTCCATAACTCAGTCTATGCTTGAAAAAATTATTAAATAGGTTAATTTAATGAAAAAAGTCCTGCTCTCAACAGCAACACTAGGAGTGCCCAGTGGTAATACATTGAATATAAAAACTTCTGCCCTCTGATAAAATAAAGGGATCTTTACTTTAAAAGCAGCACTAATCCTGAAGTGGTTTATTGCCCTGCAATAAAGTGAATAAAGTGATTAGAGTCCAACTACAGTCATGGACAGCTCGCAGGGAACACGCCAGCAGAAACAACTTCATAAACGTTCCCAAACCTGTGACAGGATTTTCAAGGGTTATCAAGTTAATAATGAAAAGATAGTAAAAAAAAAAAAAAAAAAAAATAATAAAAAGACATTACACAAGTAAAGTCAAAGAAAAATTCTCCCCTATTCCTTCAGGACACCCAATCATCCAGCTTCTAAAGTCACAGCATGGAAAGCAGGTTTTACAGTTCTTGATAGATTTTTTTTTTTTTAGGGGGGAAAAAGATACAATTAAAAAATAATTTCTCTGATAATAATCGCTGGGAGACAAGTGAATAATAAATTAAAAATCAGAGAATAAAACATCCCCCATGCAGTAAAAATTCAATTACAACGGTATCTTTGACATGCCAATACCTTCAGCTAAATTACTCAAGACCTGAGTGGCTTAGGAATGATCTGGAGGAATAGAGAGGACCAGCAATTTTCTTATATTGTTCCTTTTGCTTAGGTGATTTTTAGCTTGATTTTAGCTCCAGTTTTAAAAAAAATCAGGTCTTGTTCCCTGTAGGAGACTGCAGAACTACTTTGATGAGGGACCACCCAGGTACCAAAGGCAGAGCAGGTATCTCAGAAGAGATGATGAGTTGGGAAATGAGGAGTTTATGAGTAATAAAAGGAACAATGAGATTTTAAACTAAGATTATGGGTGAGGAAAATCCACTACTTCAGCATCTCCCACACTTTCAGCTGCATGGGGTATATGTTTCGAAAATCCCAGAAAATTATGAAAGTGCCCATTCTCTGTTCCTGAAATGTTCTCAAGTGTAGCTCGGCAATCACACACACCAGAACACAACCACACTTCCCTGGGGGAGGGGAGCACACAGATAATATCTGAAGAGAGCCTTCTTTGATGAACAAGCTGTTTCAGTCACAAGTTTTCTTGTGAAGCTCTCCTACAATCTTGCCTCACCTACAGCAGAGGCACAGGAAGCTTGTTCTGAAGTATTTTATTATTACTTCAGGATCTTCTGCTCCTTCTGAAATCAAACATGCACACAGGTTTATCTAAGTATATTAGAGGGCACATGGAGAACCTTGACCCAGGCACTTTGTTTTCTTGTTTAGTTAATATGAATTCATCTCAGCCTCTGGAGTTCCTACAGATGGGTGCAAACCTACACCCACTTTTATCCAAGCATCTACAAATATTTTAAAGCCTAATAACAACACAGATGCTCTTTTTCAAATGTCTTAGTCAGATGGGGAAATATTTTCACTCTCTGAACAAAGATGATTAAACTCACTGGAAATTCCTGTCCATTCGCAGTACATTTACAGGATTTCATAGAGCAGTTTACAGCTAATAAAATAAATCGCTTTGAACCTAAAGAGCACTTCCACACCCACCACGCAGAATAAAACCACAGCATTTTCACCTATTAAAAGAACCCCGGTATTAATTGGCCATGTAAGCATCTGCAGAAAATAGCTGTATTTAAAAATAAATGAACAAATACAGAAAAGCAAACCCCCAATCACTACAACAGCCTGGAGCTGGAGCTGCACACCAGAGAGAGGCATCTCCACACCTGAACTCCAGGATTTTCTCGACCATTGCCAATATTCTGAAATATAGAACCTGGGCAGACTGATTTTCACAGTAAAGACTGGAAAAGAAAGTTCTGGTGATGATGATGTTAGAACCAATTCATCAGGTAGGGTTTTACACTGAAATAAGTCAGTTAAGAAACACTACTCATAAAAACGCCTATACTTCAAGCTTAAAATCTTATATAATCTTGTAGTTCTGATCATAAACCAAACAGCTTACTGTTGAACTTATTTATTTTTAGACTTGCCTGAAATTTTAGAGTGTCTGCAGTCCTGGTGTGAGTAGAAAATAGTATAATAATTGTTAAGTACCGGAACACTTAATGTGTAATACTGGCATAACCACCAAAACAATGTCATTAACATGAGAAGCAGCCCGGATTGCAGGCAGTTTCCTGCTCATTTAGCCAAGATTAATTCTTCACAGGCAAGAGAAACATTCTTTTCACCTTACCAAGGACAACCCGGGCGAGAAATGTTAAAGAAAAGATGTTATTGCTTAGCTGTTCTTCTATTAAGTGTGATAGGTAATGTCAATAAAAACCACTATTCTGTGCTCTAGGCAAAAGGATCTTAGAGGTGGACGGGGAAGAGAGACAGACATGGAGAGCAGATGGCAGCAAGACTTTCAGAAACTGTTAGAGAGAGGGGGAAGAAAAGTTTCCCTACCAAACATATTGCTGAATTAAGAGGAACGCTGCCGAGCTGAAAAATCAGGCATTAGGAAAAGACGACACACACGTCTTTGCTGCAAGGCAAAAACTGTCAGAAATCGCGTTTTGTTTCAGAAGAAGAATAAAAATTAAACCTCGTGAAGAACCTTCTGTCTGTCCTGTGCGTTTCCCCGGTTAGCACAGGCAGGGTTTTTGGGTTTCTCCCTGGCAGCGCTCGCCATTTCACAGCACATTTAGCGCACACAGCGCGGATCGATAGCACTACAGACACAAGACGAGACTTATCCATTTACTAACCACACCAAAACGGCCTCTTCAGCAAAATCCTCCAGCTCCTAACGCTGGAAATTTCAAAGGCATCCTCACAGGGATCTCATTACTCCCTTCTCCCGGTCACACGGGGAGGCTGAGCACTTTTAGCCCGATAAACAAGTGTAGCTTTGCACACCCTGCAAGGATGCTCAAAACCTGCACAGAGCTCTAAATACACGTTCGAAATGCGGGCACGGAGTGCCAGGCTGGCTTGTAACTCGTGTTACAGCCTCACACAGCTCGTGAGAGGGTTTTTTTGTGACACTGATGGAGCTCCAAGCACAAATGGACCAACAGTTGCCCAACCACTGGTTGCTGCCATAACAATTTTCCTCCTGGAGAAGCGTGGGGAAGTCCTCACACCCCGCTCGCTTCCCAGGACTCAGAGCTGGCGTTTGAGCCTCCAATTCTGCTGTTTTAAAGAGAAAATCAGTCGATTTTTTTTTTCTGCACCACAAGGCAGTGACATAGCGAATAGCATAAGACGAAGGGTTACAAATTATTCTTTAGAAACCGAAAGCCTGGCTTTTCACCCTAATTCTGTTGGTACATCTCTGCACGCACACGCCCCTCGCTAACACCAAAGGACGAGCTCAGCCTCTCAGAGCGGCACCTATTCTAATTTAATGAAGCATTAACGAAGGTCGCTATTCACCAGTGAATAATGCGGGGTAAGAGAGATCAAACTGAAGGAAAGAGCATTTCAGCTGGGTAATTCTTATTTCAAACCAGCATCCAACACCGATAACTGCGCTGCCAGGTTACTTATGTGACACTAGGTGGTTATGTCTCCACATTTATTCCGCACAATTGATCTGAAATCCAAGCCCTGTGAGCGTTTCAAGTGCTCACATTATATATATTTTTAAGAATAAACACGAAAGCAGCTCCTGCCTTTACAGTCGCTGCCATCCACAAGTATTTGCAACCCCCAAAAAAAAAAAAAATTCTTCTCATTCATACAGAGCCAGCCCAAGTTTTCAAGTGCTGACCCTAAAGCCCTCCGTTTCAAGTGGCAAATCCAGGAACATTCACTTACCTGATGAACAAGAGATAAGAAAAACAGCGAACGCCAACTTAGTAGCAGCTCCCATTTTCCAATGCTGTTAAAACATTTAAGTGACTTTAAGTATCCAGTTTTCTGGGTCCTGCAAGCTGGAAAAATCTCCCTTCTTGCTGAACCTTTATAAAGCAATTTATAGCAACATTTCTGCAGCAAGTAGTGTTCATAAAACACTAAAAATCAGGTTTGTTTAGACACTGATGACCTCCCCGCGGCTCTTTCTAGAGAGAATCCGGGTTGAGGGAGGGATAAATATATTTGGAACGGTGTTTCAAAACACACGTGTCATTTGGCTTCTGTACAAACGGTGGCAAAATTCAATTCATAAAAGTAATGCTACGAATCCACTTTAAAAAAAAAAACAACAAAAAACAAAACCAAAACAAGTCAACGATTAAGCTGCTGAGCACGACGAAGTCTCTGAGTCTCCAAGTGTTTTCCACATCAGGCGCCGTGAAGGATCATCCCTCGTGGGTGCGAGGGTCGGGGGGTCGGATCGGGATCAGTCCAAGGCGATGTTTTCGTCCTGCCTCCCCCCTTCACACCCCGTGTAGTGTTTGGGAGAAAAGCAGCTCCATTCCAGTTCCAAAGCTCGGGGCGAAGAGAGGAAGTTTTTGTCAGTTTGTCGATGAAAAACTACCTTAAAAACCAGCCACCAGCTACACGTGGGTTTTCTTTAATAAATGCTGAGGGATTTAGCGTAGCCCAGGAAAGGGAAACAACAGTCTGGGAACAAACAAACCTTCGGGCTCCCCGGGAAGAGGCAAATCTCTAGTCCTTGGGCAGGCAGCGAGAGCAGTGCATCCCCCCGTCTTCACCGCCCTTCTCCAGCACCAGCACTCCCGAATCCCGGCAAGATTTCCAATTCTTCTAGGAGATTTCCATCCCCTCCCCCCGCAAGCGGCTATATTTGGTATTCAAACACACAAGAGTGGCTGGGGAGGGGGTACAAAAAAAAAAAAAAATAAAAAAAAAAAAAATGCAGTATCCAGGCGCTGGGGAGGAGGGTGGTATATTCTTTGTGGCAGATCCTTGCTCGTGCTTCCAGGAGAGCTGGGCTTCTTTGGAAGGGAGGCGGCGGTGCTGAGGCTGGATGGAGCCGGGCTCCTCTCGCTCCTCACGGCTCCTGGATGGATCCTCACGGACACATCTCCTCCTCGCCGCCCCGCCGCTGCTCACACCGAGACTCCACAAAATCCACCCCTCCGAGCTCAATCCAGTTCTTGCCTTTTTTTTTTTTTTTTCCTCCTCTTTTTTCTTTTCCTCCTAGGAGCGAGCAGCAGGAGACGGCAGGGGCGGGGAGGCAGAGCCTTCTCCCCGCGCCTCCCACACGGCGGAGCGGGGAGCGATCCCCTCCTCACCCTCTCCCCTAACTCTGACCCCGGCTCAACTCTCCGGTCTCCCGGGCGGCGGAGGCAGCGCGGCTCAGCCCAACTTTGTCCCTCCAGCAGTGCAGCTTAGGGGCTGGCGAGGCGAAAAGGCCGAGCCGAGGGATTCTCTCCGGGCGGCGGCGGCCGTGCCTAGAGCCCGCCGAGTGTCGCTGGCAGCGCGGAACAGCCCTCGGTGCCCTGCTGCCGCTGCTCCCCCGTGGTAATCTCATATCTACCCATTCACCCGTGTGGCGTGTGGAGAACCGGCCCAAGATGGCGGCGCCCGGGCGATTGTTTTTGTTTCCTCTCCGCCTCCCCCTCCTTCCCCACGGCCGCGGCGGCCGCCCCGGATTGACAGAAGCATCACCCAATCACCACGCGGTATTTGCCGCTTAGCCCCGCCCACCCCCTCTCGCCCCTCCTATCGGCGGCGGGGCGGAGCGCGCTCCCCCGCGCTGGCCCCGCCCCCCCGGCCCGCGCGCGCCGCCTCACGGGCGCGCTCCCGCCCGCCCTTCCCGCCCCTCAGGGCGCGGCCCCTCCGGCGCCCTCGCCCCGCTCCGCCCCGACCCCCCGGCGGCGGTAATTCACCTTCGCGGGGCTCCTTCGAGGTGTCGGGGGGCCTGTGCTGTGCTCCCAGGCTCCGGTGATGGAGGCAAAGCACTGCCGGCAGCCACGCGGTGGGACCTGGCCGGGAGGGGTCACAACGGTGTAACGTGTACATCGTGCTGTGAGGCTGGGGAGTCAAAATTGGCCTGTTCTTCTACCTCATCCCCGGCCCAGCCTGAAATGTCCCTGAAAATGTCCTACAGGTAGTGCAGCTGAGAGCTGCTGTGGTGATCTCTGCTGTGGGCACGTTGCTCAGGAGCACCGCTGCTGCTGCAGCACAGAATCAGAGTCACAGACTGGTTTGGGTTGGACGGAACCTGAAAACTCATTTGTTAGGGACACCTTCCACTGTCCCAGGCTGCTCCAAACCCCATCCAGCCTGGCTTTGGACACTTGCAGGAATCCAGGGCCAGCCACAGCTTCTCTGGGCACCCTGTGCCAGGGCCTCCCCCGCCTCACAGGGAACAATTCCCTCCCAATATCCCATATAATTGAATCCTGCCCTCTTTTAAGCTTGAATCCACTCCCATTGCCCTGTCACTCCATGCTGTTCTCTCTGTGTTTCTGGTAGGCTCTCCTGAGGTACTGGAAGGCACCTGGAGTGTTTATGGCCCCAGTTCCAGGTGAGATGCACCACTAACATCTGGCTCTACCTCCCCAGCATGTCCTGTTCAGGTAATTAATTGGCTCTGCTCCTTCATGAGTTTGCTGTCACTCCTTACATCTTTATTTTTATTTTTATTTTTTTTAAATAATGGATGCCATAAAATACATCTCTTGTCTCTGGATAAAAAGGAAGACTTGGCTCTTAAATCTGGGCATCCATGTGGGAAAGCACAAGTGCCATAGTGTTGGCCTTTAATTTCTGTATTCTATGAACACCTCTAATTGCACAAGCAACAAGTACCAAGTTCTCTGAGAACTGGTTATGCTGTTCACCAGCCCCAGATAGGATTCCAGATTCCTTTTCAAACTGTTTGGTGGCATGGACTAAGAGGTTTTTTTGGGAGATGTGAATAGTTTGTGGTACTAGACTGGAAGGAAAAATATCTATATTTCACCTTTATAAATATACAGCCAAGTCAAGGCTTAGTATCATTGCTAAGCTCTAACTCACAGATCAGTAACTAGACCTGGTGACCCACCAGGATCCAAGAAATTGATCTACTTCAGTTCTTTTACATTGAGATGTCTGCTTGAGTCCTTAATCAGACATCCTTTGTGTATCTCTGTCATGTCCCAACACTTCCCAGCATTAAATCCACCCAGTGACCATTTATTTTTTTTTTATGATTTGGAACATCCCAAACACAAAATAAGATGTCAGGGCTTGTGCACATCTTGAAGCATCAAGACATGTGGCAACACCTTTTATGCAATCTTTTATCCAAGTATTTCAGAATGATTTACAAGCATTAATTAATGTTAAGTGTTACAACACTCCTACTTAATCTGTAGTTTTTAATATTCTTCAATAGCAGAATATTTAAACATGACCTGTTCTGCAGGTTGTGTTTTCACTTGGCTCAGCTTCTTCAGAAGCCTGGTCATGTTGCCACATGAGTAGGAAATCATAGCTAAAAATATTGCTGGTGTGTGTGTGAATATATATATTTATATATGTACTTCCCATTGCAGAGGTTTGGCTAAGTTGTTTTTTTTTTGTTGGTTTTTTTTTTTTGGTTTTTTTTTTTGTTTGTTTGTTTGTTTTTTTCTGAAAGAATGTAAATTATGGTCCATATTTTTATTTTACCAATTGTTTTTTTATAAAAATAGAAGAAATGTGCCACCTGCATAAGAAAATTTGCATGGATGTCATGTCTCTTACTCAAGGAGCTTATTATCCTCAGGCTTGGGTTGGTTTTTGCTTGCAGGATTCCTCTGGCAGAGCAAATCCTTCTGGCCATCCAGGAAATATTCCAAGCACACTCATTCTCTGGGGTTAGTCTTGTCAATCACCTGTTTATCAGCACCACAGGAATCATGAGTAGAGCTCATTCCTGCCTTTCCCTTCCCACTTTTGAGCATGGCCAGGGCTCTGGGAATTAGGATGGGTGTTGGTGGCTGGGATCAGAGAGCTCTCCCTCCTTGCATTGGATATTTGGTCCCATTTAATTACACTACCAAAAAAAAAAAAAAAAAAAAAAAAAAAAAAAAAAAAAAAAAAGAGTAGTTTGGTGTAGATATTGTACAGACCTTAGGAGAAATTGCCAACTGTTTTTATGAGGTACTTGATGCAAAATGCTTCAAGGACTTAGGGCTAGGCTGTTGTTTTATTGCTAGTAAAAGGATGAGTTTTATCCCAAGCAGACACATTAAATGTCAGCACAGTTGCTGTCTCCTCTTTATTTTTAAATGTCTTTCTCATGTGAATTTTGGGGGTGTTTCCCTTTTTCACCTTTTGGCTCCTCATTTTTATTTTCCTTTCGCCTTAAACTCCAGATCTTTTTTTTTCTCCCCCCTTCCAAGATCAATCTGTCTCTGCATTTTTAATGAATCATTTACTGTGACATATGAGCACTGAAGACACAGTGTCAGGGACTTAAGCATCTGTGGAGAGCAGGAGGAGATGAAATGGATGTGATCTTAGCTTCAGTCTTTTGTTCATGTGGGATGGGACTTTGCCTAGAGGCAACACAAATATAACTTTTCCTTCTAGGGAGTAATGAGGAGAGTTAAAACCCAGCAATGTCTCATTTTTCTCTCTGGAGCACTGCTAGGAATTGAGGATTTCAGCTGTGCCTTTGCTGTTCCCACTCTTAGCAGTGAATCAACACAAAACCCAATGTGGTAGGAAAGGAGTTTTTGTGCAGAACTCATTCAGAACACCTAGAGAAGCATTTCTGAATGCAAAATGAGAACCACAGGGTTTCTAATATCAGGAGTGGCACCAACAGAGAGAATCCTTGTCATTATCTCTTTCATCTTTCTTTGTGGTCTAAGTCATTCCCTCTTTGAAACTCTGGAGGAAGAGAAGACCCCATTCAGGCACTGTCCTTACATAACCAAATGAAAAAAAAAAAGGACCAAAATGGCAAGAAATTAATCTCTCCCAGGGTTGCCCTCTTTATTCAGCCAGCTTCACTTTCCTTTAAGAAAAAAGTGCTGGATGACAGCCTAAATAATTTCATTTTAGAAAAGGTAAATAACTGCCTTAAAGTATTTTTACTTTCATATGCATGAATTATGTGAAACTCATCATATCCTAAAGATTTTTAATACAAATTTCTCTTCCTGTGGACAAATAATAAAATTCCTACAAAATAATGAATTATTTTGCACTTTTTGCTTTGTTCCAAAACTATTGAGATACTTTACAGTTATATGAGTAGCACAACTTGAAAACTTGAGAGAATGTGGAATTAATAAACATTTTAAATGCTGCTGATGAATTGAAATGAAATCCACAGCTTGCCTCCACAATGCTTTTGGGTTGGGGCAATATAGATGACCATCAAAATATTCTCCTTTAATGTTTTAAATCAAACTTAAAAATTTTAGATGTAGTTGTTGAATCCACAAATTCAAATGCAGGTTGAAATCACAACCCTGTTTTGGTGCTGGGCTAAAGTGGAATCATTTTATTCACATGAGCTGTGACAGTGATTTGGCTGGATGTGCTCTGCAAAGTTGTTTTTGTAGTGAGTCTCTGTGTGTAACAAATTCCCTTTTCAATTAAACTCCTGGAGCCTGTAGACCCCACACCAGCAGGGATTTTTCCCCACCTCAAGTTTAAAAAGAAAGATACAAAATATTACAGAAATTAACTTTGATACAAACTTCACCAAGTTGTTTCTTTAAAGGCTACATTTAAACCAAGGATTGCTTTTACTTTTTAACCTATTATCCAGTCTTTTGCTTTCTTAAAACAGGGTTTCCAAACTAGCCAATCTATTTTCCTGGAGGAGGCAGGGATGTTTCTTTCTAGGATTTGCAGAGTCTTGTCAGAAGAGCCCATCCCTCTGGAGCTTCTGGTTCCTTTCAGATACTCCTTGCCTCTTAGGGGCACCTTGTGTCACAGGATTTTATCACTGTGGCATTTATCAGCTATGATTTCATCCATATTTCCCAGCAAAATTGGATTTTCTGGATACTTTTCTCTAGTCCTCATTTGTACTGTAGAATCTTTTTTTTTGTGAGTGCTGTGAAGAGTCCAAGCTGAATTCCTAAAATCCCAGTCTGTGCTATGAAAACAAGGTTCTCCAGGTCTGTGTTGAGATTTTCCTTCTCAGAATACACCATAATTTATATATTCAGTTATAAACTGACTCTGTATTCATCACAGAATGCAAAAGTTCTGCAACATTGTCATGTTTTCAACGTTATTTTTGAAGGATTCTTAAAATATGTGACAAGTGTTTGTTGTTTCTTTGCTACAGCGTCCTGACAGTGATAGCAGATTTTAAGGATCTTTTGCACTGCCTTTGAAAGGCTTTATACATATATTTGTTGATGAAGATTTAAGTATTTTAGACCAACAATTTGTAATTAAATAGTCATAAAAAGTAGGAGTGTGAAGTGGCCAAGTGTGGAGAGATTGTCAGATCTTAAGAGTATTCAGTTGTGTGCTCTTTAGAATTATTGTGTCAATATGACTCCTGGTTGTTTTGAAATACAAATACATGAATAGCTGTGATTACTTCTGGTGTCATTCAAAATATCCTAGAAGCTTTCTGAAGGGTGGAATCAGAAGAGCTGGCTGATTCTTTGGTAATTTAAAACCTCAGTAAGGAGAACATTCCTGGAAGTACTTTTTGGTTCAGATAGATGTCACAGAGAAGATGAGAGCTGGGGAAGACAAATGAAGAATGTCAGTTTTTGGTTCAACAGATAATAATAAAGTTTCCTGCAGTGTTATTATAGCATGATAATGGAAAGTGGAATTCTGGAAGGTTCAGATGGATGGACTCAGATATTAGTTACTGGTTTTGCTAAAATACCCACAAGTTGAGGTTTCAGAATGTGACTAACCTGCTTCAGAAAGGGATGGTAACAGGAAGCCAAGTATTTATCAAATAATCCATGAGTATTGCATTAGAAAATTTGCCATTTGGAATTTTAAAAATGAAAGGTGAAGATCCATAGTAATGGACAAGCTGGTAAGGATTTTATAATTTATATTGCTGATAAGTGTGTAGAATTAACCCTTACAAACACATGGCATGGCACAAGCAGTTGTCCTGCTTCCAGAGGCAGCACTTTTATGTTAATAAAGATTTTCTGCAAAGGAAAATGATTGAAATATGATATGAGGCCCATTTCCTTCAAAGAAATGTAGCTGCTGCTGCTCCTGCTGTTATCTGAAGCCTTTGTTAGAGGCAGTTCTGTGGGAATGGAGCAGGAATCCTGATGAAGTCAAAGGTGTGACTCTGGGACAATGGGTGGGAATTGGTCCAAGTCAGTGTGTTTTGGTGGCAGCCCATAATCCCTGATTTAGGGATTTCATAATTTCTGCACAGAATTTAAGTAGCATTAAAATAATCCTGCCAACAGCAGCTCAGGCACCCCTTTGTTCCTGTTCACTGTGACAGAAATAATACCTCTCCCCAAGTGCTGTAATTCCTGAAAATCTGGCACCTTACAGGTTTCATAGGAAATAGTATGGAAGGTTCCCAAATTTGACCTATTTCAGGTTTTCAGAAGGACAAGTTTCTAGGCTTGGAAGTCTCTCAGGAAACCCCTAATATCTGCCCACTCCTTTTTTCATGAGGACAATCCAGCTGGAACATTTCTCTCTGGTGATTGTGTTCTGACAAGATGGATGGGCTGAGCCATTCCAGGGGTTTTAAATCCTGTAAATTCAAACCCAGAATCTTTCTCCTGCAACCAGCAGAACATCCCAGCCTGCTGAACAATACCCATTGTTCAGGCCACTGGGGAGCTAAATCCTGCTCCAGCTTCTTCTGCTGAATAGTTTTGGAGTTAATTCATCTGCAGATTATTTTATAATAATTCCAATTCAGATGGACAATGTTAATATATGAGATGGCAAAATTCTGTTTACTCCCTAGAGTGAGAAGTTTTTTCAATTCAAGCTGTTTTAAAAGGAACAAAATTTAACCTTTTTTTCCATTTGCTTAGAAACTTTTGTACACAGCATCAGCCTTTCTGGTTTTCATTTCTCTTTTCTTTTTTTTTTTGCCTTGAAATTCTTTAGGCAATGAAAATGTACTTCTAATTTTGTAGTGATACACAGTGCATGCACCCAGTTTTAGTAATATCAACTAATTAACTTTCATGAAACTGCAAGGGGAAAAGTATTTTTGTTTCATGTGGAGAGACAGAGAAACTGAAGGGCACACACACAGATCCTGGAGTTTTTAACCAGCACCAAAACATGGTTTGCTTTTTCACAAAGTTCACCAAGGGTTTTCACTTCCAGAGAGGTGGAAGGCCACAAGAACAGTTGGGTAAAACTTGGTTAATTTGTGTCCTAGAGCTGTCAGGATCTACACTGAGGGGAAGAAAAAGGCTCCAGCACTTGAGCAGCTATTTGGAAGTGGGAAGGTGGGTGCCAGAGTGTCTGGCAGTTCAATATCAAGGTGGATTAAGAGCATTAAGGAAGCTTAAACAGCTCCCAGGAGAGACATTCCCATGGGTTTGGAGGCTTATTCCTCTGGAACAGTTGCTTGGCTGCAATTTGGGTTGAAAGATCAGGTTTTCTTTTGGAATTGTGCATGGCACTACTTAGTTTGACCTTTTTTTTTTTTTTCTCCTAAGGATGCTCCAGGTTTGACTGCTCAGGTCCTGCTGAGTTTTCAGAATTGTTAAAGCTCAGACCACATCCCTTGCCAAGTTTAATGGGAGCAGGTAGGCTTTCCCTTTTTGATTAATATTTTTATTTCAATGATCTGTTACAACCAATAGTCCCAATCTATACTGGTTTCCAAGTTTTATTATCATTAAAATATGAGGCAGTTGCCTGAGCCATGTTTGTTTTGTGCTGCTGGAGGGGAGCACTAAGATGTGGCTGGATGTTCCATCCATACTACCTGGAAGAATCCTGTCTGCATTAAATATTTATTGCCAAATGTTTAACAAACAAGCTTCAAAATATTGAAATTACTTTTTAAAAAAACTATTATTTTAAAATCATAGCATGCTGTTATCTATGAAAGCTGTTATCTGAGAAAAACTCAGTGGGATGAGCACAATATATTACATATGTCTGTTATGTTTACAGGTGATTTTTCCTCTATATTATTGTTCAAATTATAATTAGATTACTACTTGATTATTATTAGATTCTACTTGAGAATCTAATTATTAGATTATTACAGATTGTTATTAGATTCTACTTGAGATTTGTTCCAGATAAAGATGTGTTTTTAAAAAATTTATCTAGAATGTAATTACATTATTTTCCATTATAAATAGCTTCAATATTTGGAGTAATACTTATGGTAGGATTTCTATGTCAATATAGAAATGAAGAGAAAGTGTTCAGACAGAGTAGAAAATGTTGGATATACTGAGGCACTGAGCTTGGGCTTCCAGGTTAAGAGACAATAAATATGGATTTGCACATGTCCAGTCCAACTTTTTGTGAAATTATACAAAAACAGCAGTCAGAGTGTCTATGGCTTGTGTTGATATTATAATAAAGTAGTAGTGAAAAATGGGAGTGTCATTTCCAAATGGATTCTGGTGCTTCTGCTGCTGCCTCAGTTGGATTCTCTGCTGCTTTGGGGGCATTATGGGGATTTGAAGCAGAAAGGTTTCAAAGTGGCTGATGAAGAGAAGGTAAGAGGCAGAGTCAGGCTGTGAGGGATCCTGTGATGGCAGCACAGGCTGGGCTGAGGGAGGTGGGGACATGGCCCAGGACAGTCCCAGCTCCCCCCCAGGAGCTGCTCTGTGCATTCTGCCCAGCACATTTCTCCTCCAGCAGCCTGTGATGAACCAGCCTGGGAAGCAGAATTGTGTCCTTGCTCTTGGAACAAGCAGTTACCTCAAAACTCAGATATTTTTCAAGCTGTTACAGCAATTTCTAAGCTCTCCTCTGTTAGGCCCCACTGCCAAGCACATGGCCAGGCCATTTATATGCTTTAACTATTCCTGTGTTGTGGAATGGCATTTGTGGATTATTGGCAATGTTAGACTATAGCAGCTCTTCAGTTACACTCCTGCTGCACTTCCACAAACACTTTAAGCCAGCATAAGCCAGAGATGCTGCCCTGCCCTGCACAAATGTTCTTGCAGCTGCACATTTAATTGATTGGGGAACTGATTTGGGTTAAAACCAGCCCAGCCAAGAAGCCAAAACCATCAGCTCTAAACTCCTTTCTGAGCTCACCTCCTCCCCAGCCTCTCCAATATTTATGCTGGCCTGAAGGTCTGCACCTTCCTGGGGCTGAGACCACAACAAGTGTGTGAAGAAAACCAGGAGCTGCTTTTTTGTTGCAAGGGCTGGTTTTTAAAGGGCTTGAGGAATTGCAGTTTAAACTGTGGCTTCTTGTTAAACAGCCAGAGATTCTGCAAGAGGATTAATGGTCATATTTTTATGCCCTGACTCCCAAGGCACACCTTGGAGACAACCCAGGCTGTGACCCTGGACTAATTTTGTCTCCAT
Organism: Oenanthe melanoleuca; assembly: GCF_029582105.1. Lineage (NCBI taxonomy): Eukaryota > Metazoa > Chordata > Aves > Passeriformes > Muscicapidae > Oenanthe > Oenanthe melanoleuca. The sequence continues at coordinate 34,870,911 of NC_079341.1, read as the reverse complement.
CACCTGCCTGCCTTTAACCAATTTTCTCTTAAAACCATCCAGTTGTATCTTCTGTGATCCAAACTGTTTCTAAGCAAAACATGTTCCCACACCCTCTGAAATATTTTTCTATCCTCTCACAGCAGATACTTTGTGTATTAGTAGTTCCAGTCAGTATTTATGAAACAAAACAATGGAAGGAAAATACGGGAGTTGGGTGATTTGTCAGTGCTAAAATCTGACACTTGAAGCAGCTCATTTTCTCAAAACTCTGCTAAAATAATCTCTGAGTTTCACAAGTGCTTTATCCTTGGATTACAAGGATTTACAGGGGTTTGCTCATCCCAAATTACATTTATTTTGTTGTTAGACACAGAAGCACAGAACTTTGTTTACAGGGAACAGGCAGTTTGTGGTCATGGGCAGGAAAAGTGACACTACAGCCCTGGTTGATGGGTTTGTTTGTGGAGGTTCTTAAACATTAGGTCAAAGATGGAGACATTATTCAGAGTTGTACTGAGTGAAGCATCACCTGTGCACCTCAAGGACACCTCCATTTCCTAGCTATTATTGCAGAATTAACTCTGCACCCTGCCAAGCAAAATTCAGGTGTGGAGTTTGCTTTGTGTCATTCAGGAGACATGGGAAAGATAAAGGACTAATTATAGAGGTCGACTGCCAATTCTGTCTAAACTGGAAGTTTCCTCCTCTTCTTAACAGTAACTAGGACACTGTGTTACAAAAATAATCTGACAAAATTCCATGGTGGGATGGCAGTCAGCTCCTACCGGGTGTCCTGGGTTCTGGCTGTTTGTGTGGCAGTCACTGACTTATCCCTGATTTCACTTCAGCTCTGAACAACCAAACCAATTTTGAGGTTTTCACAAATATTCTGATGATGAGCAGGAGTGGAAAGATTTTAATCTTATAAAATCATAGAATTGCTGAAGCTAGAATAACCCTCCAAGGTCATGGAGTCCATCACTGCCCCATGTCCCCAAGTGCCACATCCACACAGCTCTTAACTCCCTGCAGGGATGGGGGCTCCACCACACCCTGAAAACACTGGAATTAAAATTCCTTGAACTGTGTGAATTTCCAATCCATTCTGACTATGCAGGAGTTCTGGCTTTTCTTTCAGGAAGATCTTGCAACCTAAGAATTGCTTTTGGTTATAAGAGCCAAGAAAATCATTGACCAATTTACATGGTTAAGTTCTTTTAAGTTAAAAATAAAGTGAAAAATAAGAAAAAAGAAAAATTGAGAGTTTTTCTAAAATGATCTGGAAGGTTGCTGCTGAAAAAGCAGTTCAGAAGACTTTGAGATAGTACAGATTAATATTCTTCTTATTTCTTAACCCACTGCAATTTTCTCTGGTCTCTCCTCCATCTTGTAGCATCTGTGTTATTTTCCTTAAAAATATGACTGGGATCTTTAAGTAAGAGGGAGGTAAACCCATTGACTGTCCCAGCTAAATACTTAATCTGTTTCTTCAAAGAAGTAAGAAATGTGAAGTAAAAATTTTAAATCTGTTGGATTGAAATTCAAATTTTTGATATTTCCATTTAAAGGAAATTTCTTAAAAATGAAATTTGAATCCAGATTAATTTCAGTTCTTTTCTAGTGTAGAAAAGCTCAGTAGTATGGAAATTCACTGAGCTCCAGTTCAGAATGCCTTTAAAGAACAAGTAATGATTATTATCTTTAAAGCAAAGGCAGAGCATTTTTATTTTAACTCGTGAAGTTGCATGAAACAAACTCTGGGTGCTTAAATTATTTTTGGATGGAATTCTCAATTCTCAGAAACCACACTTTGAATAAGTTGCTACAATCTGAGTGCCATGAAATGTTTATAAATGCCAGGTTGGAGAAAATGCAGGAGCTGTCTCAGAGTGCAGAGTTCTGGGGGTGAGGTTGGGATTCAAGAGGTGCTTGGGAAGCATCCCTGAAGTGAAGTGCTGGTAGAAGTTTGCTTCTTGGAAGGCAGGATTTTTCAACAGGAGACTTGGCACTGGATGTGCTAGAGATGCTCTTAACAGTTTAATTAATGCTGTGTTATGTATGCACAGTTTTTTTAGCATCTCCTATTTGGAAACACTGCTTGATATATAGAAATAAAAAGTGTGCACACTCCCTAAGTGATGCACGTTGTTGTGGCTGTGAACTCTGTACGTTTGTAATGTTAAATTTGTCAAAGTTAATGTGTTGAAAAGTAACAAGTTACTTAAGTTAGTTAAATGTCTCTTTCTGGAGGAAAATTACCATAATGGTTACTTTTACTAAAATGCAATTACTGTCATTGTAACAATCAATCATATTTTCCTGGGGAAGGAACTTTCCTAGTTCTGAAGACATTAAAATGTAAGATTGCTCTGCTCAGTGTTCACAAGAGCTGCAGAGGCAAAAAACTTCTGGGGAGAATCAAGTTCCTCTCAGACGGTTTTCTTCCAGAGTATTCCAAAATAGAAATTAACTTCTTAAATGAAACTGAGCCTTGTAAAACACCAACCAAAGCTTTATAAATTCTGAAAGGCTTGAAAAACATCTGAAAAAGGTTTTGTTACAGCTGGGCTTGATTTTAGCCTAAAGCAACAAGTTCCCATCTGCATTTCCCACTTGGCTGCCAGAACCTGGGAAGTTCTGCACAGGAATCTGGAAAGAAAATGACCTTAAAGCTCATCCCATCTCATCCCAATCCCAATCCCAATCCCAATCCCAATCCCAATCCCAATACCAATCCCTATCCCAGTCCCAATCCCAATCCCTATCAGGGTTAAGGACACTTCATAGACCAGGATGCTCCAAATCCCATCCAGCCTGGGGGCATAGGACAGAAATGAGTTCTTAAAATATTCAATTTTATTTTTTCATGGGTTTTTATAGGAAATTTCTTCCTTTCACAAAATTTTTTAACCTGCTCTGTCACAGAGATGAAAAGTATTTAAATTCTCAGAAGTGAGAAATAATTTTGTGATATCCTATGAAAAACTGAATTGTTTTTTCAGCCAGTTTTTGTCACATAGAGATATGATTTGAACTCTACACCTATCACTCAAAGCACAATTAATAATCTCATGAAAGTTTTGAACCATAGCTGATTTTTTTTCTAGGATAGTGAACTTCAAAGGATTTTATAATTTCAGTTTTTGTGTTTGTCTCTATATGGAAAAAAAATATCATCTCCATAGCAAAACAACTGCTAGAACATGCACCAAAAGTGTTTTCACACTTGGAGATCCATGTTCATATATGATTCTGCTGTGGTAAATAGAATGGGATAAACACATTCACTTTTGTTTGGTTTATGTTAAGTTTATTTTGCAAAGAATAACAAAAGTTTCAGTGAGGATACCCAGGCATTGATAATACTGATATTTAGGCAATTTTCTGTTTGAAATATGAATATTATTTTCATTTCACTAGTTGTAGTTTGTTGAATTAGTGCTGTAAGTGTGTTTTTAGTATTTATTTCAGTGCATGCTTTCCAAACTCTCCAATACAAGAGAGTGATTCATTACCTGTGATTTAAGTCACAGAATTGTCTTGGAAGTTCATCAGGGTATTCAAATTCTCATAAAAATATATGTTTTGGGTTTAAAATGTATTCTTTTCTTGTTCAGGCTGATATCTTGTTGGATTCTGGAGAGATCACTCACCAAATAACTTCCTTTGCTTAATGTCTCACTGTTATGTCTCACATGATGGTATGAAATTTAAACCTGAAAATTTAACCAAATGCCAAATTCCAAGCCCACTAAAAGACCTTTTACTAGGTTAGGACATAAATACCCTTGTGCATACTCCTGTTTATCAAATTCTTCTGGCTAAAGGAAAGAAGAGCAAAAGGATCTCTTCTTTTTACTTTTTTATGAAGCACTTTTAGATTAATATATATTTTTGTCTGAATAACTTCTCCCAAGCTGTGCTGTTAGGATAGCATTTTATGGTTTCTCTCTTGCAATCCATTGCTGGGATCAATAATTCCAGCCCTGATACAATCACAGAAGTGATAATATTGTCCTTATGGTGGAAAATGGAAATTAATACAAATGATGCACTAATTAGAATTCCAAGCCTGGTTGGCACAGGGTTGATTTCCTTGGCTCCCAGCCTAATCTTGTTACTTGTTTTTAACTATGAAGAGAATGGGTTTAAAGATCTCCAGCAGTGCAAATGAGATGAGGGAGCTGTAAAGAGCTTAAAGAATCACAAAAGTGTAACTCCTCCAAAACAAACCATGGCATGGACACAGAGGGGGAGAAAACTTCACCTGAACATCCCTGGGTGGGGTGAGGACACTCCCAAAAACCAATTTCTGGGGCTGTTAAATAAATCTTGTGGAGTCTTGTAGTGCTCTCTAATTGCATGGGAGGCCAGAGGTGTAAACCATTAATAATATGGTACATTTTTATTTGGAAAAGGGTAATTATAGTGTAAATGCTCAAGAATCCATTTTGACAAATCTATGTAACTTTATTATTGTGCAGCCTCTGCTTAGGAAGACTCTTTATAGCATTAATTTCCATGAGTTCTAAGACATTTATAACAAAATTACTGATATCTTTGCTGACACAGAGGATTAAGACGTTTTAATCATTGGTTGTTTGTTTTATTTGAGAAACAGTTATGCTGCCCCAATACACAATAAAATAACATGTACAAAATAAAACAGAGGGAAGGAATCTTAACAAAATCCTCCTGATTTTATGAAATCTAGTTCAGGTCTTCTTTGAATAACAGAAATTTTGGTTTTGGGAGCTACCAATTTCTACATAGTCATGTTAAGGTGTGTAAAGTCTTGAAGTCATCAGAATTTTAGAACCTTTTTTTTCCCTCTGGTTATAATGTGTTTTTTTTTTTTTCTTTAGTTTGCATGTGGTTAATTTCATGTACATATAGACCTGTACATTACATATACAAAAAATATTTTTTTTGTTATTTTCCCCTTTTTCCTTGAAGAATGGCTCAACTTCACTTCCAATAATTCCTTTTGATAAGAAAGAAGGCCAGTGCTAAATCCAATTTTACTTTTCTCTGTATGAAAAACCATCTGTAGAGCTGAAAACCAGGCAGACTTTTTTTTTTTTTGAGTGGGAAAATAATATAAAACATTTACATCAGTTCTGTTCACATCTTCAGGAGTTTTAGTGAAATTTTTTATTCAAGTGCTTGACTTTTCATCTTGGAGCATCTTTAAGTGGAAGCACATTCAGTGTGTTGGTAAACATATTCTTCCTTAATTTTTTCATTCTCTTGTAATTATTTTCACTTTCAACAATGATTCTTTGGAATTCCTTGGGTCTCCTGATCCAATTGTCACTAAATGGATTTAATGTGATTCTGTCCAATGCTTTAACAAATTCAGAGAACTGCTGAAATTTGAATTTATGACCAAACAAATCAACACATAATTTATAATTTGGCAGATTTCCCTGGACTATTCCTTTATCTCTTTGTGGGAAGGATCAAGTTTCTTCCTAGGTAGGTTTCCATCAGAATGAGTAGATGTTGGTGGGTGAGAGGGGCTGCATTCCCTGGGAATTCCCTGCAGATTTCAATCCCATCCAGCAGAGGAAGGAACTGAGAAGCACAGGAGTATCCAGGAGGAGGAAAAGTAGGTCAATGGAAACCATCCCTGAGACTGCTCAAGGAGGAGAATTGGGATTTCAGCCCTGATCACTTCACACTGGATAACCTTGGGAAGGAAAGTAAGCCAGGCAGGGTAAAAATACCTCTGCTGGTGTGCTCAGCTCAGGAGCCGCCGGGAATATTCCCAGGAGCCACGGGAACCGGACTGAGCTGCTCCAATCCCAAACTCTGAAACAGCACAGTCACCCTCTCTGCTCTCCACTGCTCACCGAAGATAATAGAGACTCTATTTTCCAAGTGGCTAATTTTGGCAATCAGGAACTACTTGCTGCTGAAATCCTTGATTTTTTTTTTCCATGAGGAGAGACTTGTGTTGCTGCTGCTGTTATCCAAGGAGGAGAGAGCCTGCACTGTGTCCATCCCTTCCCTCTGTCAAAGCACTGAGCTTTTTCTCTGCTGCCTTTTTACCTTTTCCTCCTGTCACTCCACAGTTTATTTTAAACTTTAATTTATACGGAGCTCCTGCTTTCTCTATCAATATCACATCATTATTCTTACCTGATTCTCTTGATAATTTGTTTGCACTGGAATTCTTGGCAGTGAACTAAGAATTTCATTGTCTACCTACTCTCTTTTCTCTTGGAGAGTATAATAGAGTGGGAGGGAGAAGCCTCATGGTAATATTTTTATATTTGAAATGTAGCCACACTTTATATGCTCCTACACATGGTGCTACTTATAGCTAATGAAACAAGTCTCATCTTGTGGTCTAGAGCTTTTCTATTTTGGACTATTTTGTGCTAATTCCACTCATTTCACCTCCTTCTGATTAATGCTGCTTCTCTTCTCCTCGTCTGCCTCTGTGGGATTATTTAGGAAGGGACTATTGCACTGCCTGGGAAGCAGAGCAATTATCCTCACCCCAAAAAATGAGGAAGAACAAATGGAGTTAATGGGATGAGGCCACAACTGAGGCCATCTCAATGTCCGCTGAGAATAGATCCTTTGGAAGCACAGAATTGCTGCACCCAGCAGCCTCTGGGACATGGGGACACAGAACTTCCCACACTGGGAGGCTTTTGGAACCTCAGAGTTCCCACAGTCTTTCCTGTAATAAATCCAGTAGTACAACTGTATCTGGTTCAAAATCAGTGGTAACCTGAGAAGAAAATCCCATGTATCTGCTGATCAATTACTAATTTAATATTATAATGCTATTTTTTGTTATGTGTCTTTATAAGCTACTTCAAGTGAACAATGATAGCACACACAGCAAATAAATAGAATTTAAAAATAGGTTAACATTGGCAGAACTGATTATTTTTAATCCCTGTGTCTTTTATAAAAGGATACTTTTGCAAAACACCTTGTTTAGTATAAAATAAAGATTTTTTTTAATGGCACATCTCCCTTTTTCACATCCCTCATCTCCTGCCTTAGAGATTATTTGTTCTGCTGGGAAAACTCTGTTTTGAAATAGGTTTACTCCACACTTTCCTTCTTCCAGAAACTCTTTCAGCCTATTTTTAGGTTGCTTAGATTTCAAAGCAAACTGGGAGTGCTTTGATAACATTTAAGGATTCCACCCCACCTGAATTCAGAAGACACAGCAACAGAAACCTGCTGTGCTCCTTATCTCAGGCAATTTTGATAAAAACCACCATGTCCTGTGATCCACACAGATATTGGCAAATCAACTCCAAATTCAATGGTCTAATTACAAAGTAATTTATTGGGAACAGTCAGGGAAGCATTTAAAAATGCTCATTACAGACCAAATAAAATATATTTGACTCAGCTGTTTTCAGCTGTGATTTCTGCTTAAAATGGATGAATAGAAGAGGAAAGGAAAATGTCAATTCTGAAATATGTACTGCTGGTAGACAGAAATGCTCAGCTTGAATTTTTTTACCATATCTTAATACTTACAGTCTTTTAGACACATTAAAAATTTATTTAATGGTTGGGCAAGAGAAGATTTTGAAATTAATTTAAGCTGGTTCATTTGAATCCCATTTCCTGATCACAACTGCAAATTAATAAACTTTTATGATCAATTTCATTACCTAACTGGCTCTATCTTGGAGACTTGTTAAATCCTGAATATTGGTTTTGATCAACATGAAAATAAATAATGTTGGTGTCTAAATGGATTTACACTCATCAAACATTCTTCATGAGAACAGTTGCAATAAAATTGATTGAAACTTGATGGTTTCTGTGAGAGCACTTTAAATAGATCTTAGTCAAATGTCAGTAAATTTAGTACTGATTCCCTTCCTTTTTTTCTTGCTTATTTCTTTTACTAATTTCATTATCATAAATAAATCTTAATTTCCTCTAGCATATGTGCCAATCTGGAATAAATCCCTCTGTGCATTTTCAGAGTTTAGTTCAGTTTGTGAATTTGAACTGTTCAGGGATTTTTGAGTCTTTCATCTCTTGATTTAAAACCACCATTTTATTTATTTTTTTTCTCACTGTGAGGAAGCTTTTCTTTCTCAAATAGCTTTTCAAGAAAAATCTTCTTTGGAATGAAAAGAAGTTCTAATTTAACAAAAAAAAAGCCAGTTTTGGCCTTGAGTTATACAGAAGGAGACATTTACAACTGAAAAACTCATGACAAAGCTTCACATAAGAGGTTTTAAATGCAGTTCTGTCAAATGGCTGAGGTTAAAGTGAATTATTGACATATTGGAAGTGTATTGACTATAAGGGAACTTGGACCTTTGTGACAGGGATGGATCAGAGACCATTTACCTGACAAGCTGTGTGACAGAGAGTTTGTGATAGGTTTTAGGGAGAATAAAGGTGGCAATGCAGACACCTCCAGCCAGCAGTGATCTTTTAAGGCAGTCAGTCAGCTGAACCCCAAATTTATCTTATTATGGGCTGTATTTGTGCAATCTGAATTCTTAGCCCAGTTCTGCTCCCAGCACAGTTCCAGTGGAATTTACCCTGAGTGCAGCAGGACGTGCACTGGCCATGGTCAGCTCCTCATTCCTGTAGGAATTGTTCTGCTCAGCTCCTTATTCCTGTAAGAATTGTTCTGCTCAGCTCCTCATTCCTGTAAGAATTGTTCTGCTCAGTACCTCTCACCTTCCAACTCCATGCTGAATACCCATCCTCTTTTATTTTGCAGACACCCCTGGGAACAGAGGATGTCTCATGGCAGGCACTGCAGTGCCACACTGAGCTGCCAGATCCACACTCCAGCCCTGAAAGCACATTCCAGAATCATCCAGCTTGGAAAAGACCTCCCAGAGCATCGAATCCAAGCTGGGATCAATCCCATTTCCAGCAGGTGCCATGTGCACTCATTCCTTGGTCAACCAGAGATGGGACTGCCCCAGTTCCCAGCCCCTTCCAGTGCCTGAGCACCTTTTCCATGGCTGCTCTGGGATCCTGGTGTTTCTCTGGGGCTGCACAGCTGCCCTGCTCTCTGTGCCACACAAAACCAGGAGTCCATCAGAGTCTGGGGTGTCTCTCTGAGCTGCACTCTGTGTTTGGGATAAATAAAAGTAAGGAAAGGCAGATCCAGTGGGTTTTGTTGAGAATGGTCAGTGCCAGGTCTGGGAAACCTGTGTGAAACACAGCCCAGTTCAGAGTTCTCCTCTTAATTTCAGTCATCTCTACTCTCCTTCCTGAGCAAAACATATTTAGCACTGAAATGAAGCAGCATTTTGGATGTTTATATCTTGTTTAGCAAATCAATTTACAATTCCCCATTTCCCTGTTTGGCCCTGCTGTTCTCTCCAGAGGTACTGGGATCCCTGGAGTCAGGAGGTGGCAAATCCATTAGTTCTGCTTTTCCTGGAGCACAGCTGTTCCAGCTTGCTGCTTTTTGCCTGTCTGAGATCTCCTTAGGCTCAGGGGCTGATTTACTGCCCCATGTGCTCCCTGTGCTATTTCTCCACTGGGAATTTGTACCCTCCCACTGCTCAGAGTTTACCTGTCTGGAGCTGCTGCTTTTCCCTAGTTACAGACAAGGACAGCATCCTCCTCACATGGGAGAGAGAATATTTTTATAACTTTCTATACCATAAAAATTCTTTTTATAACAGACTTTTCTATGAGAGAGAGACCTTTGGACCAACAGATCATGACAGTGCTGTTAGTCACTTGTGAGCATTGCTTTTTCCTTGTATTTATGAAAGAGGCAACTTTTAACCCTGTTTTTAACTGTGATTATGATTTGCTTTTTAACTGTGACTCTGTTTTTCAGCAAAGCTGTGGTTTATTTAAACCAGCCTCGTGGTCTTGCAAAGCTTAGACAGTAACTTGAGATGTCACAGTGAGCACACACAGTGATCAAAATTATGGAGCAACTGCTCTGTGAGGAGAGATTGAATTCTTTAGGATTTTTCCACTCTGAGATGAGAACATGAAATGCAGAGTTATGGAGGGAGCCTCTGAATTCATGAATAGTGTGGGAAAGGTGCACAGAACATCATTTTTCATCCTTTTTCATCTACAAGAAACAGGCAGTATGCAAACGTGGAGTGTTCTTAAATAGCAGGGAATGAAACTTGGGAATGCGCTGCTGCAGGAGATTGCCGAGGCCAAAAGCATGAATAGATTTTTAAATCACCATCAGTGGCTATTGAAGTGAAACAAAAACCCTAAAAACACACACAAAACCACTGCTCAGGGTACAGACTCCTGCTCAGGAAGATCCTAAAGGGCTGATTGCAGGAGCTGGAGGTGTTACAGGCCCTGGTGACACCCTGAGCTGGGAGAATGAGGTGATGAACATTATTCAGCCCCAGTCAGGGATTTTGTCAGGGCCATATTCACTTCATGGTTTCCCTTTGCTGGCATCACTAGAACCACTTAAAAAATTCAATTTTATTGATGCCAGTCCACAGTGCAAAAAAATCTACCTTGGTCTTCAGCTCAGGGGTTTTATTTTCATTTTAAGCCATTCTTTGCCTACTTAACAGTATCCAAAGGGAAATGACCCCAAAGCAGCAGCAGGACAGGGAGAGATCAGAGACAAACAGCACTGCAGAATTCATCCTGGGCCTTCCTTCTCACAGTTCCACATTGTCCTGGGAGGGAATGCCATGACAGGGGCTCACACCTCTGATTTTCCTGTTTTCTTATGGCTTGCACTTCCCTGCCCATGACACCAGGCATGGAGAAACCCCCCTTGATGGAATTTGCCAACAGGTTGAGCAGTGAAATCCACACTTCAACTGGACTCCCCCAGCACTGCTGCCAAAAATAACAGAGATAACAGGTGGAGGGAGAGCTGGGATGTGGAGCCAAATGTTCCACAGGCATCCTTTGTTTTTTCACTAAGGGGGGATTTTTCCATGCAATTCCAGCCCTGGAACACTCCTGGTGCTGGGAATGGCTTGTCCAGTCCTTTTCACCTTAAGAGCTTTCGTGATTATCAAACTCTGACTCACTCTGAGGATGCTGGAGTTCACCACCTTTAGCACTGAGAGCAGAGGTTGGGAAACAGCTCAAGCTGAGGTTCTGCTTAGAAATTTCTGGGGAATCCATTCTCTCCATCCATGGATGCTGAAATCTGTCATTGCTTGTCTGGTGAGAGTTTAGCAATCCATAAGCTCTCTACAACCCCTGATTATTAATAATTACACAAAAATTTCCAGCATTTGTTTAAAATTGGTGGTAAATTTAATGATGTTTTTCTGCTGGCTTATGTACTTCTGTTGCTGACACTAACATCCTTCAGGATCCATCCTGGGGATGGATTGACAGAAACATTTGCTTCATGTCTTAATTTCTTTCTTGTGTCTTGAGTCTTGTAGGTTAAAGGTAGTGGCTGAACTCGTGTTTGCTGTGTCCACAAACTCTATCACATGTATTTCAAAAGACTTCTCTATGTTTTGGGATGTTAAAAAAAATATCAAGGTTTTGTGACTCAAGAAATCCTATAAATCTGGATTAAAATCCCTTCTTATGAGGAGATTTTGATATATCCTTGGGCTTACACTGCAGCTTTGCTGCCAATCCCAATTCAGTGAAAAACCTGTTTTTTTTCCCAAAGAATTACATCAAATGATTTGCCATAAAAATTCCCTTTCTTTGCTTCTAGGCAAGAAATTAAGTCTCATTATTCTAAAACTTAAATAAATAGAAAAGTGGACCACTGTCTTTCTCCCTCTTTAAATGGGAAGTTTTTTTGGTCCATGGAGAAAAAATTCCAAAGGCTGCTGCAGGAATGTTGTAGCAGATTCCTTTCTCTGCTAAGTGATTTTTGGTTGCTGTGTCTGAATAATCAATCCAGGTCTATTGATACAATTTTGAATTCAGAGGTGGGAGTTCTGAATTCCAGTTTTCTTGCCTTTCCATGTTTTTTGTTACTTCCAAACATTTTAGCACAGGAACTTTTACATCTGCTGGCAATGCTCACTCCTTGGGGGTTTGCTCCCTGTAGTACTTTACAAATCAGAGTTTTGCCCTCCCTTTTTATCACTTTACAGCAGATATTGTCATACCTGACAAGTGAATTATCAAAATTTACACTTCAAGATCTCATCTTAAATACTATAAATCAGAAAAACACACTTGTAGCAGTATAAAAATCTTTATGGCACTTTTTATTCTGATGAGGGGATTTGGGTCCCAAAATCTGTCTCTTCTGTCTGAATTCTGTCAGTTGATATAACTTATGTTCTCTTCCATGCAATTTCTGTCCAGATTTTTTTACTGAAGTATTTAGGATCACTAAAATTGATAATTATTAGATACAGAATGCAAATGGTTAAGTAGGAAAATGTATTTGAATCACTGAGAGTCAACATGGTTGTTATGAATTATTATTCAATAATATAAATATTCTGGATTATTAAACAAGGGTTAAGAATAGAATATGAAGAATAGAATATGAAGTCAAGAGCTGCCTTTGGATATAAGAAAATCAAAGTCCACAGCATCAGTTTTGTGTTTCCAAAGCAATTTTTTTTCCAAAGTAAATTTTTCCAAAGGTAACAATTGAGGAAATGGCCTCAAGTTGTGTCAGGGAAGGTTTAAATCAGATATTAGGAAAAATTCCTTCAAGGAAAGGGTTGTAAAACATTGGAACAGCTCAGGGAAATGCTGGAGTCCCCATCCTTGGAAGTGTTCAGAAATTATGTGGATGTGGCACTTGAGGACATGGATTGTGATGGACACTGTGATGGTTGGATTTGATCTCACAGGTGTTCCCCAACCTTCACAATTCCATGATTCCTGTTTAGAGCCCCTGAGTCAGAGTTCCAGTGGGGTTCATCTTGACAGAGCAATGGAGGTGTTTCTTTTCTGCCTCCATCCCACTCAGGTCCACCAATCTCACTCAAATAGTTCCCAGCACAGCTACAAATTAAACTTTTCACAGGTTTTGTACTGAAATGTGGCTGGAGAATGCAGGAATTTAGTGAAAAATGTTACCTGGTGATTTATTGAAATGACAAATGGTGTGTATGGGACAGAGAGGGGAACTGCAGTCAGACTGGACTGCTGCCAGAGCTGCTTTTTTGCAGTTTTTAAACCTTTCAGTACTTTCATGGCAGTGATCTCCAGGTCAGATTATTGGATGTGTTCCTGTGAAATCTGTGAACCATTGCAATGATTTCCAGCTCAGATTCTGGAAGATGTTCCTGTGAAGTCTCTGAACCATGGCAGTGATCTCCAGGTCACATTTTGGGATTTGTTCCTGTGAAGTCTCTGAACCATTGCAGTGATCTCCAGGTCAGATTGTTGGAGGTGTTCCTGTGAGATCTCTGAACCATTGCAGTGATCTCCAGGTCAGATTGTTGGAGGTGTTCCTGTGAGATCTCTGAACCATAGCAGTGATTTCCAGCTCAGATTGTTGGAGGTGTTCCTATGAAGTCTCTGAACCATTGCAGTGATTTCCAGCTCAGATTGTTGGAGGTGTTCCTATGAGATCTCTGAACCATTGCAGTGATTTCCAGCTCAGATTGTTGGAGGTGTTCCTGTGAGATCTCTGAACCATTGCAGTGATTTCCAGGTCAGATCGTTGGAAGTGTTCCTATGAAGTCTCTGAACCATTGCAGTGATCTCCAGGTTAGGTTTTGTGAGTTGCTCCTGTGAGGTCTCAACCATTGCAATGATCTCCAGGTCACATTTTGGGAGGTGTTCCTATGAGATCTCTGAACCATTGCAGTGATCTCCAGGTCACATTTTGAGAGCTGCTCCTGTGAAGTCTCTGAACCATTGCAGTGATCTCCAGGTCACATTTTGAGAGCTGCTCCTGTGAAGTCTCTGAACCATTGCAGTGATCTCCAGGTCAGGTTTTGAGAGCTGCTCCTGTGAAGTCCCTGAACCATTGCAGTGATCTCCAGGTCACATTTTGAGAGCTGCTCCTGTGAAGTCTCTGAACCATTGCAGTGATTTCCAGGTCAGATTGTTGGAAGTGTTCCTGTGAGATTTCTGAACCATTGCAGTGATCTCCAGGTCAGGTTTTGGGAGCTGCTTCTGCTCCTCTCTGAGCCCACTGAGTGCTGTAGCTGCTCCTTGTGGCTCTGGGTCACTCCAGAGCCATTCCCACAGCCCAGATTTCCCTGCAGACAGCAAACCAACCCCTGTGCATAGCTGGGGCCAAAATAGTCCCAATATTCTCTTTCCTGCTACTCCAGAGACTCCTGAAATGCAGGGTGAGGTCACTGCAGCCTTTTGGGGTTTGCTGCAGTTTCCTATTTCTTTCAGACTCTTTTTAAAGCTGGGCTGTCCTTATGGAGTCACTGCTGCTGTGTGCCCAGGATCCCTGCAGGCATCCTGATAACCCTGCACAACATTTTTAGCTTTGTGGGGGATCACAAGGTTCAGCAGGGACTTGCTGACATTCTAGGGAAGAATCCAGTGCTGAGCTAAGAATGAAGAGTGGCAGAAAACACTTCTTAATTAATCATCAACAAAGGAATTAATGCCAGCACAGTTTGTTTATTTTTAATTCTCTACGTTCTCTGTAAAGAAATCCTGTGAATGATTTTATTTTGCACCAGGTCAGGATCTAACCAGCTGGGCCTCAAGTAGAAATAGACTGGCAGGTCCCAATAAAGATCTACTGGAAGAAATTTATTTACACTCTTGTAGCAAACACTGCACTGAGTAATGTGTTGATAGCCTGTGAGTATGTTTTTATTTGCTACCATAAATCAACTTGTTGCAGTCCATTTAATATTTCCAATCCCACATCATTATCATGATTCTTTACAAATCAAGGATTTTAAGGGATATAAGGTGCATTTTTCATGTGAGGGTTCCAGCTGAATTTCCATGTCCTTGAGTTGCAGATGCCTTTGTGTCATGAGATCTTTTATTAAAAAAAATATAGCACACTGTTCCTATGCCAAATATTCTTTTGGAAAGCTATTCTTGCTCCCACCCTCAATAGTAACAAGAAAATACTGCACTAGGAGTTATTTTTAAGTGGCTGGAAATAGCATCCATATTATTTCAAGCTACTGATGTATAAAATCTTTGGAAGAAAAGAAAGGCCACTTGTTTATTGCAGGTTGTTTGTTCCCATTTGTTCATTCTTCAATTTTAGAAAAGTGCCACGTGAGCAAAAATTGCCATCCAAGATAATTTGTAAGCACCATGCACCCTCATGAACATAAAAAATTATATAAATGAGAATTGCTATTATTTTTCTCATTTCTCTTGGGATTAAACAAAACAACAAAACTTGGGTATCTTTGATTCTTCCATGCTGTGATCTATCTATTGGAGCAGCTCTCAAAAACTTGGAGAATCAATCCCACAGAAAAATCTTTTCTTTTTAGCAGAAAAGAATGAGGATTTATGCACAATACATTGGGTCCATTCATTAAGTTTTACAGGTGTTTAAAATATTACATCAGAAAAAGGTTTGGTGCATTAGAGAAATTCAGAATGTGGAGACTGTATCAGATATTAAATACTTGAGGTTTTCAGCTGTATCACAAGGGGTGTAACACAATTTTACAGCTGCCATATTTGTGCAGGAGTTAATTTTAGTGCCTGCAGAAATTGAGAATTGTATTCCAGCAACACAATTTATTTCTTTTCGGTTCAGACACCTTAGATAGAAATAAATAATTAACGAAATTCAGAAAAGAATCGTATTTTCTACAACTTTCTGTAGGTAGAGATAGAATTGAACTAAATCCTCAGTATATTTCCAGTGTCACAGTCAGCTTATGACTTCAAAGACAACAGAATTTGTACCATGTGTGTCAGGAGTAGCTTGAGAACATTTAAAATAACATCTTAAATGCACTCACACTGTGCATTTCACTTTTTAAAATTATATTCTTCAAAGGAGAAGTTTTGGCTGGATGCTGTTATGCTCCTCATTCTGAGTG
Source organism: Oenanthe melanoleuca (assembly GCF_029582105.1). Taxonomy (NCBI): domain Eukaryota; kingdom Metazoa; phylum Chordata; class Aves; order Passeriformes; family Muscicapidae; genus Oenanthe; species Oenanthe melanoleuca. The sequence goes on along the minus strand of NC_079341.1, from coordinate 34,855,024 downwards.
TAGATGCTCCTAAAAGCATTAAAAATAAATGGTCAACTCCTTTAGCAACGTTTGCTTGTGAATTTTAATTCATTTTATAGATACTTTCTATCTGTAATTAGCTCCATTGCCTATTCTATAGCCAGAATTAATTACTTCTACAATAACCAGCAATGGAGTTTCTGGAATCACCCTGTATTTTCAACAGAAGGAAACATGTGAGGATACACCCAGAATTCCCTTCTCCAAGTGTTTATTTGATGGAGAACATTTTATTTTTCCCCTCACCCAAGTGTGTCTAATCAGATCCTCCCAAAGCAATGCCATGCATGCAGTGCCTGTCCCATAATTCTCCTTGGAGACAGTGCACAGCTGCTCAGGGAGTATTAGCTGCTTCTTAGGCTTGGTCTTTTCTTTCAATAAAAATCCCAGATGGCCAGAGGTCTTTCACACCACCCTGGTAAATATGAGCCTGCTTCAGGTGGAGAGGTGATCTAAGTCCATATAATTCTGCTTTAAGTGCAAAAATCCCACATTGAGCTCGATTACTGCCTGTTTTTCTCCAGTCCCTCAAGCAGCCAGACTTGATCCAAAGGCAGGAGTGGCTGGAACCAGGAATTATTGAGCCTTAGGAAACATCCTGGAGCTCTGTAAATAGTGTCAGCTCTGCAGGGGTGTGTTTGTCAGGGGAGCTCTTCCAGCTTTGGGCCTGAGTCCTGGAAGTGCTTGAGGCTCCTGCAGAGCTCCCACTGTGCCCAGTTTGCCTCTGCAGTGCTGCTTTCCCTCTGCTCACACCCTCTGGGAGCCAGGGGAGACTTTCCTTCATCAGGGACTGCTGCTTTAGCAGGGATCTGCTGCTCATTTGGGGTGACAGCACATCCATACCCAACATCATCACAGACACCTCAGATTCTAAATGAGCTTCTCTCTTGAAAAAGAGTAATTAGGGACAGGAATTTGGTCAATATTCCCTTGCAGGTCTGTGCACCATGAGTTTTAAAGGAATGACAGGATTTGGGTCTCAATGCTCTGGGCTGGGTGAGAAGGTGGGATTGTCCCACACTGGACTCAATGATCCTGGAGTCCTGTGCCAATGATTCTGTGATTCTCTGCTGAGGTGAGGACACATCCCAACAAAAGGCTGGGATCTCACAGAACTCTCTGCAGAGCACACAAGGTTCCACCAGTTTGTCCCTGGTTTTGCTGTCTCATTCCAGCTCAATCCCATCCACACCACAGGAGGATAAAGAAACTGAACCTGGGGGTGCCTCAGAGCCAGAGGAGCACAGGGAAGGGATGGACCCAGCACAGAGCCTGGGATGGGGCTGGATCATTCTTACAGTTAGTGCTGCTGGATACCAACTTTGGCTTTGGACATCTGTTGAACTTTGAGATTCTTGCAGAGAATTGGAGAATTTTCCAGCCCAGAGGTTTGCTGAGAGTAGGGCTGCAGCTGCCATGGCTTTGCCAGGCTGTTTGCCAGGCTGTTGGAGGCACCACGTGCTGAACTCCACAACTTCCTTTACTTGGCCTTGTCAGGTCAAAGTACCCCACTGCCAACTGATTGAACAAGTCAGACTTGAAACTGCTTTCTGATTGTACCTTAAATGTCTCCCTTCCTACTCCTAAGTCAGGTTATTGCCCCATAAAGCCAACGACAGAACTCCAGGGAGGGAAATACAATTACAGCACTAATATTTATCCCATTGAAAAATGAATAGGCAGGACTCATTTTCCCCCAGTTTTTCAGAGTTGTGTTAAGCTATGCTGTCTGTATCTGAGGTTTTCTCAAAGTTTTAATGACTTTTCATTCGTCCCTGCTCACTTAAATTTTTTATTATTCTTCCATGAATCTCCTGTCATTAATTTAAATCTTTGTGGCAGTGACAATCCTCAGTTGGAGTTTCAGCATATGCAAGTTTGCATCACTTCAGTTTTATTTTCCTGCCAAGCTCAGTTCTCACTCACAGAGCTGCTCTTCACCACTACCTTGATGACTGGGTTTTATTTATTTTACTTTTCTCATGAAGAAGCATTTTAGATAAATTTCTTTTTAGGGTTTTTTTTTTTTTCATCCTGTTCCATCAGTTTTCTTTCTCTCTTATTCCTCTTTAAAACATTTTTTATCATTCTTCCTTAAAACTGCAACATCTTCTGAGGGATTTTTTTTTTCTTAGACTTCATTTTTATGTTGGTTACTTTTTATTCCAGAACACATCATAAAAGAGCTCAAAATCCAACCTATTGCCAGTCTTTGTGGAATAGTCTAGACTTAACAGTTCATTACATTTGCCTTTAATGACTGTTTTGCATTCTGCTTATTAGCACTGTGTGTTTACTTTCAGTCTCTGTGTGGATGTGAGCCTATGGACTCAGTACTGGATGGCTATCCAGGAAACACCAGTGCATGGTGTGGAAAAAATTTAATTTTTGTTCCAGTTGCTGATATAGTTTAGCTCTTGTGAAGGAATTCCTGGCAGGAAGGATGGTGATGCACAGGTTCCCAAAGAAGCTGTGGCTGCCCCTGGATCCCTGGAAGTGTCCAAGGCCTGCTTGGAGCACCCTGGGGTAGTTGAAGGTGTCTCAAACCATTCCATGATTCATGATAACCAAAAAAAATGGTTCAATCAGACAAATGTCTTCATGAACAGGCAAATTCCCATTGATCACATTAGACAGGTGAGGAGGAGCCACCTGCTGATGTCTTTCAGCTACTTTATCACCTAAATTCTCCTCATTGAGGACAATTCTGGCTGTGCATTTCTGAGCTGCTGTCAGCACCTCAGCCCCAAACATCTGCCAATCTCACCTGCAGTTGCAGATATTCTAAATGAGAAGGGGATATTGATAAAACCTGAGAGTGCTTGACCACGCTCAGCTTTGGCAGTGCTGTTGCATTATTCTGGAATTTTTAATGGAAATTTAGAAATTAGTAGCTCTCTTTCAACCCCACACTGAATTTTGAGATAAATCTTTATTTTGGGCAAAGTAATGCATTGCTTCTGGGCTTGGACTTTTGGAGACTTAGTGCTGTACAAAGAGATTTTTAAAGTGGCATAATTTCATCTAAACTTGTACTAAAGGTCCAGCTTATCCATTTAATGTTGGTGTGTTCCTCATACTTTAATTAAGCTTTAATTTTGATCCTCTGCACCTGATAATTTTCCCAAGTTGTTTCCTACTGGGAGGTTTTCAGGATGGAGTTTTCCTTTCCTCTGTCCTGCAGCTCCATCCATCTCTGCCTGGGGCTGTTTATGAACCAGTTTGGCAGATTGGGGCTGGGTGGAGCAGTTGAGATCTCAGGAGTTTCCAGAAATCCTGCTCAGCTCAAGGCTGGGAAGGAGCCAGAGTGAAGAGTGGAGTGGAGCTGCTTTGGAAAAGTGGAGCTCTGTCCCTTAACCTTTCATTTCATGGAAGCTGTTTCATTCTCTTCCCTTTCCTCAGGCTTTTGCATACTTTCTACGAAATTCTGGAAGCAGAGAACAAGGAAAATCCCCTAAACTTCCAACCAACCCAGGAATTTATCCTGCAGATTCATTTTCCCCATGATTTTAGACAAATATTAACCAAGTCCATTGAGCCTTTATATAACACAACTTGAATTTTGGCAATTGCTGGTAATACCTGTTCTTATCACCCTGGACAACTGACATTTGAATTTATTTTTGATTTTTCTCAATGGGAATTTTGGGCTCCAGACTATTTGTGTGGCCCTGTAATCTTGGAATACCTAGAACCTGTTTCTTTTTGGATGCTGGGAACAGTGGGCAGCACACCAAGTGTGACTGTCACCAAATTTTGCTCAAAGGGGCCCCAAATCTTTGTTGTCTTCAAGAAGGAAGGCAAGATCGTTAAAAGTAATTATCCAGTGCCTGCTACTTGTTAATTACTTGTAAGTTCATTATTTTAGACTATGCTCAGAGTATATCCTGCCTGGGCAGTAGCCTACAGGTTCTGAATATAATTTTATTAGTGTCTTTGAAGCAGTCTATTACCTATTTAAAAATACTTCAAAATGTAATTATTTTGATGATCTTTAATCCTACAGGATGCATTGCTAATTATTACTGATATTATAAATTTATTTTATTGTATGGGGTGGATTTTGCCTGACGAGTTTCAGGGTTTTAATTAAAAGTTGTAATGGATTTATTACTGATAACTTTGGGCTCTGTTAACTGGAATGCTAATCACCTTTTCTGCCCAGTATTTTCTGTGGGAGATGTGGGCAATCAGAGAAATGATTCAGTCCTTTTCAGCTTCCTGGAATGGGATGGTTTCCACTTTTCAGAGGAGGCTGAGACCTGTCATGGATGGTGTTGGATAATCGAGGCTCTCACTCAGAATTTGTCCTCTACAATGAATAATTCCATCAGCCAGGATGTGACAAACTGTTGTGACCTTGCAAACTTCTATTTATCAATATGATTGCTCTCCAAAAGTGACCAAACTCCCAGGAAACTTCTGCCCAGTGTAGGTCTTGGAAACATGGAAAGAATTTGAAATATATGGGAAATAAGGAGTGGAAATGAGAGAGGGATCTGAGAACCAGGATTGAGGAGGAAGATCCAGAAGAGCTCAGGTGGACCAGGAGTGGGGCTGGCTGGAAGGGGTGCAGGCTGCTGGAGGTTGTGGGAAACAGGAATTTGGGTGCAATGGGGCACTGGGACATTGGGGTTTCTTTGTAAGTCTGCCCTTTCATATCTTACAGTGTTATTTATTAAATCCATATGTTAGTTAAATGATTAAATACATTAAATCTGTTAGAACTCTCCTAACAGCCCTGGCTTTGCTCTGAGCTATAAAAGAGTCTGTGTTTAAAGATAATTTTTGAGCCCTGACATTGCTGTGCTGGGTTTGCTCATTAAGAGGATGACTTAATTAAACTCTTTCCTACCAGTAAAACCATGTCCTTTGGAAGATTTGTAAACAGGAGTGGGGAAAGCTGGAATTGGTGCAGAGCTGGGGATGTGGGGAGGAGCTGTGAAAGGCAGAAAGGTTTGGAAAGGTTTGGAAAAAGTCACTCTGGAGCTCTGCATGGGACACTTGACAAAAGCAGGGGCACAGAGCAGTGACACTGCTGAGAAGTGCATTGTTCATGCTGGAAATGGGAATATTTTAGCAGCCATCTGGTTACAGTCAATGTGTCCACTCCTGAGGCCTTTAGAGCACACAGTGAGCAGATATCCTACAGCTCTTCCCATTCTTTCACCTCTTATGTTCCTTCCCAGGATGAAAATATTCTGGAAGAAATGCTGGGAATTCAGACATTTCGCCACATTGCACAACCAGGTTGATTAAAAAATCCCCAACAAACCCAAACAGGCAAAAAATGTATTTTATTAAGACATATTTTGAAGCTTTCTGATAATGCTGAGATTTAAAGGAGCCCAAGACATTTTAATATCTGAATTATATTGGATATTTATAGGAAAAAGGGGCATAAGCACTGCCCTTCTTGGGAAATGGAGAAGGATGGGACAGTGTGGGTTAGCCTGGCTCTTGCCTCCCCTATTTAACTGCAATTGGGGTGTTTTCTTATCACCTCTCATCTGAGATAAAGCCCAGAACCTGGATCTGAATTAGGAATATACAAAAAGAAGGTGCATGAGGCAGGTTCTTTGTGCACAGAATAATTCTGAGGTAAAATGCTATTTCTTGCACATTGCTCCAACGCTGCGAGCCAATTGAACAGAAAGTTTGCTCCTGTAAACCAATTTACTGATTAAAAAATGGCACACTCTGCTCATCACCTCCATCAGGGCGTCTTGAACTCCTCTGCTGACTTCTCCAGACAAATGCAAAGTGACATCTCCAAGAAGAGCAGCTATTACTGGCACTCAGCACTTAATGCACTGACCCGGCGTTCCCTGCGTGACCTTGGCACCAGCAGGGAGATTAGGAGTGGGCTGGCTTGTTTATTTCCTTGGAAATAGCCAGCTTGTCAAAGGAGAATTAAACAAAATTTAAAATTATCAGCTGTGAGTTAAAATGAAACAATTTGTTTTGCAACCAGAAACTGAAAACCCTCACCTATGTGGCTGCTACAGACAATGGGGGGAAATATTTTACTAAAAAACACAAAGGTGAGACTGAATAAATGTGGGGACCTAAGTTTATTCCTTTTCAAACAACTCCATCCAAAGTTCAAAAGGATGATTAGACAATAAAGTTGTGTCTAGGTGGTTTAAATCTCAGGATTTCTGAAGCTCTGAAGTGCTGCTGCACCACAGAATGTTCTGATTGCACCAACCTCCCCTATGAGTCTCTTTCCAGTAATCAGGAAAGCAAATTTCCTTGGGAGAAGTGAATTTAGAGTTATTCCCTGCCAGCTGCTTAAAAAGCTGCCAGCTAATCTGTTTCCCTGCTCTTTTTTAGTGTCAAAGTTGAGATGTATCTTGATTTGAGCTGAATTCTTTGTGGAAAAGCTTGGTGATTGCTGGTGTTTTCCTGCTGGAAGAAAAACCCCCTCGACAGAAAACTTCTGAGCTCATTTTTGATAATCACACAATTTGTGGTGGAGCTGAGAATGGGAGAATTACTGAGAATTCACACTGACCACTTGTTCAAGGCACAACAATCACTGAGGGCAGTGGATTTTAAATATAAAAATTATTTTTTTTTTCATGGAGTTTTACCCCATTCTGTTGGTGAACAACATAATTGTGAGCTGTGCTGCTACACTTGGTGTATACCTGGTGTCTGTATGATACAAATTACCTGGAATATGGATTCAATCAGCTCTGTCAGGATTTCCTTTCCCTAATAATGTAATGATCATTCCCAGAGGAATTCTCCCCTCAGTCATTGCTTCATTGAGGTCTTTTGTTTTTACTGCTTGCACAACTTTGCTGCTATTTCTGTTTGTTCTGCCCCATGTTCTCTAATTTTCTCCCGTCTTCACATTCTGAAATTTGTCCCAACCCTGGAAGTGTCCCAGGCCAGGCTGGACAGGGCTTGGAGCACCCTGGGATAGTGGAAGGTGTCCCTGCCCATGGCAGGGGTGGCCCTGGATGGGCTTTAAGGTCCTTTCCAATCCAAATCCTCCCAGGATTCTCTGATCCTGCCATTTTGTGTGTCAGCTTTCCTTTCTTCTTATGGAAAAGGTGAATTTAGGATGATTTCTGGAAGCCATCGGTTCTTGACAGATTCAGGAAATACCTGTTCCTTTCCCAGTTTGTCCCAGACTTCCTTTATAATCCAAAAAAAGACTTTATGGCTTTCACTACAGAACAGAGAGAAATAGAAAGGGTTTTTTTAAATAGTGCCTGTTGTGGTATTTAAGAATAATTATTGCAAATATGTAAATGTCAGGAAGGCATGGGTGGGTAGAAGCCATGGCTTATCTGACCAGCAGCACCGGTCAGGAATATTACAAGAAAGTGAAAAGCATTCTAACATCATAAATAATTGCACAGCAGAATGTTTCTTTACCCTCCATAAATCCAAGTGTGTTTTTCCTGCATGTTCCACACATGTGAGCACCATTCCAGGGAAAGGGCAGCTTGTACAGCTCCAGCCCTGCAGCTGATGGCTCCCCTGGGAGCAATCCCCACTGCTGGGTTTGGCACAGCCGTGTCCTAAAGGGTGGAGTTTTCAGCAGGAATTTTTTGTGAGGTTGATCTTCAGTCTTGATTATTTGCTAAAATCTTTCTCCTAAAAAATATGTGTCCTTAAAAATTCCAGAGAAAGTATTCCAGGCAAACTTTCTGTTCAAACTCTTACCTCAAGGTTTTTAAACAGTTATGAGGAGTAGGTGGAAAAGTCATTAGCAGATCATAATCACTGCTGTGGTATTTGCTTTAGAAATTCAAAATACAAAGCAATCTGCAGAGCATCTCTCAGGATCAGGTGAATTTTCTTTTTGGGACTGTTACTTGCACATGTGGTTGTTACTAATTTTTGATTACATTCTACAGGTGTATTGTGCTACAATCTGGAAACAACATAATTTGGAGTAATTTTTGCAATAGTGTTTTATTTCTCAGTGGGTGATCTTGGTTTGCTCCTTGTCTTAAACACGGAGGAGCAGCCTGGTCCTGAGTTACACAAAATCCTTTGGGGAAAAACAAAAAACAGCTCTGTTGTTTCAGGTATTTATTAACATCCCTGATTTCTTTAAACTCAACACCAGCAGTGCCCTTCCCAGTGCTGAAATAAGAATGGATTCATAAGTTATTCAACAGAAGATGTGAGAATTGGTAATGTATAAAAAATGGAATTATTTTACCTGATAAACTTGGCCTGATTTGACTCATTTCAATCTCAAAACTGTTGGTTAATAATTTGATTGTTGGTTGCAGCATCCACAACACTGGATGTGGAAAGAGCTGTTGTTTAAGCAGTAATATTTAGAAACATTGGTGCTTCATACTTAGGAAATCCATTCCTACCCACAAATAATCCCAATCCAAACCCTCCTCTGCCCAACCTGTTGGTTTTGAGGTGATGGTTCCAAATCCTTCCCTTCAGCCTTGGCTGGGGCTTCTTGTGCAACTTCCACTGAAAAAGTCAAGGAATTTCACCTTTCCCAGCTCTTTCTGGGCAGAGTTTGCACATCCCCTCACATACCCATCATTAATAAAGCACATTTATTCCTCAGCTGACAATTTCTCACAGCAGCTTCCAAGGCAGCATTCCTTTTGTTAAAAGCCTCAATCATATCTGGAGTCATTAAGGATGATAATTACCTCTGGAGGGTTAGAGCAGCACTACTGCTGCAGGAATTTAAGGTGTGTTTTGCTGCTTTGTTTCTGATTTGATTTTCAGGTGTTTCAGTTTAGGTGTGAAAGTGGGGATTAAAGCTGCAGTGACCCAATTATAATTATTGCAGCTGTTAATCACCAGTGATTCAAAGATATTTAAAGGCAGTTGGTAGTTGGGAAAACGAATAAAATATTGTTATTGACAATTCATCATAGAAGTCTTCAATGGTCTTTATAAAAATAAACACTTGGCAATTGTTAAAAAATGTTTGAGATTGCTCCTTTTCTGCTCAGGCAGGTACTATGGGTACAACATTCCTAATTAATTGTTACAGAATATGGAATCACATCCATGTTTATCCACGTGTTCATGTGACAAACTCTCCTTCAACTTCTTCACTGAACTGCCAGAGGTGACCTCTGGAATGGGGTTGGATGTGGTGCCCTCACACTGGATGTGGGAACACATGGAGCTAATCCATGTTCCTGTTCATCTCCCCAGCATTGCCTTTGCAGGGAATTATGGTGATTTAAATGCCAGCAGAGTTATTTTACTTCTGATCATTTTAGGCAAAGCATCCAGTTAATGTGCTTATCCAGCAGGGTTGGCTATTCCATTCATCCAAAGGGACATTCCAGAGGAATAAGGCTGCCAGTTTTAAACTGGGGATGGTTTCATGCTCCAGGCAGCAGGTTGCATTTCCCAGACGGACATGTAGACTCTCTGGAACCACAGGTTCAGGTCCTGGCAGCCAGCCCTGCTCAGGGACACATGTGACACTCCTCTGGTCCCCTGAGTGTGGCTCTGCTGAAATCCCACACACTCAGGGGGAATAAACAGCTTTATCCCCTGCCAGGGGTGGGCACTGGCAGCTACTTGGTGAGGCTCTGGAGTTGCTCCTGCTCCTGTTGGAACAGTGAGAGGAGAAGAGAAACCCTAAGTTAATCAGGGTGGTGGAACAGGCACTCAGAACCTCCCTTCATTCCTACAAAATCTGGCAAATTGTGACAGAAAATTCCACAACTGAATATGGCTGAATTTGGGAAGAAGAATGTGGGAGTTCAGGTGTTACCTGACCTCAGCATCAAGGTGGTTGTTGAGCTGCACTTGATTGTTTGGGGAGGTCTTAATTACAGAAGTTGTGTGTAGAGGTCAAGCAGGCAGAGAAGGCTCTGGGAGACCTTGTTTTTGTCTTTCAGGACTTAAAGGGGCCTTGCAGAAAAGTGGGAGAGTGGTTTTTTTACATAAGTAGGCAGTGACAGCACAAAGGAAATAGCTTCCTACTGCCAGAGGGGAGGGATGGATGGGATACTGGGAAGGAATTCCTGGCTAGGAGGGTGGGGTGCCCTGGAATGGAGCTCCCAGAGAAGCTGTGGCTGCCCCTGGATCCCTGGAAGTGTCCAAGGCCAGGCTGGACGGGGTTTGGAGCAACCTGGGATAGTGGGAGGTGTCCCTGCCTTCCAGGGGATGTGACTGGATGGGATTTAAAGTGCCAAACCAATCTGGAATTCTTTGAAAAAACCTCTCTGTCCCAACTGAAAAACTACTTGGAAATCCTCACAAAATGGGATAGCAGCACCTTGGCAGAGGACCCTTTTTTGAGTAAATATTTTGGCACAGAAATCAAGTCTCACCTTGGATGAACAGAGTGGGATTCCTGCACTGCCCAGGTGCCATCTCATAAACACCCCAGGTATTGTTTTAATCTCCTTTGCCTCAGAACTTTGAAAGAAAATAGGAAGAACAGTGAAGAAGTGCAGGGAGAGCCCTGTGCTGTGTTTTGGAGGGAAAAGGGGAAGTTTTCCTGGATAGCCAAGTGGGAAAACTCCTGTATCTTTAACTGTTATTTAACTGAATGGCTCCATTCACCCCACAGCTGATGGACACCTGGGCAGGGTCTGCCTGCATTTATCAGTTCTGGGCCTGAGTGCTGAGCAAACACCTCACTGCAATATTTTCATAGATCAGGTATGTTCCTTTTTGACAGGCAAAAACAAGACAATATTTCAACCCTGCCCCATCCCTGGTTGCTGCTAAAACTCTGTGTGAGAGCTCTTCAAGAATCCCTCACTTCAAACAGAGGCTGAACTGCAGATGTCTTAAAAATTGGGGACAATTATTATTAAACATTTTGGATAACAATGAGGGGGGGAAAAAATCCCTGAACTTTAAAGATTGTTTAAGATTTCCACATTGGGTGTAAAATGTATTTTTTTAATATTAATTTTGGGGGTCTTTTTGTATCACAGAGCAGGTGCCTTATTCTGACTGGCACAGTTTTTTCTGTGTATCCTGGAGATAGTTGAAGGTCTGAGTGAACACTGATGAATCTGAAACACATCAGTGGATTGAGCAATGAGTAAAGGATTAAAAAAGTCTGTATGTGACAGCAGCAGCTTTCCAGAAAAACAGTTTTAACAACTGTTGCTCTTGTGCAGATGGTGTTAATTTAGCCTTAAATGCTGTCCCAAGGAGTGTGGCTGATCTCCAGGGGGGTTGGGGAAGTCCTGCAGCTTTACTCCATGGAGCAAGCCTGTTGAATTAGATTTTTGCTGGGATACTAAAAGGGAAATGGCAAAAATCAGTTCTGCTGTAGTTTAATTTGTAAGGATCCCTTCCCACTGTGAGTCCCTCGTAGGAATCTCAGCAGCCTGGCCAGAGCAGGAATGGTGCAGGGAGATAAAACAGCACCAGGTAACCATTTCTAAATGAGCAATAGAATAAAAACGAGTCTGGAAGAAAAGAATAATCTCGTTATTGTAAGAGGTGTTCAGCAGCATGGTGTCAATCACTCCCACTGTTCCATAATTCAGAAATCATCTGTGATATCCAACTGTGCTCCAAGTGATCCTCAGACAGGACCAAGTGTAAGTTCTTGCAGGTTTTCTTACATTCTAAAAAGTTTATTTTATTTCTAGGGATGCATTTTTAAGAGTTTCATGCTTGGGGAGAAAAAAAATCATTTTCTAGCAGAAACAATTTTAACTTTTTTACTAATACAGTAACAATCCAGGCTTTTAGATTATTGCTCCTGCTCTTCACTGAAATGAAAATTCAACAAACTTCAGCCTAACTAGAATGGGTTGCACAAAAGTAAAAACCTAGGGAGAGGGAAAAGCTATTAAGAGATTTAAGCACACAAGGAACAAGACCTTTTAGAGGAGATTAAAGTGTGTGACAAGCATTAGTATTTCAAGGTGCTGCGATCTCCTCCTGGATTGATGTGCCTCAGAATGAGATGAGGCACATTAAAAGCTGAAATCATTCAAGCTGGTGTGAGACTGAATAGGAGCAATTACCAAATAGTCAGGCATTAAATAAAATGTGTGATTTTTGGGAACCTGCAGCACAGGAGCCTCGGAGTGATCAAACACGGTGGCCTCGATCCTCTCCCTTGAAATCCAGATTTCAGGAGACAACACTTCTGGGGGAAGCTGGGAAGCTGGAAAGGAACAGCTCCAATTTGGATGCTGCTGTCTGGCACTTGGTGTGGTGAGAAAGCATTACTGACTAAGAGAGAATAATTAAGGTGGTTAATCAGCATTATAAGGGCAGCAGGTGCAGGTTGGAGCAGTGTCAAGGTGCCCAGGTAGCTCTGGGTGCTGTTGGGAGTGAGGACTGACCCATTAGGAGGCTTTTTCTGCATTAAGGAGCCTTATTCCCCCCTGAGCATTAGAGCAGAATCCTCTTAGGCCCCGTTCACACAGTTTGTCTGGGCTGGAAGTCGGGCACAGCACTTTTCCAGGGGGTTGAGCTTAAAGCGTGGCCAGCTGGGATTAACCAGCAAGCCCAGCTTGCCACAGCTGGGGCCCAGTGGGGATCCAGGGCTGGGAGCCTCCAAAGTGGGGGGAGAAAGCAGAAAAAACCACATCAAACAGTTATTTGTGAATAGATTAAACAAAGCACTGAGTTATTGGCAGTGAGAAGAAAAATCATCTTTCTTATCCTTTCTGCTGTTTCTCCCAATAATCCCCAAAAAGGCAGGTCCTTAGGAGAAGTGGGAGTTTTTCCACCCATGGATTGATTTGCTTTCACTAAACTCAGCTGAAGTTTTGTCCCTGAACTAAGCAGGAGGCTCAAAGACTATAAAATCCTATAAACTCATTAAAAAGATACAAACTTGGGTGTGTATTTGTAGTGAAACTTTAAAAAGAAGAATTTGGCTCGATAGCACTGCTGGAAAATTCATGTATGAAATTAGAGCAAATAGTTTTGGTGAAATAAACACTTTTAAACCTTGGAAACATCAAATAAAGTCATTGTTACTGGTTTTGGTTTCAAACAGAGAAATGTTTCAGCCTGAGTTTCAAAAGGAAATCAGTTCTGGAGTGACCTGGGGGATGGATGAAGTTTGTTTCCCACATTTTTTCCTGGTAACTCTCTGAGCACCTCCCATTGATATTTCATTTTCTTGGTGAAACGTGCCAGAAACTTCAGCAGCTGTGCACGTTTGTTCTTTGCTTCTTTCACCTGAACTCATAACTTGGACATTAAAGTCCAACTCTACCCACAAGTTCCTCACCATTTAACGACCTAATATAAAAAATAAAAACCCTTGTTTGTTTAGTAGGGTTAAATATATATATTTTATTATATTTTATTATTATTTCAGCCTGGTGGCTTCCCCAGGGAGCCCAAATAAAACCAGCACAAGCTGCCAGTGACATTTGAGAGCTCACTGTGCCCTGTTAATGAGAATCATGCACTAAACTGCCTTTTTTTGGTGCTAAGTTAAAAATATCAGAGAGGGTCTCAGGACATTTGTGTGGCTGGAATTGCAGCTTATTTTTCAGAGCAGAGTGGTCACAGAAGCAGCAACAAATTCAGGGCTGCTCAGACCCAAGGAGCAGCAGTTTTCCCAGGAATTATTTATTGAGCAACCAGAATTGAACATATGGAGGATTTTCCTGCAAGAACTTTTGGATGGTTTTGGATAGAATCCATATATTGATAATAATATTAATAATGGCATTAATGATAAACCTCTAAATTAAACACACTTATTTAAAGCTGCATTCAGGAAGTTGTTCGTGAGTATCCCATCAAAACCTGGAATATTTTCTTATTTTAGCTAAACTCAGATTAAGGAATTTCCTATTTTTTGGTTCTAGACTGAAGTTATAAATTCCCATCCCTAATACAATTTACTGATTAAAAAATCTCAGTCATGATTTTGAGGTGTGTTTCTGGAGACTTTTTCAGAAACCTGGGAGGGAATTGTTTGTGATATTTGGTTTTCAGTTGGAAATTACAAATTTTTACTTGTTAAATTGTGGTGTTTCTGAATATTTTACTGATGCTGGAGAGGGGTTGATCTTTAAATCAGATTCAATCCACAGGTTGGATACTTTTCCTGGACATCTGCTCCAGAGTCAGATTTTAGTTATATTTCCTTATAGGAAACAGAGAAAATTTGTTCACAGTTAAATTTGTTGCTGTCTTCTGTTCATGCCCCTTTTAGTAGAAAAAACTTTTAATATTTCTCTAACAAAGTTCCTTTGCCAGGGGAAGGAATCATTAAGGGCTACAATTCATGAGAAAGTTTTCAAAACATCACAGATCAATTTTTTGGAAAGTAATTGATGATAATTCCTTTTTTTTACATTTCCATGACATATAAACTATAAAATTTTATGTTGAAAAATTCACTGATGGAATTATACACTAAATTTTTGTTGCTTTCTTGGGAATGCCTTTTAAAACAGGGATGGACAATGGGATGTGCTGGTGGAGGTGGTGTCAGGACTTGTAGAATTTTGCTGTATCAAAAAATATCTACAAGATGTGACTGAGGTTTTTTTCTACTCAGCCTCACATTGATGAGATAGAAAGTTTTTTGTGTTACATTGCAATACACAAAATTATAAATGATTTTTAAGCTCAGTAAAAACACTGCAGAGTGGTGAGAAGTGGTGGTGCTGTGGAATTCCAGAACAGCTTCAAGAGGTTGTTGTGGTGTCTTTATTCTCATGTTTTATGTAAAAAAATAAACCCTTATTATTCATATGCAAAGAAAGGAGAATAATTTTTCTCCTTCCAAGCCCCAGAATTACTCCTGGCAATTTTAGTGCTCTCACCCATGACCTTTCTAAACAGTGCAAGGTTGGTCTTGTTTGTTTTCTTGGGAGTTGCCTTTTAAAAATCAAATATTATATTTCAATTACTCTCTACCAGCAGGTTGTATGCAGAGGAAGTTACAGGAACTTAATAATAGTAATAATATCATATTAATATATTAGTACTTTATCACTAAAACAGTGATAAGTTTGCCCACCACTCCAAAAAATAGAGCTGTACATGAACTTCAGTTGTAGCCAAAGGGACAGAATGCAAACACACTGTAAATATAAAGTAAAAATTAAAATATTGAGTGTTTATTTTAGAATTTGAGGGGAAAAAAAGGGATGTTATCTGTGTTATTTCTTTGGCATTTTGTTATTTGTTATTGGGTGTTGTCTCTTTGGCAGTTTTAGAGCTCTTGAAAAAGCTGAACAAAATCCTGTGTTTGAATCCTGCCTTTCTGCTTTGATCTACCACAAAGTGAGCAGGCAAACTCCTGGAGTTATTATGGAAGTAGGTTGAGCCTGTGTGAGAAATCTGAGAGGAAAACTCCTTCATTTCATTACAGATGCATTAACTCCAGAGGTGTTCCCAAAATACTGGCTATCCAAAGGAGGGATAAAGAAATAAATAAACAGAGAAAACTGCAACCACTCCAGGTTTGTTGAGGGTGATGCATCTATGTTTTCCTGGAGTGATTCCACACACAGATTCTGTCTGTAATTAATAATATCCATATACTATAAATTAATAATTTAAATTAGTTTTTCTGCAATCATCCTTAATGCCAGCATTTGAATAAAGGCCTTTCTTTAGTGTTAGTGAAAAAAAGCCTCATTTATATATTAGAGAGAGCTGAGAAAAACAATCCAGGAATCGTGTGAGCAGAGGAATCCCTCAGGAGTGATGTTTGGGAGGGACACTCGGGAATCCTGAGGAGCTGCAGCCCCAGATGCTCCATGAGGACACAGGGGTTGGCTTCCTCTTGTGTTTTCCTGGGATATTTTTTCTCTTACCTTATACTTACATATCTGTGCACACAAACAAAGGATGGGAATGCTGGAGCTGCTGTCTCAAAGTTTTATTCCATTACAGCCATCAGTCTCATTTTACAGACCAAGCAGGAAAGATGGAGCAGCTTCAGCTGCTGGCACAGCAGTGTTACAAACTCTTTAAAAAATGTGATTAAAATCCTTAATAGCAACTAATATTAAAAGTGTTTGCTTAACCCAATTAATAAAGCTGCAGTTACATCTTGCTTTGAGCAATGCTTGCTTGCAATAGCTTAAATCAATGGAGAAATCTTCATTATTAACCTTAGAGATTTCTTCTATTTTGCCTAATATGTTTTCCTGAGATCTATCTCTATTCAGCTCCCAGCCCTGTTGTTTCTTGTCCTTGCATCTTCAGCATTCTTGCATTTCTCCATCCTCAGATTTGCTTTCACTCAGCTTTTTAAGAGTTTTATACCTTTTCTATTTCCCACAGCTTCCCACTGCCAGAGGCAGGGATGGATGGGATCTGGGGAAGGAATTCCTGCCTGGGAGGGTAGGTAGGAGTCCTCACTCTCCTTTATGGACACTGGCTTTTCACAGCAGGATTTTCTGTAACTGGGGTAGGGGAAGTGTCCCTGTCCATGGGCAGGGGTGGCACTGATGAGCTTTCAGGTCCCTTCCAGCTCATTCTGAGATTTTGTGATTCCACAATTCTCCCTTTATTCTCATTTCTGCCTGAAAAGGACTCAAATTCCAGAGAAGCTGTGTGACAGAATTTGAGTAGAGTATGAAAGCAGAATGTAGGAAATTGCAGAATACAGAAAAGCTGTATTATATGAAAAGCTCCAGAGTATAAATTTAAAAACTGTACAAAATCTTTATTTATAGATTTCAGTTTTAGTCATCCAACTCTTTAAGGCTGCAGACAACAAGACAGATGAGATTGCTCTGGGAAACTGCTCCCAACACACCCAGCTCTTTATATTTGGCAGATGGCTCAAGAAACATACATATAACTCTATTTGGGAGTAATTTTTATTTGTTACCAATTACTAAATGTGTTATAAGTCACTCTGTTGCAGCCTGATTTGCAGTTGTTAACCTGAGTGTGGTGAAGCTGGACTGGGAACATCTGTATTTATTGCAGTCCATGGGAACAGAGAATCCCAGAATGTCTGGGATGGAAGGGACATTAAATCTCATCCCATTCCAGCCCCTGCCATGGGCAGGGACACCTTCCACTGTCCCAGGCTGCTCCAAGCCCTGTCCAGGCTGCCTTGGACACTTGCAGGGATCCAGGTGCAGCCACAACTTCCCTGGTGATCAGTTCCATTTTTAATGAATTTTTGCACTTTTATTTTCCTTAATTCTGTCAAAGCCCAGGTGGGAACACAGTTGTGGTTTAGAGATATCAGACAAGACCAGTAAATGACTGAAAGTAGATATTTGGTGCCCTGTAACTTAAGTATTCACCAGTAACTTGTAGCAGACCCCACTTTGTTCTCTTGTCCAGAAATCTCAATTTTTAAAACATTTTCCCTACTAGAATTTGCACATGGAAATTCTTCTTGTTTCAGTTTCTAGTGCAGTCCTTATTTGTGATGGTGACAATGACATCCTGTCCCCCTTGCAAGGAGCACAGCCCCATGTCTATGTATTTGTTCCCAATAAATACAGCTCAATCCCTGCTGCTGGAAATGATGGGTTTTTGTTTTGAGGAAAAAATCTCAGATATAGATCAGTGTGTTTCAAACAAGTTGTAAGCAGGCAAGGCATCTTTTCAAGTAACTAGGGCAGAAATAATGATTCATAAACTTCAGTAAATATGGACTTAGATAATTTTAAACCTTTCAAGGACTGTTTGTGTCTGTGCATTTGGGGAATCTGTAAATGAACCCCTCAAAATATAGAAAAAGGTGACAGAAAAATCTGTATTTCATCTTCACCCCTCCAAGTCCCTCTGTACCATTGAAGTGAAAGAAAATTCCAGAGATAAATATTCAAGCAGCAGGCTGACAACGATAATGAAGCTGTGGGCTATGACTGGAGAATAATGACATTTCTTGAAATGGCTTCATGAAAGAAGAGGCAAAATGTGTCTGGTTGTTGACAGAAAGAACATAAGAGATGAGCTCAAGACCAGTAATTTTTTAATATGTACAGCATGGGTGTTTTATAACAAAATAGCATTATACTAAGTACTTAAACTAAATACAAAAAAAATTACATTATTAGATGAAAAAAACCTCTGATGCTTGAACATTTCTAAATCTTTTCAAATCCCGATTCTCTTCTGTCATCTGTGATGTTTCATGAGAAGGAATTGTCCCCACAGAACAAAAGGGAGGAGAGGAAATGTATTATTTATAAAGGTTGTTCATTATAATGATTCTGAGAGAAAACATTAAACGCAGTGAGAGGTCCTGACTGCACTGGATTAGGGAAAGGGCAAGTGGTAGGATGGCAGCTCTGAACTTTGAGCAGCATTTTCCATTCTGTATCTGCAGCTGGGAGCTCTGTGCCTTTTGGAAGGACAATTTTATGCCCACTCCTGGCTCCTGTAGTAAAGGTGTGCCTGAGGGAATCAGGCAATCCTTTGTGGGAATCAGGGGGAGTTGGTGGCCACAGCCCAGGGCCAGAGAGCCCAAACCTGCCCTGGGTGAGGTCACAGCCAGAGGGAAGGGATGGGGATGGGCTGGAGAGGTGGGACCAGTGATCCCTGTGAAGTTCTACAGGGCCAGCACAAACCAGGGTGGAGAAGGGATGGAGAACAGTCCTGGGGGAAAAAACTGGGGATGTTGGTTGAGGAAAAGCTGGAGGTGTCCCAGCTGTGTTCTCTGGCACCCAGAACCCTCCAGTGCCCTGGGCTGGTCCCACAGCTTGGGCAGCAGGAAGGGGAGATGATCCAGGGGCAAGTGTCCAAGGCCAGGCTGGACAGTGAGAGGTGTCCCTGCCATGGCAGGGGTGGAACTAGATGATCTCAGGTCCCTTCCAACCCAAACCACTCCACAATTTTAGTCTGAGGAATTTGTGCTGTACTCCAGCGCTGTGACACATCACTAACAGATAGAAGAAATTGGTATGACTAATTTAAATGTTTGAGCTCTTTCATTTCCATATAATCAGTGAAGCAGATATTTAAACATGGCAGCTAAAGTGTTTATTAAGACATTGAAAGACTGTCTGGTTTAGGGAGCAGTTGTAAAACTGCTTTTGAGAGCAGTTTTTGTATTTTCAGGAGATTCAGCCCTTTGAGAAAGGTGTCATTTTCCTGTGTGCTTGTTTTTGTTTGTCATTCTTGCCAAGCTCTGTATCTCTAGCTCAATATTTTTATTAAAAACCACATTCAGAAGTAAATTTTACTTTGGCAGTCTGTCTTAACCTCTGAAGAATAAAACACTGCTGTTTGCTGTGCAAACAGAACCCCAGAGAAGCCTCTAAATATGACCTCAAAGCTCCCTGACTTAAAAAAAATCTCCAAGAAAGGAAAGGAGATGCCTCTCCTTCAGAATTTTTGCTGCATTCTCTATTAAAAGCATAGATGACATTAGATAAAAATTAGCTTAATGAGATCTGCATATCTTATCACAGTATTTTACCTCCTCAGAGCTGATAAGAGGTTTTCAAGAATAAGCACTGCATGGATCAAAGCTCCACAAATAAGAAGGGGTTTGTTTGGTGGGTTTTTTCCTAACTCAGTAATTTGAGGTCTGAGCTTTCAGTGGCCACAGCAGAAACAAATTCCTCTGCTGGACTGGTAGATCCCAAAAATACCTGGGATGTGAGAGATGGGCACAGCAGGGTGGGAATTGCAGCTTTGGGGAGGTCACCCCATGTGTCCCATCTGGGGCTTTGGGTTTGGGGAGGAGCAGCTGTTGCCAGGAGTCACCTGGGAGGTTTGGAGAAATCTCTGGAGACAGACAAGGGAAATCCTCCTCTGGAAGTTGGTGCCTATCTCAGGCTCCATCACTTGGGATCAACTGAAGGCCATGGATTCTTCTTAAAACAGTGGGAAAATTGGATTTTTTAATTTTTAAAATTTTTTTTAGAGCCTAACAGAGCACTCCCCTGTGAAGGGATTCCTTGGAATGTTCATCCCTCCTTAAAGATCTGCAGGATCTCAAACACAACCCCTGGGCAGAGCTCCTGGACAGAGCCCTGGATGTGCTGAGCTGCTGAAACCCAGAGGCCAACCAGGATCCCTAAGGATGGGGACCAGGAGTCCTGGAGCAGCCTGGGGTAGGGGAGGGTGTCCCTGCCCATGGAAAGGGGTGGAACAAGAAGAGCTTTAAAGTCCTTTCCAGCCCAAACTATTCCATGATTTGGTTTTGCAGCCTTGGATCTGGAATGCTCAGATTTGGGTCCCAAGCTCCAGTTATGATGTTACCTGTACCCAGCTCTTGAAATGTTAAAACAAACAAAAAAAAGAATTAATTGACACCTTTCAGATGCAGGGCCCATTTTCATGCTCTCAGAAAGTTGGCAGGACTTCATCTCTGAGTAAAACTCAGGCACATTTGTAGAACACGACTGAGTGAACAGAAATAACATGAAAATATTTATCCAACTTTCCCCTTGAGTTTTGTAATGCTTATTCAGGCAAGTGGCTCTTTTAAAAAAAATTTATTGCTTCTTTGCCTGTCACTTAGGAAATTTGAAAATGTCACCCTTTTTCAAAATTTGTGTTTTGAAAATAACACAGTAGAAGAGCAGTGGGGGTTTGAAGGAGGAAGGTGAGAGTTGTGGACTCTGAATTAGCAGATTTGTTTCCTACAGTGGGGACAGGAGGTTATGGTGTTTCAGGGAAAAGCAGTGCAGTCCAGAGGAAAAAAAAAAGTTATTCTGTGAGCTGGGATGTGTTTGAGAGGTGAGGAGAGTGAGCATGGGATGTTCCTAATGATAATTTCCTTCTTTTGCTTCCCAGCTACACTTGGATTCCTCCTGTCATTTAAATATGCTCATCCTCTAATTGCTGATGATTGACCCTGTTGTTGCATTAATTTCTCTTCTCCATTCCAGCATTTGAAACAGGTACAAGCAGAAAAACAAGAACTGAGAACATTGGAAAGTTTATTTTTCCATCAGCAGTGACATCACTGCTTTTCAGGTGCCAGTAATTGTAAACATCCCTTGTTTTCAATTCTTTGTCCCCTTAATCTCATTAGGAGAATATCAGACGTTAAATCTTTTAAGTGGCATTAGGGAGTGTGTTCATCCATAACATATGAGAGTGGCAGGCAGTCCTTAGCACCCCCTGCTCCACAAGGTTTGCTGTTTTCCAAGTTGCTGTGCTGAAAAATGAGGTTTGATTCCAGAAGGGCTTTGCTGGCAAAGGTGGTTGTGCCATGGAGGAAAGGAGTGTTGGCAGTGGGGTAAATCAGGGAGGAAAAGGAGGTGGAATGGGGCAGGTGTGACAGCCCAGCCTCTCCACAGAGATTTTCCAACGTTGGGATGGGAGAGCACAGGGTGATTGTCAGACACGTTGATGTGCAAGGTCAGGGGAGGATGTGCTGCAGCATCCCTGCTAACAGAGCTCCCCTCTGATCCCACCCCCCAAACTGAGCACAACAGCTTGTTTTCCTGCAGGAAATCACTCATTTCTTCATCTTCTCAGCTTGTTTTGCTAGTTGGAGAGATTTTCATGCCCTTCATGCTTCTCTCTTCTTCTTTGCCTCCTTGCTTCCTTTTCACTCCCACTTATTTCCACACCTGTCCTTCCTATCTTCCCTAACCCAGCCTTACACCAACAAATTATTGAATACTTCTCAAATATCAGTCAAAAGTCTTATGCCCTTCATCTTTCCAGTCATTCCACAGCTTTTCTTTTCTGCTGGTGGTTTTTTGCCTTGGAAAGATTGTAGCTACTTGAGACAAATCTTTGTAACTTCATTAAAACAGGCTTTTTTAGCTTTACCATATGTAATTTTAAAGCCTCTGTCTCTGAAAGTAACAAAAATACCCCTCAAAACACAAAACAGGGATAAAAATTCTGGATGTAATTCTCTCCCAGAGCCAATGATGAAGACAGGAATCTGGTGATGGTGAAGTTCTCTGGAGCCTTCCTTAGCTAAATACAGAAAAAAATGTACTTTCTGGTTAAAAAACTTCCAGAAGAAATAGGAACTATGATGATTCCTGCAACTCTTTGGAAGAAAAACTGATTCCAGATAAGATTTAGGGGTTTATCAGCCTCTTGTTCATAGATTGAGTTTGTTCTGCCCTATCAGAGATTTCCCCAGTTAAAAAAGAAAGTTGGTTGTTACAAGGTGGACTTTGACAAATATCACAATAGACCTTTGATCAAACAAAGATTGAGGCTAAAAATTTTATTCTCTGTCAAATTTCTGAGAACCTTGAGGTGAATTTTATTTCATCCCCAAACCCACAGGTTCTATTTTTACAAAATCCACTCCATTTTCCTAGAAAATGTGTCAAAGACAATTTGATAGCGTGGCTGTGCTGCACAAGAAGTTTCAGATGAGAACTGTTGTAAAATCACAGCCCCCACTGTTGCTCAGAGCATGGATGTGAACTGAAAAACCAAAATTTTGTCTTGCAAAGCCACCTGGCTGCAGTTGATAGTCAAATCTATGGTTAACCCCTTTTCTGTAATGTAATTAAAACACTGCTGAATGATCTGTTTAGTGTGGCCTGGCTGCTCCCTGGGAGCACAGCCCTTTGTGTCCCATAATCCTGGCCTTGGTGCAGGGCTGCCCATGGCCAGGGCTGTGAAACCTTGTTTAAAGATTTGAAGATCTTCTTAATCCCTTCCCTGATGAGACACCCATTGCTGAAAGCTGGGGGGAAAGGTCCATCTGTCTTGCAACATATGTGTTTACACTGTAAAATCAGTAAATACAGCAGAGAGCTGCCAGTGCCAAGAATTTCCTTTAGTCATA
Organism: Oenanthe melanoleuca; assembly: GCF_029582105.1. NCBI lineage: Eukaryota > Metazoa > Chordata > Aves > Passeriformes > Muscicapidae > Oenanthe > Oenanthe melanoleuca. The sequence goes on along the minus strand of NC_079341.1, from coordinate 34,832,385 downwards.
AACTGAGAGACATTGTTTGGTTATTGTTCCTGGGGTTTACACACACCCGAGGGATTGGGATTGCAAATCACCCAAAGCAGAGCTGAGCTTGCACCACAGCTCCCCCAAACCCCAAAATATTCCCACAGAAGGGCACTGGCAAAGCCAGCACTGCAGTGGGGGTCTGGCTTCCACACCAAGGCCGTGGTTCACTCTGGAGTTTGGATGGATGGACAATGGAATGTTGGATATTCCCCTTTCTGCTCTTACTCCTGTGATTTACAGATGGAGAGAGGTTGGTGGAAGGAGGATCCCAGCCAGAAAGGAGATGCTGTGGCTGTCCTAGGAATAAATCTGTTCAAAGCTGGAGAAACACCAGCACATCAATGTAAGGAGAACCTGGGGCTGCTGAGAGATCCAGAGGAGTCCATGGAGATGCTCCAGGGCTGGAGCCTCTCTGGAGCCAGGCTGGGAGAGCTGGGAATGTTCCCCTGGAGAGGGGAAGGATCCAGGGGGAGCTCAGGGCCTAAAGGGGCTCCAGGAGAGCTGGAGAGGGGCTGGGGACAAGGGATGGAGGGACAGGACACAGGGAATGGCTCCAATGCCAGCAGCAGGGATGAATATTGGGATATTGGGAATTGGGAATTCCTGGCTGGAATTTCCAGAGCAGCTGTGGCTGCCCCTGGATCCCTGGAAATGTCCAAGGCCAGGCTGGAGCAGCCTGGGACAGTGGAAGGTGTCCCTGCCCCTGGCAGGGGCTGAGCTGCAATGTCCCTTCTAACACAAACCATTCTGGGATTCCATGAATATCAAGAGGAATAAATTGCATTCTCTGGCACATTGCATGGCTTTAGTTTTAATCTGTTTCTGGTCCTGAAAATCATTTTAACTTTTTGTTATATTTGTATTTCTGCTTAGAAAACTGCCAACACCACCCCCCCCCCCAAATACTTCTTTTTATTGTTCACTGTTTCTGTAACTGCAGTGCCTGGGGAGTGAAGTTACAGAACATGGGCTGCTCTGCAATGTTTTGTTCAGATTTTGAATTAAAAGTGTCCCCTAGATATGGCAATTCACTTTTAATTGATGATTTAAGTATGAAGCCACCAAAACAGGGAAGCCCCTGGCAGCACTGGGATGAAATGGATCCACTTGGCAGGAAGGGGCTTAAGCAAAACATCATTTTTGGAACAGGTAACACCCAGAGGAAAACCTCCAAGCAGGATTTGAAAGAGGGCAACTGGGTAACTTGTGCAGGAAATAATTTCTGTGTGTGAGGAACAGTAGCTGAGGATATATAAAATATGTATTTGAACAATGGGAAAGGCAGACAAGATCTGGTTATGGGCTGTGCTGAGGTGGAAATCAGTCTTGGAGACAGCAGGAGGGAGATCTGGGGACAGAGGAAGATGCTGAGTTACTTTGAGAAAAACTTTAGTTCAGTTTAGGAGGAATGTGTGGCCAGGACCTGGCAGTGGAGTTGATGGGTGAGGATGGCCATGGGGAAGGAGGTGAGCAAAGCCCCAGGGAACCACAACTGCAGGGATTTTCTGCAGAAAGAGCTCACCATAGGCACAGTCTGGGTGTGCAGGCTTTAAAGTTGATTAATGTTAATGATGCCATCCATTAGAAGTGCTGATATTGGCTGTGGCAGAGAGTGCAGAGCCTGTGGAGTGTTCATCCCTCATGTACAGCACCTGAAGTTTGTTCCTCTCTGTTCCCAAGGAGATTTGGGGGAGAGAGGCTGAATTCTGGGCTCAGTGAGCTGGGAAATAAATCAATCTGTGAGTCATTAATACACCAACTCCTGTGTGTGGGCACATCAGGTGGAGCAGCATGGTGGGGGGGTCCAGACCACTGCCCCTGATTGTCAGGAATTCCTACAAAGCACAGGGATTGTTCAGGGAATGTGTGTGGTAATAATGCAGCAATTACAGCCTGGAGAACAGAGCAGGTTAAATCAGGTGAGAAACCCCAGTAAATGATCTGATTCATAAGGAGTCAGGTGAGTGCCTGCAGATGGGGCTGGAGATAGGACTGAGATCACATTTAGGTTTTCCCTGGGTGGAAGAAGTTGCTGGGGAGGCTCCCACTGCAGAGTCCATATGGTCCCTGCTGTGGGGATAGAGAGGAGAAATCTGATCCCTGTCCAAAGCTCGGGATATCTGTTCTCTAGGAATGTGCTCATCCATCCACCCTTCAGTTTTGACAAAGTGCTTGATGGCTGCCTGGAAGATTGTTCCTAAAACTTGGAAAATGACCTGCTTTTACTCTCACAAATTCCTGATTAAAACTGCTTGTAACTCCTCAGAATTACACAAAACTGGGGATCTCATCCACTATTCTGTTGCCTACAGAAGATTTGGGGGAATGGTGCTTGCAAGGCATCCTGAAGGAGCAGCAGTGTAAAAATAGCAGAGGGAAGCTGGAAAAGCAGAGGTGGCAATGCTCGTTTTGGAGTGGGCTGGGCCAGGATCTTGTGAGACGAGATTTTCTTGGTTTGCAATTGATTATCCTGGGAGATTAGCAGCAATTGAAGGAGCTGCACGTCAGCTCCTGACTGCAGAAATACTGCCTGGGCAGGCAGGGAGAACATTCCCAGGCTGGGGGGTTCTGGAAACACTGGAAAAATGGGGATAAAGAAAGTTCTTCAAAAAAAAAAAAAAAAAAAAAAAAAAAAAAAAAAAAAAAAAAATCAAATTATATCTGTTACACTTGAAAAACAAAGCAAACAGCTGACTAATTCTAAGAAATGTTTTGTTTTCTATCTTTTTTATGAATTTCTTATGTTGTTGTTCTTTTTCCCATTTTTCTCATCAATAAGAGCTGGGCAAATCCTGGTGCCATGATTCATTTTTTTAGTAGATATATAAATTGCTGTGTCAAAGCATGAAAAATTTGCTGCACAGAGAAGAGCAACAGGTTGATCAAACCCCTCTGCAAAATTAAATCTGATTTAGGTGAAGATGAGGAAAGAGCTGACTCTTAGAAAAATTCTATTTAGTGATGAGAAAAAAGCAACTTTGGGGGTTTTGAAGGATTTCTGGTTTCCAGGACATGTGTGGACACCTGGAGTGGGAGAAGGGAAGGAAAATAAATCCACCAAGGAACAACTCCTTGTTATCTTTCAAGGCAGAAAGATGAGAACATCTGAGCCAGTGGGTAGCAAAGAATGTCAGTTATGTTCCAATCTAGATTGGTGAATAAAAAGATAATCATCAGTAAATTAGAAGAGGTGTTGAAAGCTCAGTTAATTATAGGAAATGAGGAAATTAGAGTGCTGAGTCTGACTGTTTCTGATTCACTTGTTAATTTAAAAAAAAAAAAAGAGTGGTGGGGTTTTTGTCATCTGTACTTTTGGCTCAGGTATGCAGTGATAGCACTAGGATTTTAAAATTTGATTTAATTTTTAATAGCTCCTCAAATTAGGGTTTTGTCTTTGGCTGAGCATTATCTGGAGGAGTTTGTGGTTTTAATGCATCTCTCCAAGGTCAGGAATTGTTTTCTCTTGCACAGAGCCTGAGTTCCTGCTGACCATGAAGTGGAACACAAGAACTCTGTTGCCTCTTAAATCAGAGTTGTTTGTTCCAATGATTTTAAGAAAAAATTAAAATTGTAGCTTGAGAATCTCCATATCTTATTTTTAACTCATGATTAAATCCAGTGTGTGAGAGGGAGAAATAGTTTGACCAAAGGAGTATTAAGAAATGTTTTAGCCAAGTTTTTGTGTCATACAAGGCATGATTTATTTTTGCATTTACCTCAAGATTTTTCTGTTTTAAGTCTTTCTTTACTCTTTCTTTGAGTACTTGCCCACCAAACAGATGCATTTAAATGACCTATAAATTCCCTTTCAGAGCTGAAAGAGGCCCCCAGAGTTACCATCACCTACCACATTTCTGATTTTTCATGTTTATTCTTGGAAGTAGCTTCTTCACATGAAATTAATGAAAAGCTCTTGATTTTTCAGTCTTGGTTATGCAATAATTCTGAGTAAACACAAATCTTTCTTGCACTGCCTCTTGCAGTTTGGAAATCACTTATGAAACCACACTGGAATTATTGGACAAGTTACAGAGAATGGAGTATTGACTGCTGGCAAAGGAATTGGGTGAAACAGGAATCCAGTGCTCCTCTGGGGCTGGAAAATCAGCAGGAAAGCTTCCCAGGAACTTAGAAAGTGATTTCCTTAGATTTTTATGGGACCTTTGCATATGTACAGCATTTCCTGAATTTACAGAGAGGTTCTTTAAATAGCAACAGCAACAAATATGATGCCTAAATAAATAATTCCAGATGGTCCAGATATTAAACAGCAATTATATTGGAAAGGGCAACATTTCAACATCTCTGGGCCTCTCTGCAAGTTTATGGAGAGAATATTGTCCATATCAAGCTCTTGTCCTTTAATCCTTTTTTCCTTCATATGATCCATGGTAGGAGTTGGAATGAGCTGAGCTTTAAGATCTCTTCCAACCCAAATGACTCAAGAATTCTCTGGTTCTGTGATTCTAGGAAGAAAATATTCAGGAGCAGAGTGATTTTTTTTTTCAATGTTATATATATTTTATATAATATTATATTATTATAATAATTTGGCAGGATAAATTCTTTATAATCCTTTGATAAAGACTTTTCAGGTCCAAATTCTTTTTTAGCCAGAGTAGTAATTGCAAAAGGTGATATTTCCATGGAAAAAGGTGAAGAGGAAAAGAAACATCCCCAGACTTTTGTGTCAAAAGGGAGTTGGATCCTCCTCAATTCCCCATTCCTGGTATTTTTAAATTTGAGATGGCATTTTGGTCAGGCCAAAACAAGAAGAAAATGTTCATTTTCCTGACTTTTTGCCCTCTGTGAAAGGTAAAGGGGGTTAAGCAGGTTGAGATCCTCCAGGTGCTCTGTTTTTCTGGGAAAAGCTGGGAATGTGGCTGTGCCCAGCTCAGCCTCAGCCATGGGGCAGAGCTTCCCCTCTGGGCTGAGCCTTTAACTCCAACCAGCAGCAAAAGTGTGGAACTAGGATTGGGAATGGCTCCAGTGGATAAAAATCTAATTGAGTTAGCTGGAGCTCCTTGTTGTGTGGGGACAGGGAAAGGGGAAACTCCAGTGAGCAGAGATCCAGTGCCCTGATCAGTTCTGGTGATCAATACCAGATCAGTTCTAGTGATCAATACCAGATCAGTTCTGCTGATCAATGCCCAGATCAGTGCTATTGATCAATACCCAGATCAGTTCTATTGATCAATGCCCAGATCAGTTCTAGTGATCAATGCCCAGATCAGTTCTATTGATCAATACTATTCTATTGATCAGTGCTGCTGATCAAAGCCCAGATCAGTTCTAATGATCAATGCCCAGATCAGTTTTATTGATCAATACTATTCTATTGATCAGTGCTATTGATCAATGCTCAGATCAGTTCTATTGATCAATACTATTCTATTGATCAGTGCTGCTGATCAAAGCCCAGATCAGTTCTAATGATCAATGCCCAGATCAGTTTTATTGATCAATACTATTCTATTGATCAGTGCTGCTGATCAATACCTGCCCTGTGCTGTTTCCCCAGCCTGGACTGAAATCTGAGATCATTTCAGCAGAGGCAATGGCCAAGGGGATCTTTGTCTGGGACCTTTGGGGCAGTTCTGGAACGATGCCCACGAGAGCCCTGAGTCCTCAAACACAGATCCCCTTTGCTATTAAATCAATTATTTATTCAATTAACTCGAGTTTCATTTCCAGGGAAAATGCAACAGTGCAGCCCCTCCTGGGAGCCCAAAGGGACAAACCAGGATGGACAAACCAGGAAAATGTTCCTCACTCCATGATTTTCTCAGGAACATTTGGCCAAGGGGGTTTATTGGCACACTGAGTGTGGCTGGCTGTGACAGAAATAAAGGATATTATCTGAGGATAATAGATATATATTATATATGGAATAAAGGATATTATCTGAGAATAATAGATACATTATATATATGAATATATATTATTATATAATGAATTAAAGGATATTATCTGAGCATAATATATATTATATATGAATATATACATTATATGATGAAATAAAGGATATTATCTGAGGATAATAGATATATTATACATTGAATACATAGATAATGAAATAAAGGATATTATCTGAGGATAATATATATAATATATGGACTATATATATATATCATATACTAAAACACAGGATATTAACTGAGAATAATATATATTATATATGAAGATATATATATATTAAAATGAAATAAAGGATATTATCTGGGGGATTGTTTCCTCCTCTGATGTTTGCTGGGTGTGGGACAAGCCAAATATCAATCACTGCATTCCTAAATTTTGGAAATCCCATGTAAGAGATTTCAATCCAAGCCTCCTCATTCAGACTCATTCCTTGCTCAGATTGGGAAATAAGAAAATGCATTCCTTTTTTTCCTTTTTTTTTTTTTTTTTTTTTTTTTCCTTTCCCTTCTTTCTTCCTTCTTGCCTTTGTCTAGGAATGGTGGAACCGCTTTAATTGATGCAGGGTTATTACTGTAGGTTTTAGCTAAGGTTAATAAAGCAGAAATTTAATAGATACATTAAAACGTCTGGGAGAGTGGCTGAACGTTCTGGTGAGGGCTGGCATTGACCTTGCTGCACTTAAGGGCTCTGAGTCAGACTCCTGACGCCACGAGGCACAGGCAGAGTGGGAATGCATTTGTGCCTTGGGTGCAATTCAGCCTCACAAACCTTCTGGTGCACTAAGAGTTATTGCAGGCATTGCTTCAGCACAGATTTAAGAGGAAAAAAAAAAAAAAAGAGGAAAAAAAAAAAAAGGTATTTTCTAGTTGGAGGTTGTTTACATTTATTTCCCCCTGCAGTTTTATTTATTGGTGGTTGGAATCTCGGTGTCAATTGTTTGTAGCTGCTCACTTAGGGTAATCAATAAAAATGGATCAGAGATGAGGCAGGCAGCATCCCTGGAATGATTTATCTTGTTTCTTCCTCCAAAGGCTCTGGATTTTGGCCTCCATCCCAGTGCACATGGAGTGTGTCCCTGCTTTAGAAGGGGCTGGGCTCCTTGTGCAAAAGGAACCTGATAAAAGTAATGCTATGAAATTTCTGATTCATGGAGCCACAGAGAAGTTTGGGCTTGCAGGGACCTTCCACTGTCCCAGGCTGCTCCATCCTGGCCTTGGACACTCCCAGGGATCCAGGGGCAGCCACAGCATCTCTGGGAATTCCATTCCAGCCCCTCACCACCCTCACAGCCAAAAATTCCTTCCCAATATCCAAACTGAACTTCCTCTCAGTTTGAATCCATCCCTCCTTGTCCTGTCACTATCTGCCCATGTAAAAATCCATTTTAATTCTTTTTAAGTCCTCTTCAAGTACTGAAAAGTGATATTTGAATAAATGTGGTCATTGGCAATTTTCTCGTGACAAATTTCAAACCAGAAGTGTGAATTGTCTTTCATCCAAAGGCTTCTTGCTTGGACAACTGGGCTGCATTGGAATTGTAGCTCTGGCTGTAGAATTTGCTTCTTCCTGAGGAAGTTTTCCTCCTTGAACTTCTGAGTTTCCACTCTACTCTAGGGCTGGGTGTGCCTTGTCCAGCTGGACCCGTGCATGGATCATTAGTTTGGCACAAAGACATCTCAAATCAGTGGGAATTCATTCCAGGCACCTCCAGGACTGCCAAACAGATTTAAAATCCTTGCATGAAACTTGAACACCCCAGATTGTCTTGAACTCTGCTTGGACACACTGGATTGTCCAGATCTCCCTGACTCCAGTGCAACAAGTCACATGGTTGTAATTAATTTGTGGTTGGAATCAAGATGTAGATTGGGGCTGCAGAGAGAATCAATGATTGCAGCAAGAGTCATTTCCTTCTGCAAGGCAATTGAGCTGCCCTGAGGATTAAGCTCTCCTAATTAAAGTGACCTATTCACAGATGTATTTATGTGTGGAAACCTCCAGAAAACAAAAGCTTGTGGCTTTTTCATATCAGTTTCCAAGAAGGAAAACAAACAAAAAAACCCAATAATATGAGATATGATGGAATAAAACTTCAATCTGGATTTGAAATGGTTTCAAATATCACCCAAAAAATTGAATTCAGAGGATGTCATGCTGATGAGAATCCAAGTAATCACTAAATATTTACCTTGTTGCCAGCCTGACATTCTAAACACTCACCAAGACAACAGTGGAGCCAAAGTGGAGCTTCTGTGTTATTATTTTAGTCTGAGATACAGCAAGTAAATAAGATGGAAAAGCTGAAATTCTTTGCTTGTTTCTGGCACTGTTTCCACCAGAAAAGCATGGAGCAGAACAGACTTCTGTTTTTAAAACATGGCTATCAGTAATGGGCTAAAAATATGTCTTGTGATTGAAGTGTTAAGTGCTGAATTGATTATTTCTATTAGCATTCACAGCTATTGGGAGTGGATTTATTAAAAGCTCCCTTGCAGCAGCAAGCCGGAAACATTTCCAAGGATGTGCACTTTTAATGGAATAGCTGAGCTCCACTCTGGGGGAGTGGGAGGGATTATGGAATGTCAGTGATTAGCTGCAGTTGGAAAAACAGGGAAATCCGAAGCATATGTGCTGAATATGTGTGAGATGGAGTGACAGGACATGGGGAAGGGAGGCACACTGAGAGAGGAGGTTTTGATGGGATATTGGGAAGGAGTTCCTGGCTGGGAGGGTGGGGAGGAGCTGGGATGGAATTCCCAGAGAAGCTGTGGCTGCCCCTGGATCCCTGGAAGTGCCCAAGGCCAGGCTGGATGGGGCTTGGAGCAGCCTGGGATAATGGGAGGTGTCCCTGCCTTTCACATTTCATCTTCTTCTAGCCAGGGTCAGGATTAAATGCTCATTAGATGATATTTCTTGTTTGGACTCAGATGTTTATTGAGCCTTATCTATATTACAGTGATTTCTATAGCACTTCTAGATAACAAACTGAAAATGGAGATGTATCTCTTTCTCTACAAGGCCTTTTAAGGGCAAATTGTGCAACCAAGAATAGACACCTAAATTATTTTTACTTTTAACCCAATAACCAAAACCTGTGATCCACAATGTGGAATTTTCTATCCAATTATACAAGATCACCCAAACCCAGGAAGAAGAAGGTGAAGAAGGACAAAACCTACTCTCCAAAACCTCCATCTTGCTTTCTATATATTGCTGTATTCCAAACCTTTAAACTCTAAATTTTCCACCATGTGATATTACACATTTCTATTCAAACTACACACCCATGATCCCAGTTCTGTCATTCAATTTTGGAAAACTTTTCCACAGCCTCAGGTCAAAGCAGTGTTTTCTTGGGGGTCAGTGCCTGTCAGCACAGAAAGTCTAAAATTCTCAATTTCCAGGATTCCAACACCTGCCAATGGGAGAGGATGGGACAAAAAAATCTTTAAGGCACATTCCAGCCCAAACCATTCCAGAATTCCCTGTCCCTGTGAGGATCACCCTCTCCTGGCATGGCACATGTGTAACTCCATGGAGCACTATGCTGGTGATTCTCTCTGGGATGTGTCACTGTGGGATTTCTGCACCTCCCCACATCCCAGTACAGCGTGGGACATCTTATCTGAAAGCCCTGAGCTGGCATCAGCTGCCTCCTCTCCCAGACTGATTGATGGCTCCAGGTCTGCAGTGCTGACTCTGCTCCCTCTGTCTTCAACAGAACCAATCCCAAAGTTGATTATCAGTAATTAGCACAGGAGAGGCAGAAAGTGAGCAGGAAATCACACAGATTAAAAGAAAAGCAAGAAATAACAAAATGAGGATACTCAGCTTGTGGACAAGTGTTTATTTATTAAAAATATTAAAGAAAAAAGTAGTCTAATGCAGGTGGAATCTACCTGTGAAAGAGAACTTTAAGAGAGATATTAGGGGAAAGAATATGTGCAGAAAGTTTATGTGAAGCAAAGGATGCCTGTTCTGGGAGCACAGTTAATTATCTTGAAATGACTTTCAGATCCTGCAGATGAAATTTAGAAATAGTGCTGGACTTAAACATAAATGTGGGAAGTTAAAAAACTCCACCAATACTAAGTTGACCAATACTAAGTTGACTGTAGCTACTGAAGGGAATGAGATAAGATCCCAAAATCCCAGACTGGTTTGGGTTGGCAGGGACCTTAAATCCCATCCAGTGGCACCCATTTCATGGGCAGGGACACTTCCCTCTATCCCAGGCTGCTCCAAGCCCTGTCCTGCCTGGCCTTGGGATGGAGCATCCACCTCTTTTCACAGCTGTATCCACAGTGGAGGAGAATTTTCCATGTGGGGCTTTCTGACCCTCATTTTGAAACATCTGAGCATCACCCAGTGAGATCCTGATTTCCCAGCTCCCACAGGAGCCTCCTGTCTCTGACCACTGATGTGTCTGGGGCTGCTCTGATACCATCAGGAGCCACTGGTCCCTAGCCTGCAGTGCCTCCAGCTTTCATGTCTGTGTGGCTGATGGCAGAGGGCTGAGGGGAGGCAGAGAAAGAAGCTGTCCCTTTGATTTGGTCAGCAGGATTCCCCTGGGCAGTGTGGAGAAAGCAGCTCCCTGTGGCAGAGGAAGTGGGACAGAGCCCAGCACAGAGCAATCCCTGCCTGGGGACAGCACAGGAGGACAAAAGGACTGTGCAAAATCTGCAAAACCAGCAGCCACTAATGTGGGAGGCAGAGCTTCCATGTGCTCCTTAATTCATCAAGTGGATCATCCCATGACTTTGGGCTTGTCTTGGAGACTTGTGATTTCTTATTTCTCTTCTTGGGAGACTTTTCTGGGCCCATCACAGCTCACACAGCCAAGGGTTTGCACAGTGGGTGGGGCTCAGCCTCAGCTTCCATGAGCAAAATGTAAAATGGTCTTTTGTGACACATCTGGGAGGGATAGAATCATGGAAAAATGGAATCCCAGAATCCTGGGATGGTTTGGGTTGGAAGGGACCTTAAAAATCACCCAATCCCACCCCTGCCATGGGCAGGGACACCTTTCCCTATCCCAGGCTGCTCCAAGCCCTGTCCAGCCTGGCCTGGAACATTCCAGGGATGGGAATTGCAGGTAACTCTGCACTGGGATGAGCCAGGTAAGGACAGACATTTGCTTTTAGATTCAGGTAATTTATACAAAATTAAAAATTACTCTCCTCCACTTCCTGAGAATGTTGCACACAGCAAATTTGAGTTTAGCATACATAGGAAGGATTTTTTCCCACCTCTGACCCATAAATACTCTGCTTTTGCATTTGTGAATCCTTTTCCAGCTGTAGCATTCCCACTGGAAAAATGCACTGTGGAGCAGTGATGAAAGGAGATGCATTTTGTACCTTTCCTCACTTGCAGTTTCCAGAATTTCCAGTTTGAAAATAGGATATGTTAAACTGGTATTAGATATTAAATCCAAAGAAGGACAAGCCAAGCAGTCACCAGAATTTGTAGTAGCAGTTTTACATGTGATTTTTTTGTTGTTGTTTGGTTTGGTTTTTAACTCCTTTGAAGCCCTGGGATATTTCATCCAGCCCTCCAGCTCCTGGGAACTATTCCCTGATATTTTTCTCCTTCTTTATCTGGTAAAGGAGCTGAGGACTGTGGATTTATCCCTGGAGTGAGGCATCCTAAAATAGGTGTTTATTTCAGCAGCCCTACATCACCACTTTTAAATCTGAAAAGTATTGAAAGCCTGTTGGGAAAAGGAACCTTGCTGGGATGCCTGGATTTGGAATTCTGAATTCTAAATTTTATATTCTAAATTCTGAATTTTAAATTCAAGTTCTGAATTTTAAATTCTAAATTCTGCTGAATTTTCCAGCTGAGAGTGCTCATCAAATTGAATTTCTGGCAAAACTTCCAGCCCTTCCAATGGTTAAAACAAACTCTTAATAAATTTTCCATGACCAAATTGTGGTGGAAAGGCAGCAAAGCAAAGAAAGTCAGGTGTGTCCTGAAATTTACTCCCTTTTAGTGCAAAGCTGAGGGTGAATTTTGGTTGTGGGACCTCTGGTGCTCCTTTCTTTTGCTGGAAAATCCCATGTAGTGTTTAAGCTCCCTAAGCCCCCCATGGGATATAATCAGGGAGAAAAGAGGCTTGGGACAGAGCCAAGAGGGTTTGCCTGGCTCTGGGTCCCACCCCCACGCTCCATCCTCTGGGAATTCAGCTCCAGGGAAATCCTCCCTCCTCCTCTGCCCTTCATGGATCTCCATCCTGAGCGATGCAGGAGAGAAAACTGCAGAAAAACAATCATTTGTTCTTTAAAACTATGCAAGTTGAGTTAAAAAAAAAAAAATAATAAAAAGAAGGCCTTTCTGGCAGAGCTGATACTTTTAATGAGGTTTACTGATAGTTTTATTCAAATGTGACCTTTGCAGGAATCAAAGTCTAGCAAAAAAAAAAAAAAAAGTCCTAAATGCCACTTTATTATAGTGACACACACTGGTGTCGCTGTATTTTAGGGTCTGTCAGCATTTCCATTATAAACTTCCAGAATTTTTAGTTTAACTCTGCTATAAAATCTGGATCTAAAACACTCTCTGTGTTTAGGAGCATGTTTTAGTTTAAAAAAATAAATGTCTGTCCCTGTTCCTAACCCTCTTAAATACTCCTTGAGAATTCTTTTCTAGGAGAAATTACTGATTCTACCTGAACAAAAAATATTTGGGAAGAGTCCTGAGACTTGAAACATTCAGTTAGAATGAGTTTGGAGTCAATTTTCCTCTTTCTCATGAGAAATAAATTGTAATGATTCTTCCCTGAATTCTTTGTCTCACTTTTGTTTATGGCACCACTTGGAAAGAAGGAGAATTTTATAGGGTTTCATTGTTGTCACAGAACCTTTGGATGTGGCTTCAAAACAGGTGTGAAAATCTATTTATTGCAGCCCCTGACAATCTCAGGGTGACACTGCATTTAGCACTTACATTTAGGGCCCTTTTGGGTTTTCTCTGTGAAGGATGAGCAAGAAATTCCTTAAAAATCAGTATTTGCCATCTTTAGCTTTCTGCTGCTCAGGAATTTCTCATCAATAGGTTGTAGCTGAAATTAATTATTCCAAGGTTGTTTTTCATAGATTTCCTGTTCTTGTTTTATGGTTTCTGGAAAATTTTCTGTTCTCTGTCTTTATCATATCTTTTATTTATATATGTATAAAATACAATCACAGTTAACTGATGTTATGTCCCACTCCCAGTTTCTGTTATTTCCTTTAAATATTAACTTCACTTAAGATTTCTGGACTAATTTTTGAACCTAATTTTTAAGAAGGGACATCAGTGTAGGTATTTTAATTTTTTTTTAAATATTGTTTTGTCCTCTCAGTGTTTAAAAATAAGCAGCCAATTTTTTGGATGCCTGGTTTACCTGTCCTATGAAGAGTTTTCCTACAACAATCAACTTTAAAAAATCCAAAATTAATATTAATTCACACCAGACACTGCCACAAAGACCAGCTTCAAGCTGTACTGGTGTGTTTTCCAACAAATCCTGAAATAAATCCTTCTGGAAATACAGGGAGACATCCCAGAGCCATTGTCACATCCTTCCCTTTACATTTCCTAAAATAAACCAGACTCATTTTCTCTCCCCTTCTGTTTTTCATGAATAAAGTTTCAGAATTAGTGATTTATTAGCAAAAAAGGGTCTGAAAGCCATGAAGAGATTCTTCTGTGTGGCTGTATCATTTACTTTGAAATGTTAAGTATATCTATATATAGTCAGCAGGTGGATTTTAATGTCTGTGGATATATATATATGTATTTTCCCCCAAATTAGTTTTCCAGCAGCATGTGCTGATTAGAGAAATGACAAGAAAATCTGATGATGACTGAAGAAAGTTTTTCTATAAAGAGATCATTTCAAGGGCAAGAGCAACTTCTGATGGCTCTCATCCTGGAGCACAGGGAATTGAGCAGGGAATGATCTCATCATGGAATTCTGCCTGTGTTTATCACATTTTGGTAGTTGATATAGGTGACTAATCCCACTCTGATCAGTCACTTCTTAGCCTGTGTTTCTCTTTCAAAACGTGGATGTGGCTCCAATTAATACTAATTGGATTTATGGAGGAAAATACCCCTTAGGACTTCCGGCCTAGGTTGGTGTAAGAGCTGTGTGTGATCACTGCAGAAGCACTGCCAAAAATATTCCCACCAAATCTACCTGGTTTTCCCCTTTTTCCATTTTTTTGTGGCCAAAAATAGTTTGTGAACCAACCTGCTGATAAACAGAGCGTGGAGCCTGTTCTGTAGAACTATAGGAGAAAATATATTGAAATGTATTGAAATATATATTGAAATATAAACATCCAAAGAAGGAATAAAGTTGTTAAGTGTGCAGTGGGGGGTGAGTGCAGGTGCAAAAAGGACATTAAAGGCCAGAGTAGAGAGAATTCCATGGGGAGCTGCACCTTTGAGAAGCTGCTCATGTGTGACAGGAGCTGTGGGATGGGAGATGGAGCTGCAAGAAAGAAATAACAACCTCAGTATTTATCTGGCTTGTATATCTGACAGTTTATTGCCATCATTATTCTACTATTTCAATGTCCAGTGGAGAAATTGGTGTCTTTTTCTTCTCCCAGAACCCTGAGTTTGTTGATTGTTGTCTTTATGGCAGAGTGGAGGGACTTGAGATCAATTAAAATGTGTTTGTGAGCAGCCTGGAGCTGGATTTTCAGCACAGTCAGCAAGGAGAAGCCTCCCAGTCTGGTTTGCAGCAGTAAAATATAGATGCTCCAGGCTGGGCTCAGGGGCAGTCAGAAATCTGTGCAGGCTGGGGCTGTGTGAACCAACCTGCACAAGCTGTGCCTTGCAATCCCTGCACGTTCCTGCTGCAGCCACCTCCCCAGGGCAGCCACACTTGTTTGGGCTCTCCCACCTCCTGAATGACAAAAAGCAAAACCCAAATATGTGACAGGCTTGGGAGCACTGCTAGCTGCTATTGACTGTTGTTGTGGAGGATGGAGATGCATCTCCTCTCCCAACAAGTTCCATATGCTGCAGGGATCTGTAGGTGGTGCATTCAGGGATCTGTCTATTAACTCACTGGAACAGCAAATGATTTGCTTGTTCTGTTTATTTACCCAAAGCCAAGCTAAACTTGGCTAATGGTGTCATGGGCATTTAAAAATATCCTTTTGCCTCATTAGACAGCCAAGCTGGGGAAGAGTTGCTCAGAAATGCTGTGTGGTGCCTTGGAGGTTTTCAGGGCCTGGCTGGTTTAACTCTGAGGAAGTTGGGGTGGATTTTGGAGAGGAAGATTGGGCTGGGGTTCTCCTCTCATCCTGGATTGTCCCCTGATCCTGATGCTGAGAGGATGTCAAGACCTCCTGTGTGTTGTAGGAGCAATGTCAGGTAGTTTGTTCATCTCTAACTCTCCTGTTCCTCCACTCCTTTCCTTATTTCCCATCCCTGTCTGCAGTAAAACTCTCACTGAGATCAGACTTGACCTCCTGCCTGGTCTCAGAATTAGTTCCAATTAGAGCTTATTCACTCAGCATTAACCAGGAGGTCAGTGCATCCCACAGATTTCCTCCAGGATGTGGAACAGGAATATCCACCAGACATCCCAAAGCCACATCCCATGCAAGGCCAGGTTCTGCCCTTAGGACCATCCCAAACATCCTGCAATCCTCTCCCTCATCCCAGCAAAGCTTTCATATCCCCATTCCTTTTCTCTGCTTCTCTGTGCACCTTTGCTGGGTGCTCCAGAGCCTTGGCAGCTCACTGGAAATGCTTTTGTTCCACTCCTCATTTTCACTTGGGAAGTTTCCCATTTTTCCTGCTTGCCTGGGCCAAACACTGTGGTTGTTACCACCATGGGAGCTGTGTATGGTACTGGGTTTAAAATTTTAATTCAACATATACTGGCATGAGAAAAATCCTTGGATGTGGAAATCACACATGATCTCGGGAAAATTTGATTTTCTGTCTATAAATGGTCTTTTTAAAAATATAATCATGGCAAAAATGAATAAAACAGGTTAAATATTCCTGAAGTCAGCCTTAGAATCCAAACAGTAAAATCACCACAGATCTTTGTGGAACATAGCAAAAATAGAAAAATCCAATATTTTGGACCAACTTGGTCTGAAATAGATGAGATTCCATCAAGGACAGAAAAGATAAATGTTGATTTAAATCCCGAGTGGTGGTTGTAGAATTAGAAATATTTTGTCTTTACCCTGAATTAGAGGGAAACCAAGTGCCCAGCAGGTTAGGATTTAAATTGGAGTTTTATCTTTGAGATTAATTTTACAAAATAATCCCAATTTATAAAGGCAAAGGCACAGTGAGTGGATGTAGAAACTCTGTGAGGGATCCCTGGAGGTGCCCAAGGAAGGATGTGGCTCTCAGTGCTCTGGGCTGGGGACAAGGTGGGGATTGGATGATCTTGGAAGTTTTTCCAACCTCAACCATTCCATGATTCTCCAATATCTTTGAGTTTTGAAAAATCCTGCTGAAATATCAACAAGAAATGGGATGGAGGTTTAAAACCCTACTGCTTGTTATGAAATGTCACTACATTTTTTTTTCTTTTTTTTTTTTTTTTTTTTGGGGGGGGTTGGTTATTTTCCTCACAATTATAGTGGGAGCAAAAATAGGCACATCCTTCAATAATTTGGAATCCATGGATGCTTTTGGTTCTGGTGTCGTGAATACAATATAAATGGAACTTGTTTTCTTTTTTTAGTGAGATACAGCTGCAGTTGCTTTTAGATATTCCAAGGCAGTAACCTCTGTAAATGACATTTAAGGAATACATCTAAAAATGCCTACTGGAGCCTTGTAAACCAGGGACAAATTTCAGATGTCAGCTAAGGGAGGAAAATGCTGGATATGGAGCAACTGGAAAGCTTGCAATGAGAAACGGGGTTTAAATTCAAACAGCTGAGGGCAGCTGCTCTTGGATTGAACCAGATATAAAGATTTAACTGCTACCAATGAAAAGATCTTGTATTAATTGTAGCAGAACAGAATGCTTTTTTACCCTAAAAAACACACTCCTTCTTTTTGAGGAACAACAACCCCAACTTTGAAACATTCTGATTTCTTGTGAGGGCCCAGGCTGGGTTTGCTCTGCTTATCCAGTCAGGAGAGGAGATGCCTCCAACCTGGACACTGGAGTTGGACCTCTGAAGTCCTTTCCAAGCCAAACCATTCCATGATTCCATTTTTTGGGTCTCATTCAGGCAGAGGATGCTGAGCTGTGGAAGCCAGAAGGGAAAGAGCAGGGATATCTCCAAGCTCTTCTTGCCCTGGTTGCAAGGGAGAAGCTTTGCAGAGCTGGCTCAGTGACAGCTGGGAAACTCCCTCCTCCTGAGGTTATTCCTTGTGAATCCCGTTCTGCTGGCTCTGGTGGTGCCTCTTCATGTGGCTGTGACAGAGCTGGGATTGGAGAACTGGCTCCACAATTTCCATCTCTTTGTTCTGCAAAACAGGCACACAGGAATAGATAATGGAGGAGATACAGAGACCTACATGCTTCAGTATAGAAAGGAGCAAATTAATGGGAAAAATGAATTAGGAGTATTTTGATTTGCATAATTCCCATTAAGAAAACATTCTTTTATCCCAAGAAGATGGAGCCTGAGCTAGATTTTGAACGGGGGATATTAAAAGAAGCCTTTTTTTTCCTCTTTGTTTATGTTTTTAGTTTTTTCTCCCTGCAGTCTGACAGGAAACAGCAAGTGATTGCAGAGCAGAAAACTCTTCTCCACCAAACACATTCCAGCCATTCCTTCACCCACCATGCTCCAGAGCTGAGGGGAGGCACAGGAAGGGAAAGTGCCAGGGAAGTTGACATCACCCCATGGAAAATAAACAAAAGCACACAGGGCACCATCAAACCTGCACTGGTGTGGGTCTGTAAAGCTGGGATGTTTATTCCCAGATCCTAAAGGAGCCTCTGGAGCAGCCTCCAGGCCTGGAAGGATGAGAGAAGGAATTCCCTGCTCTGCTTGCAAACACTGCTCTGCCCTGGGATGAGGCAGTGTGGGCAGAGGGGCTGCACTGTGCTCTGGGACAGAGCAGCACCTTCTCTGCTTGCATTGCTTCCCAGGGAGCAGGATGGGATCCTGCAGGGCTCCTGCAGCTGTCCAGGAGATCCCAGAGCCAGGAGACAGGGGAAGGTTCTCCCCAAAAGCCTTCCCACAATAGGGAACTCCTGTTCCCATGGATGGGGGCTTGGATTGCAGTGCTTGTTATTTTGGAATCTGCAAAGACTCAGGTTTTGACCTGAAACTTCCTCCTGCAAAAGGCCACAACTTTCTGCCACACCTTCAGGGCATTTTCTGCTTCTGTGCCTGACTGAGACTCCAAGCACTTCCATCCAAATAATGATACACAAACCAGGAATTCCAAACTGGGGTTTCTTCCCTTTCTGCCTCTGCTCTTATTAAAACCCAGCAATTTCCAGGTTGGATGGTGAGAAAGAATCCCAGGAGCTGTCACAGGGCAGTATCTACAGCATGATTTTAAGGAAATGAGTAAAAAGTTTATCACAGAATCCCAGAATGGTTTGGGATGGAACTTAAAGCTTAAAGCCCATCCCATTCCACCCCTTCCATAGGCAGGGACACCTTCCACTAAACCAGGCTGCTCCAAACCCCACCCAGCCTGGCCTGGAACACTTCCACGGAAGGGGCACCAACAATTATGGATTAATTAGGATCCCAGATGCTAATTTTTTTAATATTTCCAATGGACATGACTCAGTGCAGATATTTGCCATTTATCAATGATGGGGACAGAAGATGCCTAAAATGCATTTATTCCCCTCCTCTTGATTTTTTCCATAATTCCTAGAGATCACTTTGAATCTCCCCATTTTCCCCAGCAAGACAAAAATCTGCTGTGGATTCAGCAAATTACCTCGATGTAGAATTTGATAATTTCTGATTTTTAAGCACCCTTCTTTTTAAAAGCCTTGCCTTTGTTTTGCTTGCCCAGCCCCAGGCCTGTACCTGAGCAGGGTGATGCTCTGGGGGGTGACTGCTCCTGTTGTCAGCTGTGAGCAAGGTTGGAACATTTTCCTCCATGGCATCCTTCCCACAGCTGTCATTGCTGTCTGCAAGTTTATTCTCAGCACAGTGTGAAGCTCTCAGCCCTGCAGAAGGGCAACACTTCCCCTGAAATTGCCAAGACATGAGTTTTATATTCAGTTTGCTCTTGAGCAGGATGGAACTTGTTACCAGGTCCTCTTCCCCTCCTTAAATTCAAGATTGGTGTTCATTGTTCAGGGAATTTTGGGCCAATTTGCTCTGAGTGCTGCATAAATGTGTTTTATTATGACTCAGGAAAGATTTTCTGGTTAGAAAATTGTTGCAATGGAGATAATGCACTATTGAAGGCCAGTCTTCTAAAAATATAGAAATGGTTTTTCTTAACACAAAAAGCTTATGTTGCCACACACACTCATTGAATTCTGAGGGGTAAGGAAGAAAACTTCATTATCCCTGAAAAACAGAGCACTTCCTGCTGAATATCCCTATATTCCAGTCCCTGGAATTTGGTTACACTCACCTGTAAACAGGACACAGCTCCAGGATTTGTTTGGCATAGATGTGCACATGCACCCTGTGCTTGCACATGGATATAACCACCACATCAATAGGAACAATCTCCCAGATTTAACCTGATGCACACAGAATGCATTTGGGAGTGGGGAATACCACTGGAAACTGGGAATTATCTGAAAGGTTCATCTGGGATGGCAAAACCTTGTGGCTCCACAGACATCAAGATATCTGGTGGAGAAGTAACCCACATAAGGAAAATATGGAAATAATTGGCAGTAGAACAAAGAGCAATGCATTGAATAAAGAAGAGGGAAGAGGAAGTAACTGGCAGGGAATAGCAGATGAGAATGTTACAGGGAAAGTCAGTGGCATCCTGGGAGTTCCCAGCTTTTTTGGCTGTGGTGGCAGCAGCAGCAGCTCTGGATTTCCCAGTGTGGTTCCTTCCTGCTCTGTTTTTCAGCTCTGTAAATCAGGGCTCAAATCTCATTCTCCATCTGAATTCTATTGCATAGGAGGACATTCCTTATGGAACAATTCTTGGCTGTGCAAGTGGTGAGGCACTGGCACAGGGTGCCCAGAGAAGCTGTGGCTGCCCCTGGATCCCTGGAAGTGTCCAAGGCCAGGCTGGACAGGGCTTGGAGCAACCTGGGATGGTGGAAAGTGTCCCTGCCCATGGAACTGGATGAGTTTATGGTCCCTTCCAACCAAAACCTCCTGTGATTCCATGGTTCTGTAATTTACTTAAGCTCATTCTCTCCAAACCACCTGAGGTGGCTCCTGCACCTTGGGCCAGCCAAGGACAAGTGCTTGCAGGCTCAAAAATGTCAGATTTTTCACTTTGAACTGCAGGGAAGGCAGAAATATTTCATAAATATCCAGGTATTTCAAGCAAAAAAGGGATTTTTAGTTGTTGATGCAGAAATCCCAGAAAAAAAAATTGCTAAGGCAGCTATGAAATTATTGCACAGGAGATAAATGAGGCTGAGGGAGCTGGGATTTTCATTGTGTGAAGGGAACTGGAGCTGTGGTTTCATGAACTGAGGTTCAGCTGTTCCCTGCTCACAGGAGAACTCTTCAGCCCTGCTCTTGTGGGCATAAAAAATTCCAAAAGCAGAAGGTGGAAATTAGTGGACGTCCAAAACCGGTTCTTCCAGCCTGGCACTGGTGCAAGGGGAGCATCAGACCATGGCAGGTTCAAATCCAGGTTAGTTTTGGATTCCAAGGAGCAGGAATTCCATTGAAGTCATCGTTTCCCCATTATTTCTCTGTGCTCAAGGCATCTCAGCTACCAGGTAAGGGAGTGTGGATGCTTCCAGCCTCCAGAGGGGATGCAAAATGCAGATTTCTGATGGGTGCAAAATCCAGATTTGTGATGGGTGCAAAATGCAGATTTCTGATGGGTGCAAAATCCAGATTTGTGATGGGTGCAAAATGCAGATTTCTGATGGGTGCAAAATCCAGATTTCTGATGGGTGCAAATGCTCCAGGCTGGGTGGAACAGCTGGAGGAACGAGCAGGGCAGGAGCTGCTCCTTGCAGCTTCCAGCCCCAATTCCTTATCCCATCCCTGCTTTGCCTCTCCACAGACATCCCCATTCCACTCTGGTCTCTTTGCTAATTCCCAAGTTAAATGTTTGCTCCTGAGTGGCTGCAGTGCTCACAAGTTTCCTGGATCCTTTCCATCTCCATTCCTGGAGTGAGTTCCTGCTCCTCCTTGGGGCTGACCTCTGACTCCTCACTGAGTGCCATGTCCTGGCTCTTGGGAATGCTGCCCTGTGCTCCTGAGGAGCCATGCAGACAGAAATTCTCTGATTTCAGGAATTCCTTTCTCTCTTTGCCTTTTGTTGTCCTTTAGGATTTTAAAAGAGAGCTGGACACTCTTTATTGAGATATTGGTTCTCACTGTTCTCTCACTTTTTCTGTCACTGAGATTTGACTCTGTGTGTTTTTTATTTTCCCTCTTTTTAGTGTTCAAATGAATCTGCTGAAGGATGCATCTCGCATTCCACATCTATGGAATAAGGAACTGATTTGTCTCAATGATTTGCTCTTGTAGTAACTCCTGTCTCCTACTAAAACCAAACCAACATTTTCTTTTCCCTGCTTAGAATTGCACAATTGATATTTATTGCTCAGTTCCTCAGGGAGGATAAGTAACCAGTTCCTAAAAGGGCAGAAAAGATGGATGCTTTTGCAGGATTAACTTTAAAGCTTAAATATTTATTTTTTAAATTACTAAATCCTGCTGTCCTTCAAGTTCAGGGATAGCAAGGTCAGACAGGAGACACAGATTCCATGGAGAAGTTTGTCAAGTTGATTGTAGAACTTCTAATTTTTCTTTTGTTCCCTCTTGGCATTTGACCTGCAGAGTTTAATAATCAATAGCAGTGAGAGAATTTTCCTGGAGAAACATTTGGAGGATATTGTAGTGGCTGGAATCTGGGCTGGGAATCTAATTTGATGAATTTACCCAGGCAAGCTATTCAACTTTGGAGTGACTCAGCTTCCCTATTTTGAAGCAGAGTTACCAGTAAGACGTTAAATCTAGATGTTATTAATGGGAAATCAAGTTACATTGCTGAAGGTATAAAAGAAATGGTTCATATCCTGCTTTAAATATTACGATTTTCTCACTTCCAGTAACTTGTGAGGCCATAAAAACGACCTCAATTACAACCAAAATCAAATTGATAAAGGGCAAAGTGGTGCTTATAGAAAATAAGAATTCTGGAATGTGCTAATCCAAGGGAAACAGCAAAAATGGTCCATCCAGGATCTCTCAGGAGCACCTCAGAGATCACTGTGGGCAGCTGGAGGTCTGACCCTCTGCCATCCCAGTGCCTGCAGACAGAGGGAAGGGAACCAGGAGTTTTCCTGTAGCACATTCCAGGTGTTGAGGCACCAGTTGGAGTTGAAAGGCCATGAGTTAATTTTAACTGGGAGAAACTCTTTGGGAGTGTGAAACGAATCAAGGGATTGAATTGGTGCAGCCATGTGAATAAAAGTGTTTTGTCCCATGAGGATCCCTGAGGTTTATCAGAGGTGTTCAAAATATCCAGTCCTTGTAGTAACTCTTGTTTTGCAGTCAGTGCAAGGAATCTGCTCTTTGGGCTTTGAAATATTTACAAATACATAACCAGGCAGTTCAGCACTCTATTGAAAGAGTGTGTTTTAGTGTCTGTGGGTATTTATGCACATGTGGAAAAAGAAATCCATATGATAAAGGATGCTGGGCAGTCTGAAATACAGAAGAAACCAGATATGAAACCCTGAGTTCCATTTCAGACTTGGTTTTGAGGCTCATCCTGATGCAACAATGGAGTGTTCAGGGTTGTACGAACTCAATAATTCTTCCAAGTCATTTAATACAGCCAAATATTATCTATAATAAGTCAAACCTCTCCAATATCTTTGTTAGTGGTGAAGAGATCCGACCAGGGACGGATTTCTGCCAGCCAGACAAAGACTTGACAGCATTTGTGGTGAAATAAGCTGCTCTGTTTGCAGACTGGAGCAAAAATCCTTTCTGTACAGCTGGTGAGTTTTTGTTTTTGCAGTCAAAACAGATGCACTGGCTGGGGCAGCCATTGGGAATGGTTGGCTTTAACCCGAGCTGGAGTCATTAGTGGTAAATTCTGTTAATAGTAAACTGGTTGCTATTTAAAGAGCCTGATTCCAGGCCAGCTTTCCAAGGAAAAAGTTACCTGCTGTTATAGCTTTGATGAAGTGAAAGCTCCACTCAAAATAATAATAAAAATATCCAGCACTCCCCCCTGCTCCTTCTACTTTGGGACCATTAAAACCTGGAGAAAATGTAAAAAGAGCACGTGCACTCTTCTTTACAGTTCTGAGGGAGCCCTAAATTTGTGCCAGTGAAAGGCTCAGAGAATGTGGGTCTTTGTGGCTCTTAGGCACATT
Source organism: Oenanthe melanoleuca (assembly GCF_029582105.1). Taxonomy (NCBI): domain Eukaryota; kingdom Metazoa; phylum Chordata; class Aves; order Passeriformes; family Muscicapidae; genus Oenanthe; species Oenanthe melanoleuca. Next base: position 34,808,984 of record NC_079341.1, on the reverse strand, counting down.
CATTCTTCTGGAAGCACTGGCTGTAAATCCAATTTTATAGATTAAAGACTTGTAGCATAATGCAGGCACCTGTCAGTTTATGGCAGCCTAAAAATATCTGCCTGCCCATAACATGTTTTTCAGCAACTTGGAACATATGTATGGTTTTTGATAACGTTTAGCTATTTTTTTCCAGTCCTTGTCTGTCACCTCAGCTTGTTGTGCTGGCTCTCCCAGGAATAATAAAGGACATGCTGGATCAGTGTGGGCTGGCCATTAGCAGTTAATGATAAAGCCAAGTCTCTCTCCTGTGGGAAGGAGGGAGTCAGAAAGCAGAACTATCTCAGCTCTGAGCTGCCAGGGTGGGCTCTGCTCCTGCTAACGAGCTGGGTGTGATTACACAGATCATTCTGACTGGGAAACACTCAAGGATTCTGTTTTGTCCAGGATTAAATGAGGAGAAGGCTTTGTGGTGCCAGGGTAAATGAGCCCTCTGAACATGAGGATTTGGGATCTCGATTTGGGAGCTCAGATGTGGATTTCCAGGTGAAGCCCTTCCTCCAGGACGTGTCTGGAAGCACAGCAGGGTCACCCCTGAGTCTTTGCTGGAGGATTGGTGTCCTATTAATGCTCTTTATGAGGTGTTGTGGAGCTTGAGTGAATCAAAGAATCATTGAATCACTGAATTACAGAATCCTGGATTTGGTTTGGGTCGGAAAGCTCAAAAAGCTCATCCAGTGCCACCCCCTGCTATGCCCAGGGACACCTTCCACAATCCCAGGCTGCTCCAAGCCCCAAAGTCCAGCCTGGCCTGGACAATTCCAGGGATCCAGGGGCAGCCACAGCTTCTCTGGGCATCCCCACCCTCCCAGCCAGAAATTCCTTCCTAATATCCAACCTAAATCCTCTCTCTTCCAGAGAGAAACCAGACAAGGACCTCTTGAATCATTTTGGTCCTTTCCAGGATAAGGTCAAACTTGAGTTGCTCAGAAACTAATGGACTAAAAAATTATTCCAGATGAGATTTAAAAATCTCAGCACCCCAAACCTGAACCTGATGCCTGGAGCTGGAGTTCTGCTTTGGGAATCTCTGTTTTCCCTTCCACCCTCCCTAAGGACATTGAGATTTCTGGTCTTTCCCTAAATATGTTTGAAACTGGCCAAAGGTTCAAAAACATCCTTGGTGGAGAAGGGGGGCAGAGGCAGAGCCTGGTACCTGCAGTATCTCCACAAGCCTTGTTTCTTGGGAAAGCTGCTGGAAAGCCATGGCTGGGCTGCTGCTGGGATGGGGCTGGACCAGGCTGGAAGTGCTGACTCACCCCCCGTGCTCAACTCCATTGCAGGGAACTCCAGCAGGGTTTGCAGATAACACAGTTGGGAGTTTGAAACTTGGACACGGGAGGGAAGAAACAGGAAGGAAATCTGAGCTCTTAGGTCATGTTTTTGGTTACATTGGCACTAAGTCAAGAACAGGAGAAGAAAAATTTTGCAACAAGAATCTGAGTGGGTTTTTTTTTTTTTAATTTTTTTTTTCCCTGGCCTGCCACTTTCTATTTATGGGAACCCAAAATGACCTGGCTTCCTGGACTGGAAACAGTAGCAACATGTCCTTGATGTCACCCTGACTTCCACATTTCAAGCCAGTCTCTGGTACAAGTTTAGGACATTTTTTAGTAGGTGCAGCAGTCTGAGAGGTGGTGGGACCTGCAACTGTGTTCTATGATTTGTGAAGCACCAAGAGATGCTAATAAAATAGAATTTCAGAATGGTTTGGGTTGGAAGGGACCTGAAAGCTCATTTTGTCCCAACCCAAACCATGGGCAGGGACACCTTCCACTGTCCCAGGCTGCTCCAAGCCCTGTCCAGCCTGGCCTGGGACACTGCCAGGGATCCAGGGGCAGCCACAGCTTCTCTGGGCACTCTGTGCCAGGGCCTCCCTACCTCACACAAGGAGGAATTTCTTCCCAACATCCAACCCAAAACCACTCTCTCAGTTTGAAATCAGTGCTGGTGTTAGGACTGCCTCTTCTACCCCCAGTAAATCAACTTTTGGTGCTTCCCTCATCCTCCCCCTCAGCCTTTTATAAATATTGTCACTCCTTCTTTCCCCAACAATGCTCCAGGAGGAACAAGGCAGAAATGGTCAGCACAACAGAGACACCAGCAGTCCCAGTTATAGTTTTTCTGCCTTGCTTGACTCTTATACTAAATTTAATCTGTCCCCCAGACAGCTCAGAATCTATTTTTTCCCCCTGCTCTGTTTTAATGCACTGGTTCTTACCTTTGCTGGGCTTGTATGAGCCAGGACCAAGGTGATGAGACAGGAGGTGACACTTGGCACCCATTAAATCCTGGAGAAAGGTCCCCAGTGACTGCAGCAGAGACTTGGCACCAGGAGCTGCTCAGTCACACAATTCCTGGGGAGAGCAGGAGACATGTTAACAAACCTGGGTAATTAAATATTTGCTCTATTTCTGAAATCTGGCATTCAGGAGAAAGAATAGAATCATGGAATCTGAGAATCCCAGGCTGGTTTGGCTTGGAAGGGACTAAAGCTCACCTCATCCCACCCTGGCATGGGCAGGGACATTTTCCCTGGCCCAGCTTGTCCAGAATGGCACTTGAATTTTATTTTGTCTACCAATTCCTTCCTTTTCTCCTTCAAGGCCTTGAAAACTGGACTTTAATTTTCAGTGTTTGGCTTTGGGCAAAACCATTACAGACAGCACTCAATAGTTCTTAAATAGCTCACTGCTTCAAATCCTCTTTGATCACCAAAACCAGTAGAAAAAGTGTTCCCTGTTCCTTTTCCTCATTTTTATATAATACTGGGACCACAGGGTTCCTATTTTTCTTGCAGACACTTTAACCTGGTTCACTTTGCTTTCCTTGAGAAGCTTTTTGCTTCTTCTTCTTTTTCTAAATGTCTCTGAAAGGAAAATTTCAGTAACTTTCTTACAAGTTTAATCAACTCCCCCAGGAGAGAAAAATTCCACTTGGGAGCAGCCTCTGAAAACGGTGCCATCAGCGATCTCTCACCTGGATTTTCCAAAATCTTCTTTCTCAGAAGTAAACTTTATTCCACCCCACATCCTTTTGCTCCTGTCTGCTGAGTGTTTGCAGCCTCCTGGATGAAGAAGGGAAGAATTAGGATTCATTGCTGTATTTTTTCCTGTGCACACAAATAAAATACACCCAGGCATGGGATTATTTATTCAGAGGTGTGGAGAACTGGTATAAGGGCTTCAAACAAAATTAACATTTAAAAAATGCATGAAAAGTGATTGCAATATTTAGTCCTGCTTTAGACATGGAGTTTTAGTTTTTCCTCCTCTGAACTTTTTGAAAGAATTCTGTTTCTAAACTCAAGCACCTATGGATGTCAGAGGATAATTGGGTATTAAATTGAAATAAATTATCTCCATTTCTGTGAAGCCCCCACCAGTGCTGAATATTCAACACTTTTGTGAACATTGAAAAATCTGGCATCGCTGAGGAAGTTTATAAATTCTTTGTGATATTTTTGGTTATCTAAGAGAATTTTTTAGGCAGAAAATTTACTCTGAATTTTGATCTCTCTGTGCTACACCAGAGCTCCTGGGTCACATTTGTACCAGGCAGGGCAAAACACAACTTCAGACTTGGAAGATTTTAGTGTCTTCTGCCTTTTACTGATTTTGGATTCTTCTGCCTTTAACTTTTGAACATACCAGCAGAAGGAATAAATTTGGAGAAGGGATTTGAGTAGAGCTGGAACTGAGCTCTGAGTTGATGCTGTTCAGTTCTCTGCAGCAAGCCAGACCTAAGAGCACTTCTTTGCTTCTCTCCATTTTTCAGTTCTCAGATGAATCCATTTGAAGGAAAAAGGACTCAAATACTCTCCCAGACTCTTTTTCACATCAGTTGGGCCCAGCTGGGAGGATCTGCTCAGAAAGTGGAACTCAGGCTCAAATACCTGTTTTAGCTCCAGGCCTGTCTGGGTCAAAGAGGGGAAGGAAGACTTTTCCTTCTGCTGCTCCATGCACAGCCAGCTGGAAATACTGTTTGCAATGTTTCCATTAATTTAAATGGTGTCCACAAACTTATTTCTTTAACCTGAGAGTTGTTTGAACAGGTTGTATGTAGTTTACCTGGATGCTTGTGATGAAGTTTACAGTTTTTGGGTTTTTTTAGAACAGGAGATTCCAAAGACCTCCAGAAAAAGACATTGACGCTCCCAACTTTTGTCTGATGCAGGAAATTAAGGATAAGATAATGATGGATAAGAGGTACCAGGGAGTATACAGGTGATTTCTATGATAGAGGATATCTTCAGATTAGGGATTCTGCAGAGATGATGGCAAAGGGGGAGAGTGGAAACAAAGGAAATTGGAATCAGGATTTAAAAGAAACAGAAATCAAGGTGCTCTTGCATTTGATCTTCTCTGAGTATTTATAATTTCTGAGTTCTTATCTTCACTGTGCCTGTGTAAAGGTGGGAAATGGGAAAGTGAGGGGAAAGAATGGCTGTTTTTTCTCCTGGCCAGAGGAAGGTCTGGCCCCAGAACAGAGCCAGGGCAGTGGGTTGGTGGGTGCTGATGGCAGCACCAGCAGGGAGCTCCTCTCTGGCTGGGGACAGAAGTTCCTCACCCACCCCTGCTGGATGCCAGCCCTGCTGCTTTGTTCCCAGCTGAGGAATTTGCTGCCTGGACCACAGGCACAATGTCTGGGATAGAATGTGGGTGGAGAGGAATGTTTCAAAGGGCTGAGCTGAGCCTTCTTCTGGCTGGGGAGTGGGGAAGGGAGGAGGGTGTGCCAGCCTTGTGCTGGTGTCATGGTCTCACTGTGCCTGCTGGCTTGGAAGGACCATGGTGGGGCTGGAAGATGTTCCAGATGAGCCAGATGTGCTTGAGATCATGTTAATTTAAAGCCTCTGGTTTTTGAATGATCTCACATTTTTTTATGTCATGGATCATATTTGTTGGATGGTTGGTTCAGGGTAAGCAACAGGAATGTTCTTACTAGGAGAAGGGGAGGCTCTGGGAAGAGCCCATTGAAGCCTCTCAGTTCTTCCAGGGGCCTGCAGGAAGAAAAAGGGAAACAGACCTGTTAAAGGCCACAGGACAAGGGTTAATGGATTTAAACTGAAGGATTTAGGTTGGTTCAGATTGGGTATCAGGAAGGAGATTTTTACCACGAGGGCTGTGATATCTTGGCAGAGGGTGCCCAGAGAAGCTGTGGCTGCCCCTGGATCCCTGGAAATGTCCAAGGCCAGGCTGGACAGGGCTTGGAGCAGCCTGGGGTAGTGGAAGGTGTCCCTGTCCATGGCAGGGAAGTTTATCTATATGACTTTTAAAGGTCCTTTCCCATCCAGTCTATGGTTCTGTGAATCATTCTTTGATTTTATGCTGCCTCTGAAGCTGGATCAGGGATATTCTCAAAGCCTTGGAGCCCATCCTCACCCACCCCTGTTGCAGAGGAGAGGCTCCCTTGTGCCTTTGTGAGCCTGGTGTGGCTGACACTGTGTCTGGTGGTGGTGACAATGCCCTGAGGCCTGATCCAGCTGGGAGTGCACTGCTGGCAGGTTCTGTGCTCTGCTCTTGTTCAGTGCTGTCAGCTGGAGACACCCAGAGCTGCCCATGCTTTGCAAGCCACGTTCTGAAAGCTCAAGGTCTCCAAGTCCTTGAGCTGCTGGCTGGAAACTCCCAGAGAAGCTTCCAGGAGTCTGCTTCTCCCATCTGCTCCTGTGAAGGCAAATGTGACAATTCACTCTGGGGACAGCCCTGACTGCCTTCATTAGCTCCACATTAGCCTGATGCTGCTCATTTTTCTTGGAGCAGCTGTGATATAACTGGGCTGAACAGTTAATTCAGGTGATGGAAGCTGCTCCTTGGGATGAACATCCTGCACCTGTGCCATTGTCTTGGGCTGCAATACAGGATGTGGCCAGAAATGTGAATTCTGTCCCCATCTGTTGAAGTGGGGTGGGGTAATGATTTCCTTATCTCCTGGCATACATTATCTGCTAATGGGCCATCTTTAAACCAGCTGGGGCAGTGTTCTTTATCTTCCCACAGCCCATCCTCCCTCCAGGAGATATCTCCTGTTCATGGCCACTGAGTCCCAGGGCATGGCTGATAAAATTCCATCATCCCATGGGAGATGCTCCAGCCAGGGGAGGAGCCAAGCCTTTCCTACCCAGATAAAAACTGAGATTTGGAACAGCAGAGCAGCCTTTGCCACTGGATCCCAGAGGAAAACCAGAGCCTTCCACATCATCCCTGGAGCTTCAGAGGAAACTGCACCTTCTCCAGGAGCACTGCTCCAGCTGAACCACATCTGCCCCTGCAGGAGGATGCAGCCACCATGGAATGGGACTGTGCCAACACCCTGACTGACTGACGGGTGTCAGCTTGGATTCTGACTCTGGCAGGGCTGGGATTGTTCTGTGTAATACTGCATTTCTAGTTTAATTTTCCTAGTAAAGAACTTTTATTCCTGATTCCCATATCTTTGCCTGAGAGCTCCTTAATTTCAAAATTACAATAATAATTTGGAGGAAGGGGGTTTACATTCTCCATTTCAAAGAGAAGCTTTTGCCTTTATTGGCAGACACCTGTCCTTCAAACCAGGACAGCCCTACAGTTTTTCCTGATGTAGGTTTGGCATCCCAAGACCCCATTTGTCCAGGTGAAATCCTGAGTGACCCAGGGCTGGGCTCCTGAGAGCTCCCTCCCTTCTTGGTTGTTATTTCCCCATGTTTGTTCTGTGCTGCCACAGGAATGATCAATAAAAGCCTTGAACTGGAGCCAGCAGGACTTGTAGGAGCCAGTATGGGATGACTTCCCCCTGCTCCTGACATTCCTGACACCAGGACAGGTTCACTGGGCACCTCTGGAAGGGGTTGGTTCAGAGCTGGTGAATGGCATTTCACACAGTGGTGATCCAGAATTCCTGCTGCTCCCAAGGGAAATGTGGCAATGGAGAGCTGGTGGCACCAAATGGCTGCCACTCCTTGGTAAAATCTTCCTGGGGAGATAATCCTTCCTGGTCAGCTTCAGCAGCTTCACAGAAATGTCCAACACACTGAATAAATGCAAAATTTCACTATTTAAATGCATTCTAATGCAGTTTCGGTTTTGCCTATTTAGAAAACCACTAATATATATTTTTATAAATCTTTAAAAGGGCAGTTCCCTTATTTTTAAATGAAATTCTGTTTGATTCCCCCCCAAATAATGGGGTACCCACCACGTGTTGTTCCAGAAGCTCCTCTCATCAGTGCTCTGTGGCTGGGCATGAAACGCTCTGGTTGGGATTTTCTGAGCCAAATGTAAATGTGCTTGATGAGACACAAGGGGACGGGGCTGGGGCTGGGGAGAAATGGCTTTTAGCAGCAGATGCAGACAAAAGGATTGGATTTCAGTCCACAGAAAGTCAAAGACAAAAAGAAATAGAGACTGGAGTCCCAAATGGAGGGAGGAGGTGTCAGAATTTGGAAGGCTGAACAGCTGTAGCCTGTTTAATGTATTTAAATCCATTGTTAGAGAGCTGGAAATTACACAAAAAGCTAAGGGCATTTTAATTCTGTTTTCTTAGAAAAGATCTGCAGTTGACCAAGACAGGCTACAAAAAGAAATGCAAAATATATCAAGAGTTTTCAGCTTATATGGAATGAACCTAAAATACATTGAAAGATTCTTCTGAGTGGGTGTTGTGGGGAAAACACTTGAAATCACAGAAAGTAAGTGAAATGATTGGGATATCTCCTGGTATCAGAAATCTGATGAGTGTCTGGAACCTGCTTTTCCAAAGCTCATAACCCACAGCTGAGGCTATTCCTGCCATGAAAACTCTTTACTGGCTACCCAGAGAAGCATTTTTTCTCCAAGTGTTGAAAAGTGGAATGTTTCTGACCTTTAACAATGATGATATTTGATTCTGGTGAAAAAAGGAAGCAAGAAGTAATTATGAAATATTTTTATTGGCTCCAGCAGCAGCTCTGCAGTGCAGATGGTTTAAATTACTTACCTCGAGGTTGGAGTGTAAGGCTCAGATCCATCTCCACAGTTTTAATATTTAAAACAAGGTACTAACTTGCTGGCCTAGATCTTGAAAGCAGCTTAATTGAGCCTTTAAAAGCTGATAGTTTTCTCTTGTTGTACACGAGTCAACAATCACTTTTCCCTCTCCTGTTCCCTGGCAGTGCTTTACTCACACTCAGACAATGACAAGTTGAAGGGAAGGAACAAACTCTGGTATTTGCCTTCGGTTTTTTTTCCCCCTTTTTTCCTTCTCCTTCTCCTTCTCCTTCTCCTTCTCCTTCTCCTTCTCCTTCTCCTTCTCCTTCTCCTTCTCCTTCTCCTTCTCCTTCTCCTTCTCCTTCTCCTTCTCCTTCTCCTTCTCCTTCTCCTTCTCCTTCTCCTTCTCCTTCTCCTTCTCTTCTCTTCTTCCTTTCTCCTCTTCTCTCATGGCTTAAAGGATGGAGTAGCTTGACAGCCCATAAAACTCCCATGCCCTCTTTGGTATCTGTGCCCTGCTGGACAGCTTGCTAAAACATTTAACACTTAAATGTCAAGGTAAGGCACTGTGGAAGTTTTGCTTCAGCTTTCACAGAAACCCAGAATCCCAAGATGGTTTGGGTGGGAAGGGGCCTTGAAGCCCCTCTACTTCCAACCTTCTCTTTCCATGAGATCAGGTTGCTCCCAGCCCTGTCCATCCTGGCTTCTTTAAACACAGTGGGGCTGGAGTGGGATGAATTCCCCAGACCTCACTGTCCAGCAGTGTCCCTGTGTGTCCCTGTCCAGCTTGGAGCAGTGCTGCTCCTAGGACAGAGCAGCCCACAAAAGCTGCTCAGTGCTTGATGAGTTTCAAACATTACATCAATACCTTCATTTTTTCTGTGAAGAACTGAGGATTAAAACCCTTTTCCATGCCCCAGCTGAGTCTCCACTCCAGAGCCAGCAGGAGAATAAGGAAGGACCGAGTTCATGGAAAGCTCTCTGTTGGTGGGTGAGGTTTTCCCTGGAAGTCCCAGCCATGTGTCAGACAAAGAGAAGCAGGGAGGAGTGGGATGGCTCCAGCCAGGCTCACAGATGTGGTGGGTTCCCTCCAGACAATTCCTGCACACTCCCCAAAGCTCTGCCAGGACCTGGAGCTAGAGCTGGCAATTCAGGCTGCAGCCACACTTCATCCAAACCCACACAGAGCACTCGGAGCGAAACAAAACTCCAGTTCCCAATTTGGGTTTGTACAGAAAAACTACAGTTCTCAAAAGCCTCTGACTGTTGTTTTTCTAACAAGTTAAACAGATGGATTGGAAATAGTATTTACTGTTTATTTCCTCAACATATCAATATGTGAGGAGCCAGTATAAATTACGGTTTGACTGCAAACAAACCAACCCACGCCAAAGCAATAGAGTAAACACTGGTGTATTTTGTTTCAAGTCAATATTATGGGAATTTAGATGGCTGATGTTTCTGTTTTTACTGGCTATCTCTGACTGGCTGAATTTTCAGCCCTGCAATAGAAAAAAAGAAGGATGGGTTAAGATTATTTTAGGGAAGTTGCTGTGGTGGTTGCTCCACAGAACATCAGAAGGTTGTCACTTCAGAAGTCTCAGGCTTTAGCAATAGAAACAAGATTCTACCTATTTCAGAACTGTTAAATTTTTTTTTTTTTCCATGAGAAGAACAAGTGTGAAGCCGTTGCCAGGTACTCTGATGGTGGGGTTGATGGTACAGCAATCTGTTCCTTCCTCTTTTCCTGGATTGAGCTTTATTTTCTGTGCTGACTTCTTGAACTTTCCTGGAGTCAGTTGAGAGCCCTATGCCAGCAGAAAATCCACACTGCTAAAACAAAGAACAAAACAAAACAAAAGGTGTTTTGTGGCATTTTAGTCCCCTCAACTGGCTCATCTTGAGGGAGGGCAATGGGGACATGGGGCTGAGGAGGATGAGGAGGGGATGAAGGAGCATCTTTTGGCAAAGATGAGCCATGAAATTGGCTCAGCTGCTTTGTGTCCCTGAACTCTGCACACCAAACCCCCAAAGTGATGCATGTCAAGCTCGTTACAGCTCAGCCTGCATGTTATTAATTTAACATTACCATTATTAATTTAACATGCAGCCCAGCAAATGAGTGGAGATGACAGCTCTTGACCAACCTGTCTCACAGGCCACGTGCTCCCAGCTGCAGTTTCCCAAACAGCATCTTGTGGAAATTGAGACCAGATGAAACAAGGGAATGCAAAAAGAGTGAATTGAATATACTCCCCAAATTATTCACTTATTTCAACAAACAAGAATCCCACTGATGTAATCTCTGACTGGTTTTGATGCTAAAAGCAAATCAAGAGCTGGAATGTACTTACGTGGCTAGACAGTAAATATCTCTGAGTCCTTCTAATCCATTAAATTGCAAGAGTATGTCTGCCTGTCTAAATGGAAGGAGACATCTCTTCTCCCTACCGCTGTCATTTACTCCTCCGCTTCCTGCTTCTTTAGCCTTTTCTTTTTTTCTTTCCCTTTTTTTTTCCCCCTTAAAAATAGGGCTCCTTTTGTATGTGTGAAACTACTGCTACTCCCACTTCAGTTTTCTCCTGAAAGCTGAGTGGAAGTGCTGTAGGAATTGGATGGCTGCAGCTTTTCCCCTGGGAGTTTCACTCTGTGGCCTAAAGCTGGAGGTGGGCTGGAACCTTTGCCCTGTGATTTGTGTTCTGCTTTCTGGGGTGTTTGCTGTCACCTCCTTGCCTGGTGTTGCAGATGAACACCCCAAATCCATCCCAAATCCAACTGTCAAGTGTCCTTGAGCTGCTACATTTGATATTCCCACTGTGTCCCAGTCTGCCCAAAGCCTCATGACAAGATATTGCTTTGTCAGGGAAACATCTTAAAGGTTGATAAACGCTGGTTCAGCTCAGGAAAAGAATAATTTCATGATATTTTAGTCCTGGCAGGGGGCTAAACCACAGAGCAGGCCTGGCTCAGGGTGTCTCAACTGAGCCCAGGATGCAAAAAGAGCTGGAGGTGTCCCAGGGCCCATGTTTTCCAGTTTATCTCTGTTTTAAATTTATTGGAGATGAAATCAGCTTTCAGAGTGCCATGGAAGTTTATTCTGAGTACAAGTGGAGATCCTGACCATGCAGAGATGGGTATGGATGTTTACTCCTGATCCCTGCTGTCCGCTCTGTGGCTTTTGTTCCCATGTTTGTCCTCTTGTGGTTTCAGCTCCTCATCAGTGAGAAAGTTCTTCCCAATTTCTCCAGTGTGTCACAGAAGCCAAGCGTGAAACCATTGCTCTGGAATCTGTGCTGTGTGATACTTTCTCCTGGGTGATAATAGGGAATTGCTTGGGGTTCAGAAGGTCTCTGTCCTGTGGGAATGGTGCTTGTGGGAAGTTTATCAGCTGGCTTATGGAAGTCACTGCAGATTCCTCCCAAGGCAGTCCTGAAGCCCAGAAGCTCTTCCTGTACCTTGAAGAGCTGATGGGAGTGCCCTCCTGATCCTAAAATACCAATTTCTGATGGGCAGAGTAGCCTTGACCTTTATCTGTTCCCACCAACATAAAAGGAAATCAGACTTTTTCAACAATCCTGAACAAATGAACACAGTTGTGGAAGATTTTAGTGACAGAGATGGGAGGAAAGAAACCCTCTGAATTTCCCCTACACCTCCAAACCTCCCAAGTCCCAAATGTCATCTCTTATGGACGTGGTTCCCTCACTGCCTGTGGTTATTGGCTGATTCAGTCCCAGCTGGTGCTGCAGACCTTGGGTAGGAGGGGCTCAGCTCATCCCTCTGCCAGGTTCAGTGTGACCCCACAGTACTCCTGGATTTCTTTGCCTCTAGGAGAACACACTTTGGGTACTTCTTTTCCTGGGCTTTTGCCTGTCCTCAGGTTTTGGAGCCACTAAACCTTTGGAAGTAACCTCATCTAATCACCTTTTCTGCTTGATTGAAATGTTAGCAAGTCGTTAATGCAAACACCAAATTACTCAGAGAGGCAACAGCCAAATTTCAGTCTGAAGGCTCTTTACACCCCCAATGTTCTAATTTCACATAAATAATACAAATTGGCCTGCATTCTTTATGCAAAATAATGAATGGGAATAATGTGTGCTGTTTATTACAGACCAGAAATAATCTTTCAATTAGTGCCTTGGTTTGGGTGGCAGGTACAGGGGATGTGCATGGAAAAGGGCTCACAAAACAGAGGAGAGTGACTTTTTACATGGGCAGGTAGTAATAGGACAAGGAGAAATGGTTTTAAGCTAAAAAAGAGATTTTAATTAGAAATTGGGAAGGAATTCCTGGCTGGGATTGTGGGGAGGCTCTGGCACAGGGTGCCCAGAGAAGCTGTGGACACCCAGAAGTTACAAACTTGAGAGGGGATGAAAAATAATCTGCCTCATTAGACTTTAAGATTTTGCTTCAGTGTGTTTGAATCGAGGACAGAACTTTAAGCTGAACAACATCAAGCTTTCCCATCCCTCAAAACATGAAATACCAGCAAGTCAGTTCCCAGATCTGTTGGCTCAATATTTATTCTCCATCTCAGGTGTTCAAGTAGGTCCAAAATGGAAGATGATTCTTTTGAACTCACAATTGTTCCCTACATTTTATTAAAATAGTTTCCCATTTGCTGGAAGAGCAATTTTGAAATGTTGCACTCCAGCCTGTCACTGGGACTTTGAAACCATCAGAACAGTGGGAATTGGTTTGTGTCAAAGGAAAGTGGACAATTATTTCCAACCTTTCATTTTCACTGCTGCAAGTTAGCAACTTGCTGGGAGCTGCCATGTAATTCCTGCACACTTCCAGCTGGACAAATCCCACGAAGATGTAAAAAAAGAATGGTGCAGCTGCTTGGTGTGTGCTCAGCCTGGAAGTGTTGGGCTATTCCCATCTGAAATCCCACTGCAGATGTTCCTGGTTCTCCTGTGAGAGGTGGGCAGGACGTTGGAGTTGCCACTTCCAGGGCTGTTCAGGATCCCTTTCAGACACGTGCAGCTGGAAAACTCCTCACTCCCAGCCTTTGAAATATGAAACTGTGACCTCAGACCACCAAGAAATGCTGGGCAATGTTTACAGCACTCTGTGTTTTCCTTGGGATCCCTTATTAAATATCTGCCAAGGAGCAGCACTTCCTTTGATGTCACAAATCTGAACGTCCTGGACTTTGCCTCCTTTCTTTTAAATGGGCAAGTCATAAAAAATAATAACTTCCCTTGCTGGTTCACACCTCAGAATGCAGTGCTAAAGTCTTTGTTAGCAAGTTAGAGTCAAGGATTTCTTGCCACTGGTACAAATCTAAAAAAGAGCAAGCAAGGATTTATTTATAGAGCTTCAGATCCTGCAGAATTCTGAACAACAGATTAAAGGGACTGGTGGTTATTTCATTCTCCAGTGAATGTTTGACTAATTATGAGATATCTATTTTCTTTCCAAATATCAAAATGGGAAGAAAACAAATGTTTAGCAAACTGAGCCCTGAGTTTATATTTCAAACAAATCTGTGAGGAAATGTGTCTTGCATTCACAGCAGGCTCTGCTCTATTAATCCATCAGGGGGATCTGAGGGGAGCATGGCACTACAGGCAGGAGAAGTGGAGGTTTTTAGGAAACTGCCATGAATGTTCTACAACAATAAATAAAAATACAGATTTATGTGCTAATCTTCAGCTGCTCAAAACCCAGTTTACCTCCAAACTGGAAGGCAATGTTTGCTTGTGGGGATGTGGAAGACCAAGCTCACTTCTTGTGCTGCATTTTTGTTCAGCAGCAAAATACAGGGCAGGTCCTACAGCTGTAGAAATGCTGATTTCTGTAGAAATTTCTGATTTTTGTGTCTGTCCATGGCTACCACATCCCTGGAATTGTCCCAGGCCAGGTTGGATGGGGCTTGGAAGACCCTGGGATAGTGGAAGGTGGAATGGCAGAGGTGGAATGGGATGAGCTTTAAGCTCATCCCACGCAAATCAGTGTGGAATTCAATGTTTTATTGTGCAAAACACACAATTCAAAACTCAGAGTGGTTTATTTTCATACTATCCTAGGCTGTGGACGTGGCCTCTCTCCTCCCCTCAGCCTCCCAAGGGGTCATTTTTGAGGGTTTTGCTTCCTTCCTGTCAAAGAAAATTTCCAATCTGATGCCATAAAATCATTCCTAAAGGTCTCACACAGTTTATTCTGGGTAATCCTAAACAGCCAGGAGAGCAAAGTGCTCACACAGCAGAAATTCCACTTGCAACACCTTGTTGGGTGACTTAGGGAAGTTCCTGCCTGAGTCTCAGGTTCCCCATCTGTTAGAAACAGTGCTTTGTAAAAGTTCCTTAAGATCTGCTGATGAAAACCATTTTTATACTTTTTTTTTTTGCAGCTGTGAGCACTTTTCATGTGAGAAATCCTGCATAGTTTCATATAGATTCATTACAAAACTGGCAAAAAGGGAAAATATTCCTAAGAGATATGCTTTTTTTCTGTATTGCATTGGTTTAGAGAGGATTAGAATCTGATATTTTCAAGAATAAATAAAAATAAAAGGGATTATTTAAGGAGCTTGTTCAAAGCCTGCAACTCACAGCAAATTCTGGGTGTTTTGAAGTTTGTAAGGAAATATTCTGAAGCCATCAGGCTGCTGCTGCTGCTTGGAAGCAGAGTGGAGACTTAATCAAAGGTTTGAGGGGGAAGAAAGGGTGGTGGAAGTTGTACAACCAGGGGCTGATATTTTTAAAAAACATAATCATGTTTCTTATTATATGAGGATTTGTAAAAGTGCAGGTTTGGATGGGAAAACTTGTTCAGTGCCAGGACTCACCTGCAGCTCCTGGATTTCGGTGTTTCACTGTTCTCAGAACAGTACCCTGGGTGTTCCATCCACCACATTTCTGTGTGTATTGAAAGGGCTGGCTGAATGTGACTAAAAATTACTTAAATCTTTAAATTTATTCTAGATAACTCTACACCAAAGGACTTTCATGGGTTTCTTTCCTGTAGATGTGTTCACACCTGTATTTCCCATTACAGGGATGGAGAGGGTTTGTCCACCTGAGCACCTTTTCCATGAAGGAATTGTCCCAAAATCCACCCTGCCCTCCCCTGGGCCAGCCTGGGGCTGTTCCCTCTCCTCCTGTCCCTGTTCCTGTTCCCAGATCCCAAATCCCCCCGGCTGTGCCCTCCTGGCAGGGAATTCCAGAGAGGGAAAAGATCCCTCGGGATCCTCCTTTGCTCCAGCTTGAGCCCCTTCCCATTTCCCTCAGGAATTCTCCATCCTTTCCCATTTCCCTCAGGAATTCTCCATCCCTTCCCATTTCCCTCAGGAATTCTCCATCCTTTCCCATTTCCCACAGGAATTCTCCATCCTTTCCCATTTCCCTCAGGAATTCTCCATCCCTTCCCATTTCCCTCAGGAATTCTCCATCCTTTCCCATTTCCCCCAGGAATTCTCCATCCTTTCCCATTTCCCTCAGGAATTTTCCATCCCTTCCCATTTCCCTCAGGAATTCTCCATCCTTTCCCATTTCCCTCAGGAATTCTCCATCCCTTTCCCATTTCCCTCAGGAATTCTCCAGCCCTTTCCCATTTCCCTCAGGAATTCTCCATCCTTTCCCATTTCCCTCAGGAATTCTCCAGCCCCTGCCCAACTCCATTCCCTTCCCTGACCACGCTCCAGCTCCTCAGGGTCTTTCTTGCCTTGAGGGGAAAATCAAAAATTGGGAGAAAACATGAGAAAAAAAAAAAAAGTAAGGGAAGTCTGAGGAAGGCTTTGATGCAGAACTTTTCCCTTCTGTACCCTCCTTTTCTCCTAGCTGAGCCCCTTCCCATTTCCCTCAGGAATTCTCCATCCTTTCCCATTTCCCTCAGGAATTCTCCAGCCCCTTCCCAGCCCCATTTCCCTTTCCCCAGACACTCTCCAGCCCCTCAATGTCCTTCTTGTCATAAGAGGCCTAAAACAGCCTGGGATTCGAGGTGAGGGAGAAGCTCATAGATATGATTTACTCCTCTAAGTTTATACATGAAAAAGTTCGGCCACTGGAATTTCCTGGAGTTGAGCCTGAGCTTGAGCAGAGCTTCCAAAGGCTGCAGAGAGCTGGGCTTGGGATGTGTCAGGGAAATCTGAAAGGCAGCCCAGAGTGCTCCATGGGCAGTGCTGGGATGTTTCCACCCCAGCAGGAAGGTGTTGGAGGGCTCGGGAAGCCTCCCCTCGTTCTCTCTCTAGGGAACACCGGCCATTCTTGCAATGAGGACACGCCGCTCTCCTCGGAGCTTTCTCCTCCTGTCTCCTTGTGAGGATCTCCACCTTCATTTCAAACAAAGCTTTCACTCTTTGGAGCTACAGGAGGAAAACTTGGAGCCGCGGGCCCGGCTGTCGGAGCGCCAAGCGCTTGGCACTGGGAATTTCACCACCTAAACACGGTGGAGAAAGTGGCATCATTTAGACCTGTCTGGGGAGTGCTTTCCTGTTCCTTGGCACTCCTCTGGGAGCAGAGGTGTCCTTTTGTTTCCACACATGGAATAACGTGTTACTCATCAATTTTTGCCCTCCCCTGAGCTGATTCACCCAGATGGATTTGTGTCTAAGAGCCTCATGACTCCGTTCCTTCCACTTGGGTCAAACGAGACAAATTTTTAGCTCCTCAGCGCTCGGCTAAATTTACCCAGCTCTGCACACTTGATTTGGCAAAACCATATGGACTTTTTGCTGCATTCCTCAGAGCTCTTCGGAATCCGCTTCCAAAGTCTGTATTCCTGGCTTGTACCCACTGTTCAGTGGGAGGTGTAGAAGAACGGCGCCTATTTTAGGCGGAAGGTTTCCTGTGAATGTTCTTGTCTCGGACCAGCTCTTCCCTGCAGCTCCTGAAAGTGTGGAAGGGGCCAGACCTGTCCTCCCACCTCCCCCCACGCTCCCACACCTCCCCTGGGATGGGGATCCAGTGGATCAGCTCAGGGATGAGGCTGAGCAGGGATTTTCTCTCCTTCCCTCAGGCTGAGCTTTCCAAAGCGGAGCTTTTGGTCTGATCCCGAGTTCCACAGGCTGGAGATGAAAATGAGGACTTGAGGGGGGGTCTCAGGTCAGCTTTAGCTATTTCTACTATCATACTTCACTTTTTGCTGTGGGTTATAGAGAAAAAAAAAATTAAAAAAAAAGGAAAATCCCCTTTTAACCTGTTAGGCAGGATTTCCACAGGAAAAAAAGTATTTGCTAAACACAAGCTGTGAAGCAGCTGATGGACCAATCCCCAAAGATATGCCTGAGAGTCATCCTGGGGGATATTAGGAGTTTTAATCCTGTTCCCTGAGCAGTTTGCTGTGGGAATGAGAGCTGGGGATGGCTTGTATTGCCAGCTGAGCCTCCAGTGGGGCTGGAGCAGGAGCCTGCAGCAAAAATCTGAGGCTTCATCCATAAAGCACTGAGTGCACAGGGCCTGAGAAAGGGAGCTCCAATTACAGAGATTCATTGAGAATAGAGAAAAGCCTATGAGCCATTGCAAAAAATACATTTGAGAATAGTCTTAGCCTCCTTTGTATTTCAGAAACAACAACTGCATGAATTGCCTTGTAATTGCTTTTGAGAAATTTTCAAATTGTGGGTAGGTTTGGGGATTTTTTCCTTCTCTCAATAGGCATAAAACCAGATGATTTGTACCTGAAAGGAGAGATTGAAACAGAGGGGTGCTGTAGATTAGAGACAACTCCAAACTCAGCTGATGTAAAAACATTACACAGATATCACAGAATCATTTTTTTTCCTCCTGCTGCCCAAACCATGTGATCCCAGAGCTCGTTTGCCCTGTGAGGAGCTGATTCAGGGAGCTCAGCTGGCAGCAAACAACTCGCTGGTTTTTGGGGAGAGTTGGTTCTTTGCTGCCTCTGATTCACCACAAAGGGAGGCAGATGCCAAAGGTAGGAGAGGAGGAGTGTGGGCAGCACAGCAAAGGAGGGAGCCAGCAGGACACCTCCTTTCACTGCAGCCCACCTTGGATGGATTTCACCCCGAGCAAAATCTCCTTCTTGAAATTTTAGACTGACTTAAAACCGTTTTTTCCACTTTGGGTGAAAATACAAGTGTTTGCATCAGCTCATGGTTCAGATAAGTGTGGGAAGTCAGCCTGGACTCATGGGGGTTAAAATTTGGATATTCTCATGTGTGTGCCTGTGTTTGGCAGGCTTTGTAAGAACAATATAGAGAAATTCTCTTTGCAAAATAAAGTCAGAATTGTTGGCATTTTTTTCCCAGCAGAAACTATTAACTTGGAATTGAATGCAACATTTTGTTTCACATAAAATATTTTGCTTTGAGCTTTTAAATACTTTCCAAATTTCATATCTCCTCTGCTCTGCTATAAAATCCAATCTGAACTTGAAAATAGTTTGTTTACTCCAGAATCTTGGGTTTTTTTTGAATATGAACCATTCTTTTTTGCTGCCAGCTATAGCTCCTAGTGCAGGCTCATGGAGCTAGGCCACTTCCCCTCCCAAACACTCCCAGTGAGTCAGGACTGCGGGTGGGACTGGAGTTTTGTCACTGCCAAGAATAAAACCCCACTGCTTTGGAGAGCAGAAAACTTAAGGGCATCATTTTTTATCATCCAAACTGAAAAACTGTGGTTCAGCATTTTGATATTTTCGTGTTGCCGGCGATTCTTCCTCTTCGAAATTAAAAATATTCAGCTCACACCTCAGTTTAAAAGCACCCAAAGCCATCAAAATGCAGCTTGTGACATCTCTGGGTGTTCCACAAAGCCACCAAAGCCCTTGACCATGGTTGGTCACCATGGTGGTTTCAAGAGCTCCTTTGTGGGTCCAACCCCAAAGAAAACTCTGCTTGCAGAAGATCGTGGAGAAGTTTAGGATCCGGTTGGCTGAACTGACAAATTTTCTGGAAACTCCCCTAAAATCTGAGCTAAAATTATTTCTTTTTGATGCTGAAATCACAGCTGTGACAAATATTCAGCCTTCTCCGTGATTCATGTGCTCTCTGAGAATGGGAAGTGTCAGAGTAGCACAATTTAGTAACTTGTGTTTCCTTCCCCCTAGTTCAGCAATTCTAATTTCACACGTTTCTCTGGAGTGGGCTATCTGCAGGCCCACCCTTTATTACCTGCCTTCATCCCACTCTTTCCCATTTCTCCAACCATTCCCTGCTCCCAAATTATCAAATATTCAGTGTCCTGTAACGTGACCAAGCAGGAGGAACATTTTCCTTAGTAGACGTTGCAGAATTAACTTACAATCTCATATCTTTTTTACATTATTCTGTTTCAAAACATGCCCCAATTTACCTGGAAAATGTAATTCCCATCTTTCTGTCTCTCTTGGCATCTGCAGATTTCTCTGAACCTGGCACCCTCCACGTCCCTGAGCCCACCTCCAGCAAGGTAAGACAATTCTGGCACTTTCAGAGCTGTTTTAAATCTTATTTTTGTTCCTTAGGGATACAAAAAGAATGGAAGACCCCCTCCTTTCCCATTATTCCACCTCTCCCTGACCATGTGGGACATTATTCCTGTACCACTCTCTCCCTGCTAATGAATTAATTTGAAACTTCTCCTTTTACCAAAGCACCAAACCCCAGTTTGGTGCATGCTTGAAAGTCACGCTTCCCTTCATTGTTTTGCCTTTTTGGTTCCTTTTAAACCATTTCAACATCTCAGATTGGTTTCCTGCACGTAATAATTGTTTCTTTGGTGGTAAGCTTCAGAAAGATTGGTTTCCTGCACGTAAGAGTTGTTTCTTTGCTTTGGGTTTGTGTTTGAGAAAGAAATCCTGGTGGTCTTCCGTGCAATTAAATTCAAAATAGCTGTGGGGCTCCTGAAATGAAAATGTATTTCACTGCAGAGCTGTCATCCTAACCAATCACCTCAGATGAGTGCTTGCTGTTCTCTCCTTTGCTGTAAAATAATGTGGGTTTTAAAGCTGGGATTTTTCTTTTCTTTCTACCCTCGTGCTCGTTAGAAGTTTGTTAATGAAACCTCATTATGTCAAACAGCTGGGAGTTGTGTTTAAGACCCCTCATGTTAAAGAAATATCCAAGTAACAAAGTTAAAATGTGCATGCTCAGGCCGGAGTGGAAGGGAGCCACTCGAGTCTTTGCAGGGACAGCTGAGCACAGGGAAAACATGGAAAACATGGAAAACATGGAAAACATGGAAAACATGGAAAACATGGAAGACACTGGGAGAAGTGGAGTTCTGCTGGCACATTGTTCTCCTTAGGCAGGGCTTGGTTTAATAACTCACCAATCCCACATTGTTGAAAGTCACCTGGTGCCAGTTGTGAGAGATTTTTTAAACTTCCATTCATGAGAGGGTTTGTCTGGAATCAGAGGAAATTTTGTTCTCCTGCTTACAACAAAGTCATTTCATTTAAGGGTCTGGACTGAAATGGAGCTGGTGGTGTTTAACTGAGGTGTTCACAAAAAGAACAAATCTGGGGCTGGGTTTATAGGGAATACATCTTTTATGTGAAAAGAGGAATGGGAGAGGAATTATTTTGAAAAGGTCAATTGATAAAAGCCAGTCCTTCTGGTGGAATATTGAACAGCTCAATCAGAGATGAAGGATTTGAGGATTTGCTTTTTACTGGGTGGCCTCAGTGCTGCAGTTGGTAGGATTTCTCTTTGGGAAGGATTTTTAGGAGGGCATTGTCATCCCAAGACTGGCAGCTCTTTGACCAAAGGAGAATCTGGCTCCAAACTCCCTCATTCCAACCTGGAATTTGAAGCTTGCTTAGAAAACACATTATTCTACATTCAACTTTCCTTTTTTGGGGGATTGAAAACTGC
Organism: Oenanthe melanoleuca; assembly: GCF_029582105.1. Lineage (NCBI taxonomy): Eukaryota > Metazoa > Chordata > Aves > Passeriformes > Muscicapidae > Oenanthe > Oenanthe melanoleuca. The sequence goes on along the minus strand of NC_079341.1, from coordinate 34,788,239 downwards.
ACTTTTGCATGAATTTTCATGAAATTTGGAGATGAATTTAGATTTTTAGAGGCGAGCTTTCAAGGCAGCTCACTGTTTTTTTTTATGAGTCAGAATGGGTTGGAATCTGGTTGGCAGTGGAATGGCTGGGATCACATCAGAGATAGCCCCACTCGTTCAAGAGATGCTTTCATGTGGTTTCCAAGGGAATAGTAACTCCTTATAACATTTTTACAAGAGAGCCAATGTCAAAGTGCCTGGTGGCAAAGTTCCACAGCTTCAGCCTCCAAACTCATCTTTCCAGCTAAAGTAAATACTTGTTAATGATGAATAAAACTCCTCTGTAAGAAGTGGGTTGAGCAGGAGGTTTTAAAGGTTGGCAGTTTAATAGAATTGAAAATGATTTCCCTCCTCCTAGTGAAGGTGGGAAGAATTAACAGGTAGAGAAGCAGGTGAAAGCTCCTGGTGCTGTGGCTTTTAGTCATGGAATGAGTCAAGGAGCTGGGAAGATCTGGGCTGTAGAATCATGGAATTGTTTAGGTTGGAAAAGATATCCAAGTGCAGGATCTTTCTTTTATGGGGAAAAAGTAAGCAGAATAACCTTTATCTCCCATCCAAAATGTCTGTGTTACATGGAGAACATTCATTTCCTCATTGATAAACCCCATAAATATTTCAGAGCTCATCACTTGCAATGAGCTTTTCTCATTACACTGGATAATTGTTTTGTGTGTAATGAGCAGACTGAGCAACCCAAATCATCCCATGGATTATTTGGCCCAGTGCTTCAGATTGGGCTCTGGGAATTGTTTTGGTCATTGATCCTTCCAAGGTCAGTAACAAAATAATAACTTATATGTGGTGGGTTTAACTTATCTCTGTGTTTTCTTCTAACAATCCAAGACATGTTTTTTTTTATGTGAAAATCAGCTTTTTTTTCCCATTTAAAATGTTGGGCTCATCACTCACTGATATCATTATGATTATTTTGCTTGTGCCAAGCTTTAATACATTTTTAGACAAGCTTTTCCCCGTTCAGAGCATCTCCAGTGGCCTGTCTGTCAGCTCTGGGGTGGGCAGGAGATGGCATCTGCTGTGTCTGAGAGTGTCTGCATGGCCAGAGGCAGCCCTGGCCTGGGAGGGGACTGATGAGTTCCCATTTCAGCCTTTTTCCCAGTGACAGCAGCAATTTGTGCCCTTTGCCAGCCATCAGTCTTCATTAGGGTGATAGCAAATGATATCTGGGAGATGTCTACCTGGCTTTCTGATTGGATTAAGATTGGCCCAAAAAGTTCCTGGGCCAAGGGAGAATGGGCAGTGTGATCACAGAACCCTGGTCCTTCAGCCATCAAAGCCAAGAGTGCCACATTATAAACATCTGTGCATTTTTGGGAGATATTTATGTTTTTCTGGTCCACATTTGCCATTTACCTCTGGTTTGCTGTGATATTTTCCATTACCTGGAAAGCAGTGCTGGAAAATGAGGAGCAGCAGCAGCCATATGAACATTAAAAGGCCTGGATAGCAGCAAGGCCACCACATTTGCAAGACATTAGGTAGTTTATGTACTATTTTATGCATGGAGCCTCCTAACAGTTATTTCTCATGGATCTGCAAAATATAAAAGACTTTAGGTTAAAGGAATAATAATGAATCATTTATGAGATATTATCTACGAAGATGGATTGGTTCCATCTGTTGCAGTAATAAAAATAATAATGCTCAGCAATTACATAAATGCTTTACAGGTTTTCAGTGTGCATCACAAACATTAATCTAAGATCTAGCCCATAGCACAGTTTTTAAGAGCTTGTAAAAGGCCTTCAGCTTATACATGCTGGGTTATTTATTTATTTTTAACAAGGAAATTCATCCTAATAGAGTTTTTAAACTGGTTTAGAAAATTGAGTTGTAGCTCCTCAGTCTGTGGCACTCTGTGAAGACAGCCACAAAATTGGTTTCTTTTTCTTTCTGTTGGGTGAAGCTGCTGCAAATGTCCAGGAAAAATACAGCTCCAGAGGCAGGTGTTCATTATCATGCAAATGATGGAAAAGTCTTCCAGGATGCCTTACTGGCATTATCTCCCAGTTATTTGTTAATCTCATTTTTTTGTGTCTTGTAAGCAGCTCACTGAAGGAAGGGCAAGGGTTTCTGAGGCAGAGCAGAGCCTGACAGTGGTTGTGCTGTCACACACTTATATTTCACATAGGATCTTGCTCCCTGAAAGAAATAATTTCTTTTGCTTACTTCAGGAAGAAATCAGATATATGAACAATTGGTTTCTTGCTTTAGATGCAGCCTAATTTAACCAACAAAATGAGTATTAGGTTTAATTCTGTTCTGCTTGGATTTTCATTTGAAGCCTAGAAAAAGAAGTGATGATAACTTTAGACAAAAGGGTGGTTTGTTTGAGATGCTTCCTGGCAGACAGAGGTGTGGTAAAACAGAATTTAAATGCAATTTGAAATAGAATTATCCCAACTGATATTTTGGGCATGTCCATAGGCTCCATGGATATAAAGATCAATATGTTCTGGTAGCTTTGATTCAGGTACATTTGTGAAGGTGTCTTGGAATGGGCTCTGCAGTGTAACTTGTGACCTTGAGAGACAAGGTGCCACAGGAGCTCTTGCCTTGTAAATCTGTTTATCTGTGCACGTCACAGATAAGACCCAGGCTTTGCAATGCCCCTTGACTGAACAAGTGACATTAATTCCATTAACTCTGGGCAAAAGGAGTGCTTGTATTGACAATTGCAGTTGGGGAGGGGGGGTTATGTATCTTCCCCCATCAATATTTGGCTTGGAAATGTTTAACACTTAATCCAGAGAATAGAAAGGTTGTGTTGGAACTGAACAAAAAACTGTATTTCCTTCAGCAATATTCTGTTCATTCATATATAATGAGATTAATTAAAACAGAGGGGAAAAAAACCCCTCCAGTGTTTCATAGGCAGAAGAACACTGGGTTCAGCTCGGCCAGACCTGAGTGCTGGTGATCATTCATGAAATAGAGAAGAGTTTGTTGTCATTGTTTTTACAACAACAAACTGCCCCTGTAATTACCCCTGACCTGGGAAGCAATTCCCTATTCCCTGTCTCATGACCCCACTCTCTGGGTTAGGGGGTCTGGGAGGGAGCACTGGCTGCAAACCTCTCCTGCTTTTGGGAGCCCCAGGTGCTGCTGGAGGGGCTCTGCTCCCAGCCTGGCCTCACCTGGGCATTCCCTGGGGATCCAGCTCCTCTCCAGCCCTTCCCTCAGGATGTTTCACTCCTGGAGCACAGCTCCACTCTGACCATACCCACTCTGCCCCTCTGAGATGCTGGCTCACAGAATCCTGGCATGGGCAGGCTGGAAGGGACCACAGTGGCACAGGATTGTGTCCTTGTGGCTCTGGAATATCCCCAGGGAGGAGGAGGAGACTCCACAGCCTCTCTGGGCTCTGCTCAGGGCTGGGCACTGCCCAGGGCAGGAGTTCTGCCTCCTGTGAAAGGAGAATTGCTGGGCTCTGGTGCCATTGCCTCCCTGCACTCAGGGACACCAGGGACACCCAGGGACACCCAGGGACACCCAGGGACACCCAGGGCTGAGGTTCCCTCTTATCCAGGTCCCCTCTCCAGGCTGAGCAGCCCCAGCTCCCCCAGCCCTTCCTGGGCACAGAGATGCTCCAGCCCTCACTCAGCTCCAGAGCTCCTGTCCCTGCTGTGCTGAGCATCCAGAGCTGGACACAGCAGCCCAGAGGTGCCTCACAATCCTGGGCAGAGGGGCAGGGTCCCTCTGCTGGATGGCAGTACCTATTTCCAGCTGTTACATTATGGTTAAAAGTAATTATTTCTTATAAGACACTTTTCATTCTGTGCCTCCTTCAAAGCATGAAGTGCACCATGGAAATCCCTTAATGCAAGTGCACCTCAGCCATTCAGGAGCAGCCTACAACAAACTGCATGGAAATCTGTCCAGAAATCTCCCTGGATGCAGGATGGGGCTCCCTGGGAGTGAATATTGGGAAGTGTTTTCAGTAGCACTCTGATAAGAGTTAAATTTCAGAGGTGCTGCTCTGGGCTGGCTTTGTTTCAGACATTGGAATAAACCCTTTCAAGCTGCTGGTGCACAAGAGCTTTGACAAACCAGTTCCAGCTCATCCTGCTCTGAGCTGGTTGGATCCCCTGGGCCCTGCTCTGTTTTGCTGCCAGGCCATGGCAGGACTGGCAGAAGGGAAATGTGCTTCTCTCAGGACTGGGATCATGGATCAAACCCAGCCACATCAGCAATTCAAACCAAGAGGCCACTCTGTGAACAGCTGAGACCTCCCACACCTCCTGCTTCAAACCTCTCCTGGAGGTGTTTTACCTCCTAGAGGGTGGCAAGCTGGATGATTAGAAGTCATAATAATAAAGTTCTGCTGCTAGATGCTCCCCTTGTTTAAAATAACCATCTCCTGCAAAATCCACAGCCGAGCTAGGAAATAATTAGGGTGATATTTATTTCTTTCTGTTCTTTCTCTCCTTAAAGAATGGTAATTTTAGTTGAGGATATTACCCCACAGTTACAAATAACTTGCTGAATTTTCCTGTGAAAATGGGTTTTGGTTGTGGCTACTCAGATGGGAGCTGAGCACGTAACAGGGTTTGAGAACACTGGAAAAAAATGAGCTGCTAAATACCAATGGTGTTTGTGAGGAATACATAAATAGTGGCTGTTACACAGCAGGATGATGCACAGAGCAACACAGAGAAATATATTGGCTTATCTCCTAGTAATGGCTCAATAATTGTGATAACATCAGAAATCACTATCACTCCTTGCTGAGAAATTACTTGTTACCATCCTCTTGTTTAAATACGGCTGGGAGAGCTCTGAAATTATTTTCAGCACTGTTTGGAGGCTTCCCCTCATTTAACCTTCCAGATTCTACTTATAAAAATAAAAAGCTTAAATTCTTGGTGATGCCTTCCCCATGCTGAGTTGCCTTTTGTACACCTTCCCAGCTGGGTGTAATATTGAGTGGGTTTTATTTTATCTTTTTAGTGTCTTGGGAAGATCCAGTACCTTGTCTTGTAAGAAGTGGAGGGGAAAAAAAGGTATTAATGGCTAATAAGAAAGAATCTGTAGTTTACATAGCTCATCCTTTATTTCATGCTCTGGCATGATCTTGCTGCTTTTGGATGTTGGATTATCAAACTGCAGGGTTTGAGGTGATGGAGAAGATTGGTTTGTGAACCTCCTTGTGTCTGAGTAAAGAGGAATTATCTGCTCTCATGGGATTTCCTGTGAAAATGAATCTCACCTAGCAGGTACCTGGGGTTCCTCTGGTCCCAAAAGACCAAAAAAATTGAGTGTTCATCCAGCAATAACAAAAATATTTCTCCAGCTTGACAACTTTAGAGCAGTTCTCTTCATTGCTAACGTTTCACAGTATGTGCAGAAGATAAAAAAAAGTATAGTTTTGGGAAAATGAAGCTGAAAACAATTTCCAAAGTGTTTGTGTTGCTCCTGCCCATATCCTTAGGAGACAGCTCAGCTAACTGTGTCCTAAATCAGAGGAAGGTTTTTCCCCAGAGGGTGCTGAGCACTGAACAGGCTCTTCAGGGAATGGTCACAGAGCTCCAGGAGTGCTGAGACAATGCTCAGCTGGGATTGTTGGGGTGGTCCTGGTGGATCTCTGCTAACTCAGGATATTCCATGATTCTACATCAGCCCCAGCCACAGTTAAACACTGGAACTTCCTAAATCAGTGACAACCAGCGTCCTGTGCTGATAGACTGGCACAAGTGAGGGGCTTTGAAGGAACCTGTTTATTAAAAGGGAATTTTGTCCACTAAAAGTCTTTTAGAACTATTTGATTTGGGGTTTTTTTTTATTTTTGGGCCTCTCTGGTTTTCTTGTGTATTTTTAATACTTTCAATTGAATCCATGTGTATAAAAGATGGAGTGAGGGAAGGGGCAGAGTCATTTCCAGAGAGTATTGATGATTTAACAGGTCTGAGTGCTGCCTGTTCCACCAGAACTGAGACTTTACCCTGACAAAACTCACCAGGGATGCCAATGGACAGCACAGCTGGAATGACCCTGACAATTTGGCTGCCTGCCTCTCTTTTACTGCCTGCTGCTAATTTCATGGGATTTCATGCTGGCTGTTGGGAAAAAGGGCGGCTCCATGAATGGTGCCCTTTATCCCCAACGCAACTGTCGGGTTTTATTTCGTTCCCTTCAAGATAAGGCTCCCCCTGATTCTCACATGACACCCCCTGTGAGCTGAGGAAAGCCAAAGGAGCCTTTCTTGTGTGAGTTTGGGCTGATTTGAATGTGTTTCCCTGCAGGGGAAATCCCACATTCCTCCAGGTCCCAGATAAATCCTCTCATCCCCATCAGAGAGGCAGCAGCAAGGAGAGAGAGTTGATGGTTCTGCTCTCCCTGCTGCTGCTGGGTGCTAAAATAAATGCTCCCCTGAACATTCAAGTGGAAAATGTGGAATTCTAGAGCTGCTCCAGGCAGTCAGCAGGATGGAGGGAACTTTCTGAGAGAATTAAATGAAAGAGTCGAGAGTGAAACCCCCATTCAGAGCTGTGGGTGTGGGAGGGAGGGATGGAGAGGGGAAAACCAGAGGAAAGGAGGAGAAATATTCCCAGCTAAATGGCTCACCGTGTTTTCCAGGAGCAAAAGTAGAAACCCACGTTGGGTATATGATTTAATTTACAGAAATCTGCAGTTTTTATGCAATTAGGGGCATTACTGTGACATTAGCAGTGTAAAATGTAGAGTTTAAGAGGCTTTGTCACCTGCATGGTGTGAGCCCCCCTCCTGCAGAGCACCAGCTCATTCTGCTGTTCCACCCTGCTAATTTCTTCATTTCTACTGAGTTTGGTATTTAAATATCTGCCAACTTTCTGAGTTCCAACAAGCATTGGCATGAGTAATGAGTCAAATGTTAGAGCAGCATTATTCTTTGACAGTTCTAAAAGGATTATATAACTCGAATTTTAAATAATATTTTTGAAATGTGTAATTTAAAAGGTCCTCGTGTTCTGTAAATGGTTTAATTTTTCATCTCGTTTAATTGACATTGCAAAGGAATCATTAAGTCAATGATGATTAAAGCAGCACTTTTATGGATCAAACTCTCTTTGGGGAAAAATTCAGTCACCATGAAAAAGATATAGACATGTATTTTGAGGATGCTGCAAGAGAAGCAGGAGCTGAATAGACTTTTCAATAAATCTCATTAATCTGGAAGCTCCCTCCAGTCAATCCAAGGCACCTCAAGGGTCAGCACTGGATAGTTGGGAAAAAACCTTTGGTGATTTTACAGGATGCTTGGGAAGGAGGGAGGGTTTCAGCCCAATCTGAGCCAGATTCTAAAGAAGTGAGGATGTAATCAAGTTGTTAATTGTATCCTCACACTGATATTCAGCTGCCTCCTCTTCTGTGTAGTAAACTTCTGCTCCCACCAAAATAAATCAAGAATTTTGCTTGGGTTCATGCTGGATTTCAAAAGTGCATCCATGGGATCATTGCTGTTTTTATTTTGACTAATAATTATAACATTTAAATCTGTGGTAGGTCCTGAAATGGGAAATAGCACCTGCAAATGTTTTGTTTTTTAATTCTTTCCAGTCCTTTTAAATAATATCTGTGTTTGAGTGATTTTAGTTCCTTCTGAAGCTGGTTATCCCATTATCCCATCCTGTGGAAAAGGGGAATGGTGTCATTACAGACTCATCTGGATGAGTTCCACCTCAAATCTTGTTGTACATTGAAATATGGGTGCCTGATACTTGTGTTTTAAATCATCTGTTGGGGAGTTCTGTGTAAGATGAGACCTTTACTGAAAATAAAATATGTAGGAAATTCCATGTTCTGGGAAACATCAGCAGAGCAAGTTGTGTAAAAGATCCTGAAAAAGATAAATAAATTAAATCAGGAATTAAGGAATGATAGATATAAAAAAAAAAGTGTTAAAATATATCAGGTCAGGAAACTGTCTTGCTCTCTAAGAGGGTTTGTGATAATGGAATTGGGGTAGGGTGGCATCCCAATAAAAAAGAAGCCTGCAAAGCCAGGAATTCTCAGAGAAGAAAAATAATTGGAAATAGGAGCAGATTGTCTAAGAACAGAATATATCTCAGGTTGAGAATTCACTCCACATTTGTATGATGTAGAGATAATAACCAAATTTCAACTTTTATTCCATTAAGTTCCCTTAAGTGATATCTCTGCTAAAAAACATGTTCAGCCTAAACTTAAAAATTCACTGACCAAAGGTAAAACATTATCAAAAAGAGGAAAAAGCCATTTTAGATCAGGCTTGTGGAATACAAATTTGACAACTAAATAGTTTTAAAATTCTAAGTTCTCAAACCTTTCAGTGAAATAATTTAGACAAAGTTTTGAAAAACTTATACTTTGTGATGAAAGGGGAAAAAAAAGGTTTGGCACTAAACATTGTGGTCATTGCTGATAAAGAAATTTTCCAGCCCTGGTGAAGTTTCTGGAGAATCTGGTGGCTCCCAGACCACGTTTGTTCACCTGGTGTCATTAGCAATAATAATAAAGCAAAATCACTGGCTCCAAATCCACAATATCTCCACAGAAATGGAGAAATCTGGGTGAAATGTCAGCACCTAAAAGGGAAAAAGGCTGAATGCAACTAAAGCAAATTAGTCCTTCCCTAAAGATAAGGAAACCACATCCCTCCCACCCCTGCTGGCCCCATGTCCCACTTAATCACATTCCCTAATCCAGGTTTCTCCTGAGCTACAGTCACCATGTGCCCATTTTCAGAGCAGCCTTCACATTTTCATTCATCCCTCTCCATCCCAGTTCCTTGGCTGGGAGGCTGAGAGGTAACATCCAGCTGAGGTCCTGCCTGGGGACCATTCCCAAGGCAATTCCTGGAGAATTTTCCTCTTCCAGGTGGAGCATTGGCCACTTCAGCAGCTCTTTGTGACGGCTGAGGGGTCACATCCAGCTGAGCTCCTGCCTGGGGACCATTCCCTTGGCAATTTTCCTCTTCCAGGTGGAGCATTGGCCACTTCAACAGCCTTTTGTGAAGTTTGGGGGGGATCACATCTATCTGAGCTCCTGCCTGGGAGGAGCTTGGCAATTCCTGTGGGATTTTCCTCTTCCAGGTGGAGCATTGGCCGCTTCAGCAACCCTTAGAGCTGCAGCAGGGTCCCTCCTCACCTCCCTTATTTCCAGCCCATTCAGCTGAGCAGAGCTGGAGGAAGCCCAGCAGGAATTTTCTGCAGCAGGAGCAAATTGGGAAGCACAGGGAGCCTCGAGCTCTGTCCCTTTGTCCCAGCCCCAGGACCCAGATGGAAAGCCCCATCCATCAGTGCTCCAGTTCTGCTGATCCCCTTCCCTTCTCTGCTGACTTCCCTATCAGCTGCATTTGTTTTACAACCCAGCTCCAGATCCAGCTGAGCTCCTGCCTGGACCATTCCCATGGCAATTCCTGTGGGATTTTCCTTTTTCAGGTGGAGAAACTTGAACTTCAGCAACCCTTTGTGAAGGCTGGGGGGTCACATCCAGCTGAGCTCCTGCCTTGGGATCATTCCCATGGTAATTCCTGGAGAATTTCCTTCTTCCAGATGGAGCATTGGGCACTTCAACAGTCTTTTATGAAGTCTGGGGGCTGACATCCAGCTGAGCTTCTGCCTGGACCATTCCCATGCAATTCCTGGAGGATTTTCCTCTTCCAGGTGGAGCATTGGCCACTTCAGCAACTCTTAGAGCTGCAGCAGGATCCCTCCTCACCTCCCTTATTTCCAGCCCATTCAGCTGAGCAGAACTGGGGGACCAGAGAAGCACAGGTCACACAGGGAGCCTCGAGCTCTGTCCCTTAGTCCCAGCCCCAGGACCCAGATGGAAAGCCCCATCCATCAGTGCTGCAGTTCTGCTGATCCCCTTCCCTTCTCTGCTGACTTCCCTGTCAGCTGCATTTATTTTATGAGCCAGGGCCCCAGCCAGTGTTAGTCAAAGCTCCCCCAGGCTCTCTGCAGGAGCTGATGCTCTGCTGGGGCTGTGCCAAAGCGTCTGCACGGCGTCTTCCTGTCCTGCTGCTGCAGGGAGCAGCTTGGCACTCATGGGAGGGAGGCCAGATCCACTGAAATAGTGCAGCCATCCACAAAACCTTAATTGTGACTTCTGTTATTCCTTTGGAGGGGAGCAGATGAGTCCTTGATAAAGTGAGAGGACTCTTTAAGCCTCTTTCCAGGTGGGTGAGAACAAGGTGGGGAGACAGAACATTTGGAGGGCAGGGGAGGGGGAGGATGTTTCCTAAATATCTGAAGGCAAGATGGGACCAAGGTAGATTGAGAAAGGCCTTTAATGGCATGGGCTGTTTGTACCATTTTCCTCATCACGTGAAAAATTCCTAATTTTCCCTGCTGAAGTTTTCCCTCAGTGCAGTTTATTATCTCTTTAAATAAGAGAAAAGAAAACCCCCTCTTCTTTGGATTTACCCTCCTATTTACCCTCCTGTTAATCCCTATCTTTTATGGGGGGCTGATAAACATAACTTTTGAAATTGGATCTATTTTAATTGTTTTGAGCAAGTATAGGAGATATAACTACAGAATGTTTTACTGAATGTTTTACATCCAGGGCAGTTATGCCCATGCTGAACATCTTCCCACCCATCTTCTTCCCATCTTCTCTTGTCTGTCCATGGTGTTTGGACTCTAAGAAGTCCTTGAACACTTTTTTAAATGTATTTACCTGCAGAATTCATTGTCAGTGTTTTAGGGAGACTGAAAGGTTCCATTGTTGGGAAGAGCATTTCAGGACAGTATTAGGATTCAGCCAGTGCTTCCTGAGTCTTGAGTTTCTCATGAAACCATGGCTCCTCACTGCGTTTTTGGATATAAACCCAACTAAAAAATGTTTAAAAAAACTCTACTGGAAAATCTGAACAATTCTTTGGAGTCTGCAAACTCCCTTGTCCACCTCAGAGCTTTGGCTGCTGCTCTTGTGGAGCCTCAAGTCCCAAAATCTTGTGTTGAGTGCTGCCATTTAATGAGCTGCTGTGGATCCAGGAGTCTCCATCCAGGACAGGATCCATGTGCTCCCTTCTGCCTCGTGCTGTGGCCTTTCCACAATAAAACTTCAGGAGGAAAAAGCTGATACCAATCTTATCTTAATGGCTCTGAAAACGTGGCTACAATGCCTTGCACGAGGGAAGTGGGATCTGGGAAAACTCAGCCTTGACGGTTCTTGCAATAATTTAGCAAGTTTTATGTTCAATCTTTATTTCCCATTTGTAATTTGTGTTGTGTTTTGCCATCAGTAATTGATAATAAATTGCTGACTTGTTATTAAAGTGTTATTAAAGATATAAAAAAAAATCCTTTTGCTTTCCTTTAAGGTTTGGAAATGGCCAAAATATTTTCAGTGATTCGGGTGCATGAGATTTTACTGAAAAATCCAATTTCCCTTTTTTCCCCTTCTTTTTGTTTTGATATTTTATTTAACAGCTCAAGTTTGCTTCTATTTCAGAAAAGCTTTATTTTAGCTCTTCGTTGAGAATTCTATCTAAACACTTTCGCTCTAGGATGTATTTTTTTGGTAAAATATTTCCTGGAAGAGAAATTTGGAATACAAGCACATATGGCCTGCTTGGGATCTGATTTCAGCGTTGCTCAGAGTAAGAAGAGAGGCAGAGCAGGATGAGAGAAATTTGGTGGCCACTGAGTTCCTGTCTGGCTGGGGCTGGGATGTTTTAGCCCTTATCAAAGTTGGGAGAGCAGCTCCAACCCAGCCATGGGAGGGATTGGATCAATACCTGGCAAAGAGCCTGAAGGTCAGATAAAGTACTTAGGCAGGCAGGATGCCAGGCTAAAGAGATGTCAAGAAAATCAATTAGATCCTAAAGAAAGAGCAGCAAGCTAACTAAAAATCCAATCTTGAAAGGCTCTTGATATTTCGAAGCCAGCTTATTGCTGTTCCTATATCTTTATCTGGCTAATAAAATTACCTTTGTTAAGCAATGAAAACCAGACTCAGGTCATGCCAGGCAAGCACAGAACAGCCTGGGAACACCTGAGTGGGACCAGATTAGGGGGAGGAGATGAAATGGAGCAGCTTTGGGGGCAGAGAGGGAGAGCAGGGTGATTCTCTGCCCTCCCCACCCCTATCGATCCCTTTACCTTCTTGGAGCCTTTCTCCCCCGAGTGCTAATGGAAAAATGGAGACTTGGAGTTTGTCTGCTGGTGCCAGGTAGTTTGCTTAATAAATTATAGCTGTCTGAAGTCAATAAAGAGAAGAGAAGAGAAGAGAAGAGAAGAGAAGAGAAGAGAAGAGAAGAGAAGAGAAGAGAAGAGAAGAGAAGAGAAGAGAAGAGAAGAGAAGAGAAGAGAAGAGAAGAGAAGAGAAGAGAAGAGAAGAGAAGAGAAGAGAAGAGAAGAGAAGAGAAGAGAAGAGAAGAGAAGAGAAGGAGAAGATTCAGAGGGGTGGGTTGGCCTTTGTTTTCCTCTCCACTTCTTTTCCTTCCTCTCCTCTCTCCTCCAACCACAGTGATGGGAAGGAGCAGCATTTAACCAGATTAGCAGCTGGAAAAATGGACTTTGGCAGCTTTTCTGGGATGGGGTTTCACCCTTTTGTGCAGGACTGGACACAGCAGTTGGAGGTTCTTTTTGCTCCAAGTGATGGGTTCATGGAATCAGAGTCATGGGATGGTTTGGGTTGGAAGGGACTTTAGATTTCATTCAGTCCCAAGCCCAAAGTTCCAACATGCCACCCTCCAGGTCATCTTTGGTGGCACTGGTGTCATTAGCCAGGGTTTGGGCTGACTGAAAATGCCAATTTTTGCTCTGATAAGGATGGGTATTTCCACACAGCTTTTATTATTTGTATTTTGACTGACAATTTTGGATGTTAACCAGATGCTGGAAACATCCTGTGGCTGGCCTGGCCATCCATATGGGAATATGGATGGGAATGTGTGCATGGAGATATCACCCCCTCAGAGCACTGGGACAAACTCCCAGAACAGAAATAAAATAATAATAATAAATCCTTTCTTCATTCTGACCTTACGTGGAGACACAGAATTCAATACATATTAATGAAATCAACAAAACCTGTCTGTACATAATTAATAAGGTTATTTATTTTATTCAGGGCCTTACTGGATGACTGAGGAATCAGAATAAGGAAGGGCACAAATAATGACAATAGAAATCTGATGTGCCACTGAGGAAAGGGCTCAGGGTCTTTATTTCTTGCTTGATTTTCTGCTCAGATGAATTTTGTGATAACCTCGACCTAGAATTTCAGCACATGCACCAGGTTTTAATTAATTGGAGCCTTTTTGTTGCCAATGATCTCACTAACAAAATATTTTAGGAAATAAATGGTGTAGGACTTGTCACACTTCCTGTCCAAGCCCTTGGTCTCCTTGCCAGGACAGATCTGTAACATTCTTGTCACTATTCATTAGGATTATTTTCTTATTCAAGTCCAGATTTCATTGGCTGGCCTATAAATGAATCTAGCACCAAAGGATATGAAATCTCTCAGAATTTGAAAATGTTGCATTTTGAAATCTTAAAACCAATAAACTAAACCAAACCATTTGCACAACTGCCTCCATTGCCAGTTGTGACCTGCACCTCTCAAATGTCCAAATTTCATATTTATAAACAAAAACATGATTGAATCCCCTCTCCTCTCTGCCTTTCCCAAATATCTGTGCATTTCCCACAGAACCAGCTTTCTTTGAATGAGATGTATTTTTAGGAAGCTGGTGAGGCACTCCACGTATTTCCCATACATAAATACATATATCTGGGAGTGTGTGTGAGCTTCTGCAAGTAGCAGACAAAATAGAGTGGTGGCACTGATGTATGCACAGTAAATTAGGAGGATTTGTGTGAAATCCTTTGTACTGTTCTGGTGATCAAATGGAAATCTTCATAGGGAGTGAAAGTCACCTCTTATGGATATTAACCTGCAGCCAAGGGAAATAGGGAGAAGGCAATTAAATTAAGGGTAATAATTTAATTAGTAATTTTTTGAACATTAGTAGATACTCTTGTCTTATTCAGATTTTGTAAACTTGTGGGTCTGATAAATTTCAAGTGGCTCTGAAGGCTTAGGACATAATTTAGTTCTGAAAGATTTGATCTGAGCTTCATCCATAAGCCTTGGGGAATTCCTGCTGGGCCAGGACCACAGGGTATCACTGGGAAATGGTTCTTTTTTTCAGTGTAATCACTTTCCATAAAGGGATTATATGGTTTTTTTTTTTTTTTTTGTTTTGTTTTCTGCAAAGAAAACAGGTGTTTTAGGGCTATAAAAATATAACAATGTGGGAAAGTCTGTTCTGGCAGTGACAATCTGATTTCATCAGCTCTACGAGGATGCACAGATAACTGGGCTCTTGTCAGCTGCTCCACCTGAAGTGTAAGAACCCTCTCCAAGCCAGCCCAGGATTAGCAGCAGGAAGGAAACCAGGAGATTACTGCCTGGCTTTGTGCTTTTCCAACTCCTACAGGCATATTGTGCCTCTGAGTGTTTGAAAGTTAATTCAGTTTTTTCTTGCAATTCTCCGAATTGTTTGGGTGCTTTGGCACAAGAATTCACTAATTAAGAAACAAGCAAAAAGACTTTTAAATAAAACTCACCACATTTGTTCAAGTCATTGAAAAGCAGGAAATTACTGTTGCTCTTCAAAAAGCAGCTGTGTGTATACAGTGACATTTTATTTAATGATTGAAATTATAGTATAAATATACATTGTATTACTGGATATTCTCATTTTACAATGCTGCAAAAGGGCTTGAGCAGAGATGTCAGTTCAACCAGCCAGGCTTTCTCCAGGAGCAGCAGAAACCTAGACCTTGATGACATTAAGAAATATCAATTGGTTTTTAAATTCTGATGTTGGAAGTGTTTTATATTTCCTTTTTGAATAGCCCAGTCTGGGTTGCTGTCCCCTTGGTGTGACTTTCTGCTGGTGTTTAGTATCAAGGTGAAAAAAGAATGTTTTAGGAGTTGTAGAATAAAAATATCAGAGTGGTTTGAATTGGAAGGGACCTTAAAGCTCATCCAGTCCCACCCCCTGCCATGGGGGGACATCTTCCATTATCCCAGGCTGCTCCAAACCCTGTCCAGCCTGGCCTTGGGCACTGCCAGGGATCCAGGGGCAGCCTGTGCCAGGGCCCCCCACCCTCACAGAGATCAATTTCTTCCTAATATCTCCTATAAATATCTCCACTTTTAAATTTAAGTTGTTCCCCCTTGTCTTATCAACATCTGTCCTTGTTAAAAAAAAAAAAAAAAAAAATCACTGTCCCTCTTTTTTTACAAGTCTTCTTGAAGAACAGTAATGCTAATGTTAAACTTGCAAGGAAAAATAATTCCAGGGTTCTGTGAAAGCCTTGCTCACATCCCTGCTGTGAGGAGAGGTTCTTGGCTCCTCCAACAGCCCCTTCAGCTCATGGAGCTGCTGCAAACTGCACCAAGGTAAAAGGACAGAGGCAGCTCCTACCTGAGCCTTGGTTTATTCAGTGATGGCAAGTGCCTGAAATGGTGCAAGGATTAATTCCCTTGGACACAAAATGTGGCTGGACCAGTTGTGGAGTTTCCTGCTTAGGAAGGGATCTGGAGATGAGCAGGAGAAGCTCAGAATCTCAGAGGAAGCAGCAATTCAGCTGGAGACCTCATCCCTGCAGAGTGCCTGGAGCAAGCTCCTTTATATTCCTGGGAATATAAAAAATAGATGGGGGATGTGGTTTGAGCCATGCCTGATGAGTAATGAACTGGGAACACTCACCATGGCATTAAGGTCATGCTGTATTTTAATTAGAGAGAGGATGGGAAATGATCTAATTATCTGCATGGCTCTTCCAGAGAGAGAATGAACAGCTTTGTGCAGGTGGAGGTGGCCAAGCCTGGCTTGGCACTGGGCTGGAGCAGGGCTGGGAGCTGATGGAGCTAAACCCTGCTCCTCTGGAAATGTGTGCTGGGGTCAGAAACAAACAGGAAACTGCAGAAAATATAAAATTTCTGAGGGTCTGGAGAGTCAGATCTATGGGGAGCAGTGATATAACTATTAAAATAATAACTTTCTAGAAATAAATATTGAAGAGCCATTTTGCACCATGAGGATGGAAATTTTCTAGTTGATTTAAGGGCATCTAATTGATTTTTAAGAGCTGAAGTGTTTCACACTCTGTGTGAATATTTGAATTTTTTGGGCTGTATATTTGAAATGCAGAAGAAATCCCTTGCCTGTTTTTCATTCTGGAGAGCTCAAAGTCCTTACTTGTGGTTAATTTTCCAGCCAAAAGGATTCCAGTCATGTGAGGGAAAATGACACTGATTTTATTCAGTCCATCAGCACTGATAATACACTTGGAGAGAACCATCTGCATCGATGGGATTGTATTTATGTACAACTCCACATAAATCAATTTCTTTTTCCTGAATCACCACTTGTTGAGATTTTTTAGGGTTATTTGGGATTAATTTTACTGTTGTCCTAGGAGAGGTAAGATAAGGGCCAGTGTGTAATACTGGGAAACAAGAATACATCAGCTTTGTTCTAAAATGCTTCGTTGGTTGGTGATTCAGTGTGAAAACAATCTGAGTTATGTCTTGAAGATGGGCAAGGAAATGATTAAGTGACTCTATTTCTATGCAGATTGGGGCTACCTAATTAAATACCTACTTACAGACAAAAGCAGAGATGAAATTGCTTCCTCAGTTCAGAGAAAAAAATAATAGGAAGGGCTATAAAATGGTATGAATAAAGAAATAAATAGGAGCAGTAAATGGCCAGTCAATAGGGTGTTTTGGAATTAGAGAGGGTCAAGCCAACCTGATCTTTTATTCTATTTTAAATTTTTCTGAGAGTGCAGGTTAGGCGAAAAAAAAAAAAAAAAGACTGAAATAAACCTAAACTTAAATAAAGCATTTGAAGTGGGGCTTGTTTGAAATGTTGATTAAGAACTATAAATCATTATCTGGCACATATTAAATAAGTTGAGCTGGCAACTGGCTGGTTTCAAAGGGGAGCTTAAAGAGATGATGACTGAGAAATAAATTCCTGGTAGGGAGACTTTTAGGTTGGTTCTAGATGTTTCTATCAATGTCCTAGAAGGGAAGAAATCATTACTGAGCATCACGAAACCCCTAGCAAATGGCTTTATGGAGAGATTATGTATTCTTTATGTGCAGAAGATGATGTATTGGTCTTATCAAAGTTGTGCAATGGCCTCATCTATAATAAACTCTGTGGTGTATAAAACATTGAGCAGGTGAAGCTGTGGTGCAGGAGGAGAAGCTGTAATGGAGCAAAGCTGAGGTGCACATGTTCAAAATGCTGATTTATCATTATTATCATTATTATCATTATTATCATGGGCTCTGGGTGCACTGCCACGTTATTTTTGGTTTTTATCTCACTGCTGTCTGGTTTTGAAGCAGGTCTGTGTTCCCAGAGCTCTTGGTGACTGAGGGTGGAGATATAAAATTAAATGTGGAGCTGGAAACCCTGAACACCTCCTTCTTCACGAGGCTTTGCAGTCCTGTTCTTGGCTGTGCTGAGGGAATCTTTGCTGTACCCCAAAGGGTTCTGCATGTATCAGTGGAGAGCTGCATTTTTGTAGGAAGCAGTAATGCAGGTGGAAAGATCAGGCAACAGCTCTGCAATAAATTCTGAATAAATGAACATTTCCCCAAACGACCTAAATTGCAGCTAAGGAAACTAAATGCCTTTGGCCTGAGAGTGGGACTGAATGTGCTGTGGATTTTTAAAAGGGGTTTGAAATGGTGTTTGGGGTTTGAAATATGGAAATACTGCCTGGTTCCCTGTGTGTCCTGCATCCCTCCCTGCCCCTCTGTGCATTCCCATGGCACTGGTGTGCAACAGGGCCATCCTGACCCCTCACCCCACTGTCCCTGCTCCTTTCCTACCTGTCATTCCCAGTTCCAGCTGATTTCACAGAATCCCAGACTGGTTTGGGCTGGAAGGAACCTTAAAGCCCATCCCATTCCACCCCTGCCAGGGGTCACCTTCCACTATCCCAGGGTGCTCCAAGCCCCATCCAACCTGGCTTTGGACACTTTCTATCCTTTAACAGCCTATATTTAAATATTATTCAGTAAGAGAGGATTCAGGTGTGGAGAAAATGCTGTTTACTCACAGTTTCCCCTTTTTAGTAGAAGTGCTGAGTGAACAGTGCTCAGTGATTTTCTGGGCATCCCCTCCAGCACAGAGCAGGCACGGCTCTGGCTGGCTGAGCACTTGTCTGAAAGCTCCTTCCTTGCATCCATGGCATTAATTCAGCTGCCTTCATATGGCTGCTTTCCTCCTGGATCATTTGAT